>NC_035449.2:4589826-5189826 GCF_002127325.2 Helianthus annuus
ACTAACAAGGTCTCCAAGAGACCTTCGGCACAACAACAGGTGGCAGGCCACCTGGTGACATAAATCGGCTGAGAATCTCGCATCAGACGAGATTCCTGCACCGATACGGAAGAGGCGTCAGATGACCCTTCCGGACCTCCAGCTTCATTTACATACAGAAAAGGCCACACATGGTCTAGGATCTTCTCCAGACTCCAAACTACCTTCCAAACACCATAGTCCAGTACTCCTCCCACATACACCTTGTATGTGGCAGCAACACTAGACTGGGGGGACTTGAAGGGGTATGGTCCCAGATCTCGCGTCAGCATGGACCGCGAGTGACCATTACCCTTATCAAAACCCCCACTAACTAACAACCTACTTGTGCCCATGCGGGAACGCGTCGACACAAGGGTTGAATCCAATCTATCTAGTAACAAAGAAGGACTTACATGGAACATGAGAACGGTAGAGTGATGCGACATAGCATCACATCTGGTGTATGAAAACGGAAGTATTCACAGCGATGCGGCATCGCACCGCATCCAGTGAACACTTCTATCAATACAGGAAAGCCTTACCTTAGGCATAGAAGAAGATGAACGTAGCGGTACGGCTGACACCGCACCGTACGGACATTTTCGTCACGACAAGGGATGCAGGCAAGACGACGATGCGGCTAGCACCGCATCTCGCATATTCCTTGATCACAAGTAGGAGACACGGTAACTTCAGATGTTACCGCACGTAGCGATGCGGCTTGCACCGCATCCTATGTACTCAAGCAAGTGGTACTGACACCACAGTGCAAGTGGCACCAATGGCAGTTACCTGTCAGAGCTACGTAAGCAATGGACTGACGTGGCGTAACCTCCATAACCGACGAGCCTGACACACATGAAAGGGTGCAGCACGTCGTCAGTCCATCCATCATCATCCTCCTTCACTCCTCGGCTATAAATACCAACCCCAAACCAGGTTTGAGGTATCTTCTGACAACTCTCTCACTACTACTACTATCTTACTTTGCTTCCCAAGCAAACTACTGATTCTCACGCCGGAGAGTGGTAACAAGGAGCACCCCCACCCCATCCTCCTTGTTACGAGTCACGGCTTGTTTCCTTGTGCAGGAGATCAACCACCGGTGATCCAGCCAGCGATCCTCGAGAGGAAGGGATTAACCCTTCTTGACGAGACCAGTGTGTTAACCCTGCCCGGTTAACCATTGTTTCATCAAACGTCTTTAGTAACACTATACGGGATGCTCGATTATGAACATTGTTTATATATTTTTATAAACTAATAATAATCGCTAAACTTAATGGGCCCATGCATCTATACATATAATAAAGTAAATTATATGGGCGACACATGTCGCTCTATGAGGTGATCTCGACTATTTTTCCCGCCTAAATAAATAGATATAGACAATATTTATTAATAAGATTTAAATAAAAAATATATTATTTAATCCATAAATTTGTTTTTTTTATCTTTTACCCTAAACAAATAGATATAGATAATATTTGTTAATAAAATTCAAATAAAGAATATATCCTAAAAAAATAGATATAGATAATATTTGTTAATAAGATTCAAATAAAGAATATATTATTTTAATCTATGAATTTTATATTTTAATATTTTTTCTATTTATATTTATCATGTCTTTACTTTATAATAGGGATTAATAAAATTGAAATTATAATAAAATAAGCATAGGTAACTGATCATGGCTTCTACTAATGTTTTAGATTTTTAATGTAAAAATATAAATAAAAGTACAAGTAATGATTTTATCTTTTACTGTTTTGTTTCCATTTATATTTATTTATTTAACCCGTGTAATGCATGAGGCTTTTTAAAGATAGATTTTATTATTATTTGTTATACAAAATTATATTTATTCAATCCATGTAATACCCGTTGTTTTTAAAGATATAACATTTTTATTATTTGGTATATAAAATTAGATTTATTCAACATGTACAATACATACACGGGAGATTTTTTAATGATATAACTTTTTTTATTATTTAATACACAAAGTTACATTTATTCAACCTATATAATACATAGGTTTTTAAAGATGTAACTTTTTTATTATTTGGTATATAATATTACATTTATTTAACTCATACGATACACGTGGTTATATAATAAAAGAAATAAAATGGGGACATTTTCCATTGGGTTGAGATGCATGTATTGATACCAAGACTTTTCTTTTCAATAAGTAACGCACACAAAGTAGTAAAAGTGAGTAAAAAAGAATCAAAATAGTTGCATGTTTATTTAGGGAATATTGGATTTCAATTATCTCAACTATTCGTGCTTGACCGCCAACAATCCCAACTTAAAAATTAACCACTGGCAGTCCGAACTAATAACATATTGGCCTTCAATGGACACTGACTAACAGAACCCTAACGCTGTTATTCTCCGGTCGTCTGAAAAGCGTTTTTTGCCGAAAAACTCCTTTTTGGCCGGAAAACTCATTTTTTGTCCCAAACCTCTTTGTAACCTTATTACTTACTTTAGGAATCTTTTTCTACTAAAAACCCTAATTATTGAGGTCGTCGTAAATTATTTCATCATCACCTGGTTATTTTTCAAATTGAAACTGTCCGCGGCCAACGACGAATAGGTGAGATTTTTAAAATCCAATATTTCTTTCTTTAATTCAACTTTTCCCAAGTTTTGTTGGTATGAATTTTGATGACTTTGTTTTTTATTTTCTAATTTTAGGAGGATTATCCCATGAAATTCAATGTTATTAGAGGTTTGTCCCATAAAATTCAATGTTATTAATGACAACTTATGAATTTATCATGTATGTTCAATCAAAACTATCAAGAGTAGATTAAAAATAATAAGTATTACAAATAATAAATTATATCGTTTTCATTAATCAACCGTGTAACACACGAGGCCATAACCTAGTACCCTAATATATCAAATAAAAATTGAAACGAAATGCCCGCTTCTAGACTTGTGACCACACTATTCACAAATCTTCATTCTGAAATCATGTATGGTATTACATTAACCCTATTTATCCTATTAATCAAAACAAAAACTAACATAAAAAAAAACATGTACCATGTACTAAAAAATAATATACTATTCATGGCACTTTAGGTATGGTGATTGCTTTTTACATAAGAAAAGGTAATACATCTCTTGACAAAACAGGTCATATATAATTGATCAACTTAAATAACTAAAAAATAAAGAAGAAGAACCATGTTGTGATTTTATACCAGTAAAGAAAAATAAACAGAAATAAACAGGTTACGGTGATTAGTTGTGTTCAAAGTAAACAAATCGGGTATTGATTTATTGCAATAAAACAATCACATTTAGTTCTTATTTAGTCATTAGTTGAAGATGTTTTTATGTTTTTTTTCATCATTAGGAAAGCAAATTTGAATGATAAGCAACATATATTTAATAAAAACACATAAAAACCTAAATAAACCAAGGTGTCATTCGCACCAACGAACCAAAATCTATACCGTCGTCTACACCGAACGAACCAAATCAAAACCACCTTCTACACTGAAATCATCCAATCGTCGCATGCTGCAAAAACGAATGAAGCAAAATTGAATGAACCAAAGTCAAAAATCGTCGTCTTAAAATGGATTTCCACAATTTAGAGTAGAACAGAAGAAGAACAGAAACTGGAGATGACGATTGACAGGGATCGGATAAAACGATTATGATCATTTCAACTTAAAAAAATCATGTCCTTTATTTTATTTAACTTAGAAACAATCAAATAAGGCTTTGATTGCGAAATTGAGTAAATCAAAAGGATAAAGACGAAATCTTACTTGAATCTGGACGGTTACGGAACTGTGATGCATGTATCGTGTATGTGAGAATGGAAGAGAATCTATTTCGATGTATGCATAAGGTTAATTACGTTATTAAAAATAATTAATTATAATAATTTAGAAGACATGTCCTTCTTTATTAACGCTTCACAATGTACATTTGTATTGATATTAACATCCAAAGCGATGCATTTAATTTCTTTGTGATTAAGGTTTTGAACCACCGTACTCCTTCACAAATAAACTCATAGAACGTTTTAACAAAAGGCTACAACGTTTAGGAAGAGATGGACATTAAAATCACACCCTTTCATATAAGAAAGGCATGTCATTTAACTAAAAATAACCCAAGTCGGTAAATCATACTCTTTGATTTTAGAAAGACATGTCTTTTAACTAAAAGGACATAACCCAAGTTAATTTTTATAGTATTATATAATATAATAACTAGGTTATAACCCCGTGTATTACACGGGTTGAATAAATAAATTTTATATACTAAATAATCAAACAATATATCTTTAAAAACCTTCTTTATCACACAAGTTGAATAAATATAAATTTATATATTAAATAATAAAAAGTTATATCTATAAAAACAATATTGTACATGTTGAATAAATGTAATTTTATATACAAAATAAAAAAGTTATATCTTTAAAACCACGTGTATTACACGAGTTGAATAAATGTAATATTGTTTACCAAATAATACATCTTTAAAAAACCTCATTTATTACACGGGTTGAATAAATGTAATTTCATACACCAATTAATAAAAAAAATTACATCTTTAAAAATATGCGTATTACACGGTTTGAATAAATGTAATTTTCTGTACTAAATAATAAAAAATATATATCCTTAAAAAACCTCGTGTATTATACGAATTTTTTTCTAATCGTTTTTGCCCCTAACGTCTTTTTTTAACCCTTTTGGACCCTAACATTTAATGGATGGGTTAGTGTTAGGGGCCAAAAGGGTTAGAAAAGAAGACGTTGGGGGCTCAGATGTTTAAAAAATTCTTTTTTTGGGCTAAAAGGGTAAACGTGATATAACTACAGGGGCCAAAATCGTAATTTTTTCTAAAGAATTTTTTAACATCTAAGCCCCAACGTCTTTTTTTCTAATATTTTTGGCCCATAACGTCTTTTTTAACCCTTTTGGCCCCTAACATTTAATGGATGGGGTTAGTGTTAGGGGCCAAAAGGGTTAGAAAAGAAGACGTTGGGGGTTCAGATGTTGAAAAAAAGATTTTTGATCTAAAAGGGTAAAAGTGATATAACTACAGGGGTCAAAATCGTAATTTTCTCTAAATAATATTATAAATAAACTAAATAATAATTATCCATAAGATATTAAATTAAATAATATTTAATAGGAGGGTTATCTATAATTAATTAAAAAAGATTAAATTAAAATAATAATTATCTATTAGAGATGCCCTAATATGATGACAAGTGTCAAAAGAGTGGTTTCTTTTATTATATAGTATAGATTATAGCAACATGAAAGGGTGTGAGTAAAATTAAGTAAAGGGTGTAACTTTTAAACAAATAAAACATAACTCAAGTTGCTAATTGTATAAGGGTATAATTGAAAGTTGTAGTTGTTAGGGTTGCGAGTAAGGTCAGAAACTTTGGGCAAGAACCGGAGCCAGAAATTTGCCTCACTGAATGACCCACGACAAAAAAAAAAACTTTTATTTATTACAGATTATTAGAACTTTATTAATATTTTGTCCGTTCTTTATTATAACACTTAACATGTACAAAAAAAAAAAAACTATAATGAATTCTCCAAGGCTTTAACACCACCATTGTCACCAACCTTTGAAACACACAAACACAATATCTTTTGATATGCACAATCACATTGGTTGAGTACCACACATATAGGCCAAACAGGTTGAAAGTTGACTGTAGTGCAATCCAAATTTCAAATGCATAGTTTTCGAATGTATTTATTATTGTTATAATATTATTTACGTAACTATATTTGACCTATTAATTATTATTTACAAAACATACTAAAAGTGGTTTTTGAAACTTTAAAAGTTAAACATATAAGGTAAAATCTTACTTCATAATAATAGATTGTCAATTTGTAAATAAAATTATTACCTCAATATTATAAAATAAATATATCTATGGAGTATGCATTGGTAAACATACACGACATTCTCAAAATTACAGAGACAAATTTCAATAGTTTGTTTGATTTACAAAATATTTTATAAATTGATATTAACAAACGGGAAAAAATAAAGCTAAAATATAAATTATTAATGTTTAGTTTATTAACAAATTCGAAACCTTAAATTTTTACCTACTTTGATTTTAAAAATATAAGAAAGTACTCACGGTTACGTTATTGATGGTTTTAAATTCAATTTGTTTGTTTTTAAAAATAAATTAATTTGGAAATTCAAATTGTTTGTGTAAAAAAATATTCATGTGTCTTTATTGATCAAATAAAACATTGTATCCAAATGACTTGTTTTTGTATAATAAAACATAAATGATATTAGTTTGTATTGATACAAAAATTTCCATGATCACAACATCAAACGGAATTTGATCCATTATACGAAACACCTAGTAAAATGGAAACGTATAATAAAACATAAATGATATTAGTTTGTATTGATACATGAAAAAGAGATTGTGTATTACTTAAGAATTTTGCAAAATACCTGGTTGAAGAAACCAAAAAATAGAATGAAAGTTGATATGTAATGGAGATGTATGTTGTAATTTATATAAAATGATATTTTAAATGGAATGTTCTTTTATGATGGGAAATTTAATAAGATACATTTTTAAATCTTAGACTTAATAAGATACATTTTTAGGTTTTAACAGCACCAAAATGAACAGATTTGACAACATGGGCTTCAAGATCTTTACTAAGCATGTACGAACACATGTCCTTCGCATAATTATCCCAAAGAGTTAAATCAACCTCAACATCTCTAAAAAAAGAATATAGGCAATTAATTTCAGATTAACAAAATTAGGTAATATTTATAAAATATAAAGGAAAAAAATAATGTAAATTGTATTACTCAAGATCTTGAAGCTTAAGATTGAGGCGTTTTCAAATGCAGATTAAATTTTCAGACCCGCGAAGTTCGCGGGTGAATTTGAGTACTGGTTTGATGATTAAAGACTGAAAGCTCGAAAATTTTATTTCCAACCATTGAAAAGACAAAGATAGATCGCCTGTCTAAGGCAAGATCGTTTACCATCACATAGGGATGGCAATGGGTCGGGTTTGGGACGGGTTTAGGTAATCCCAAACCCAAACCCGGTTAGATAAGCTTGTCCCAAACCCGTTCCAAAACCCGTCGGGTTTCTAGCAGGTAAATACCCATCGGGTATCGGGTATACCCGCGGGTTTCGGGTAAACCCGTTAATTTAAAAAGATTAATCGTTGGGTATACTCATCTCAAAACCCATTGGGGATTTATCGAGTAACTACTAACCGGTTACATTTTGTATTGTCATTATAAAAATATATATCAAATAACTACAATGTATACGGAATAAAATACATATATGTGTAAAAAAATAGATGTATCATATATATACATACTTAATAATATAAAAGAAATTATATCGGGTATACAATCGGGTAAACGGGTACACTTTATCGGGTAATTGGGTCGGGTAAACGGGTATAACACTAAATCCCAAACCCGTCCCAAACCCGCGAAAAAAATAAAAACAATTCCCAAACCCGTCCCAAACCCGATTAACCGACCCCAAACCCGTCCCAAATGTGTCGGGTTTCGGGTTTACCCAACGGGTTCGGGTTTAATTGCCATCCCTACCATCACAGAACATCTATGAGTAAAAACACAGCTGTCAGTTAATCCGTCCATCTTAACGTTCCAAAATCTATCTCCTGAATAAAGAGTTGATTGACCACCTTTGAAAATTTTCCCATAAAATTACCTCCAAAATTCATCAGCCATGACCTGCATAGGCAGTGATAATTAAAAATTAATTTAAAAACCAATATACATTATTCATCAATTTAGTTTTAGGTTAAATTTGGTAAATCATTCAGGTCAATTTTGAATTTGAAATTTTAGTTTTGACCTAAAAATTGCTAAAACATGTAGTTGAATTCATGGCAAGTTGGAATTGTTGGACTGTATAACTTTTAGCTGTTCCTTAAGAATGAATGATTTGTTGTTATTTTTTTATTCTTTATGCAACCAAACAGCAAGAATTGTGATTTTAAATTTTAATTGCTGTTGATTTATGAATTTAGTAATTTCTGTTTTAATTTGTGTATACCTAACCGGAGGAAATGATACACCATACCGGATCGTACCGAAATGAACCTACCCCCTCCGAACCGAATTCGTCCCAACTAGCGAACCGCGTACCCGAACCGGAGCGAACCGCGGATTAGGATTGAACTTGAGTCTCCATGGAAAAAACCAAACGTCTCAAGTTGAGAGTCTCAAGTTTTACTCCCATTCTAGGAGATGTTTATTCTTTTACAACCCGTTCGATTATGTCATATCATATAATCACTTTCAGAGTGTGTAAACACCCCCTAACGCGCTGATTTGAATTAGTGTTTTTTTAGATAATGAAAATCAATGAAGTTAACATGCGTTTTCATTATTTGATCCTGAAACCATGTGATATGTTGACTATCTACATAACTACACTATTATAGAGTTCAATTTACTTACTTTTTGGTGGTATAAGATATTTGTTATGAGGAACGGTTCTAGTGGTTCAATTGAATATTTGAATGTTGACATAAGATGTATTTTGACTTCTGAAGAGTCAACTGTTAAATAAGTTATATACCAGTGAGAAATAGTGCTAGCGAGGCGCTCTGATAGGAACTGAAAATATGATTAAATTGAAACAAGAACAAACACGATAGTCGGCCCGATTCAAGCTAGTCTCCTAAATTTACAGCACAATTCAAGATGCTTCTTTTCTTAATGTTGTTGTGAAGGTAAATATAAGAGTCCATGGGAATTTTTTTAAACTGCACCCTTCGTTTAATTTATTTTTTTAACGGTAAATTTGGATCACTCACGGACCACTCGTGACACTAGTGGAACCACACGATCATATCCCCCACTAGGCAATTATGCCTATACACCAATTTAGGAGGAAATCCAATAAATCTAGGAAAACCCCTTTGTGGGATTCAAACCCAGGACTTTATAATCCATAAGTCTTATCCCACTACCAAAATACCACTAGGCTATTAGAGCATTCCCATCCAGTCCATCATATGTAGTGTGTGGGGTTTTTAAAATGTAAAGAGTATAAAAAGTGGTTGTGAGTGGAGGAGAGAGAAAATATTACTGTTCATCTGTATATTTGGGGGGACACTGTTCACCCACTATAATTTTTTAATATATATTGAAAGTGGTTGTGAGTGAAAAAGAGAGAAAAATATAATATATATTGAAAAGGAGAGAGAAAAAGTATTTGTTTTTAGTGAAAATATATTGATATAGGAGTTGTTTTTTTAGTGAAATGTATGTATATTTTTAGTGGATTGGATGTGAATGCTCTTAAGCCATTGGTGCACCCTTCATTTATAGTAAAACCACATCATTGATTATAAATACTTATATTATGCTTTTTTTAATAAATTATTGTCTTTTGCAAAATAATAATAATAACTAGTATTAAACACCCCCCGTGTTGCGGCGGGGGCGAGCAATAATGCCACACTACTATCAGCGACCACCGACAATGAAGTTGCGGTGTTAATGCGAAGAAATTTAACCAAAACGTAAAACATATAATAAAATAACCAAGTTGATTTAGGACTCGCGCGTTACGATGAACCCGCGTCTATTTTTTCCCGTTTGACAGGTTTATTGTAATCTATATATAATATATATCATTACCACTATACAAACCATAATGCATATATTACAACAACCATTGCATTAATATGTTGCAAATTATATTTATACAAGATTTTGGCTAAATTAATTAGATTATTATAAATAATAGTAATTTACAAATAAAACAACACAACTTTGAATGGATCAAACCGATTAAATATGGTAAGATAATGAAACCATTATTTGATTAGGGTACAACCACTTAAGCACAATTTACAACCATACATACATACAAAACATATTCAATTTGGTAAGGTAATAAAACCATTATTATTTGATTAAGGTACAACCACTTAAGCATAACTTACAACCTATATTTGACTACGGTACAACCACTTAAGCACATGTTACAACCAATGATGTTGTGATTAAGTTATAAAATTATTAAAGTATTTGGGTTAAAAGTAAAATAATATTTAAAGACAAAATAAATTTTAAAGACAAAAAAAAAAATTAAGTAAGTACGACCATTTTTACTAAAATTACAACTAATAATGCAACAAAATATTATAAATAAGGTGTATTGATAGATATGTAGATAGGTGTGTGAAGTAGAATCACACAATCCATTTTATTTTGAAAAACCCCAAAGGCTAGGGTACAACCAACCAAAACTTGTTGCTTAATTATAGTTTTTAATTTTTAATAATAACAATGGTTCTAATGGTTTCCAATTCCAAATAGTTTTTGGGTTGGTTAGCCTCACCCTTTATGGATGAATATTTTTTTACTTAATTTGGTCAACTCACGGTTAACTCTAACTGGCGTTGAAGGCAGCGCCTCCTACTGCACACTCGGTAAACCACACGCCGGCCCCTCACATTTTTTCATTAAATCAAAGAATGGAATGATTTTTCATGACACGAATCATGATCCGATCCATGACCCAACCCATGACCCAGAACATGGCCCGAACCATGACTAGAACCATAACCCAACCCATGATCTGACCAATGACCCAACCCACGACGATGATAAAGCTAAAGAGTACATCAGGGGATGAGCTTAGAGGAGGCCGGACCGGGCCTCGGCCCTTGCGGTTTTTTCGCCTAGTAGTGTTAAATTTCAGGTTTTCGAGAATTTTTTTAAATGTGTATTGGTTCGGCCCATACTGATTTTATCTCAAAAAACATCGGCCAATGCTGAGTTTTAGGTCAAGATCCGCCACTGGAGTACATACTGAGTCATCTGAGAATCTCCTTCTAAGCTTAATAAAAATTATCCATCTCCTGCATAAAATACAAAACAGAGAAAAACAATCAGATGAAAGTAACACTAATCAAGTAATAACCTATGATTCAGTTGAAGTTTAACCAAAAATAACACTCAAACCTTCCTAATTTATTTCAGGTTTTTCATGCCGGATCGAACCGGTGTTTTTCGGCGTCAAGCTGGGTTGAACCGGTGCGTTTCAGTGTCGATCCGGTCGGAACCAGTGCGTTTTGGCGTCAAGCCGGGTCGAACCGGCGCGTTTCGGTGTCTAGCTGGGTCGACCAGTGCGTTTCGATGTCGATTCGGGTCAGAATGGTGCGCTTCAGCGTCAAGCCGGATAGAAACGCTGTGTTTTTAGTTTTTTAGAATTTTTTAGATTTTTTTTATTTTTTAGAATTTTTATGATTTTTTCGCTTTTTTATTCTTTTAAAAATAGTTTTTAAAATCGATCGATCTGGAGATAATGATCCATTCATTTAAAATTATTTGGATATGAACCAGATCATGATCTATTATGTTGGATCATGAATCGGATCATGATCCATTTAAGTTGTATCATTAATGGATCGGATCATGATCCAATCCATAACGATCAACCAAAAGGATCATGCTTATATTTGGGATATCGCATCACCATTTGGGTCTTAGTGATAAGCCTAAAGGATTATTCCAATTTGTGTTGTGGCATCACCATTTTGGTCGTAAAATTTAACCTAATTTTTGCATATAAATTAAGTCAAAATGTAACTGAGTTCATGAAATAAAATAAGTCAAACAAAAAATTATCCGGAAATTTCGGGGTCACCCAACGTAAAATTTAGGAGTTAATTAAAATTTAGGCTAGAGGGTGTGGGATGAAGCCTCTATAGGCTTTATCAAGACACATCAGTGCCACCTATCATCCACGTCAGCCAGGGAGCTTTATCACGCCTCCCTTTAACTTGCATGGTGTGGGATGGAGCCCCTTATTAAACAAAATTAAAAAAAAATGGTATTGGTTGAAATAGATGTGGGCCCCACCTGAACCCTTCTTCCTTCTGTTGATTATATCATAAGAACATGGTAAAACATAAACCCTAATTGTGTAAATTCAATCATGAACGATAAGATAAGACGTGTGTACCTGATTAGCCAGTAACCACACTAGAGAATGAAGTAGACGTCATGTTCGTCAGATTGGTCGAGTTCGTCCTTAGGGTGCAATCTAATGATGGTGATAAAGAAACCGATAAAGGGGAATCGGTTAGGAGAGGAGGCGATTTGATGTTATGAGAGTAATTAGGTTATGTGTCTAACCCTAGAACCTCTACATAAGTCTCCTTATATATGCACCCAAGAGGAAACCCTAATTAGTTAATAATGGTAATAAGGCCCATCAACAATTACCAACTAATTATTTAATAGGTTGTTATATATTTTGATCTATATAATGTAAATGATTATAATGGCTACTAGATTAAATATAAAATAATATATATTTAATCTTACATTCTCCCACTTAGCCGAGTAATCATTTACTATGAGTATTAGATAAGCCTGATCAGGAGTTAACACTCACTTTAGCCTTAAACAAGAACTATAGCAGAGAAATACAGCCGTTGAATCATTATGTGACTCAGTACCCCCATTAGTCATACTATAGCCTTAATTTAAAACCTAATCGTTATGATCAAAATACGCATAAGCCCTTTGTTTGATTTGTAACTTTATTTGTCTATATTTCATTATGCCGGCTTGACATATTCTTAGAGACATACAAAATTAAACTGATGAGGAAAATTAACTAATAGTTAGTCATTCATAGTACGATATGCAATTGCGCACGACCATCAATTAATACCCGTCTATGAGCTCTTTTAATAAGACTTATGGGTAATAGCCCTTCAGTTATAGGATCCTTAAGCATATCATGAATGTATTCGATACAAAGACTTAGTTTCCTCAATTCGTTCATAAACGAATAATTAATTGTGTATCGAAATTTTAGTGCAGCACCTCTCGAACTGTTACTGTTCAAGGAGTCATGGTAGCTGACTTTATCACACTAAGTCTTCAAAACCTTAATTATATGGATTTAATAAACTTATGAGTGCACTGATAAATTTCCAACAACATTTAGTGACTATATTCTATCGTTATAACTTAGGTTGTTATTATCAGTTTATTATGACTCCTCCATAAGATAGGTTTTGTCTGCTGACATAAAGATATACCCGAAATTACATTTTTGTCATCTTTGAATATCACAAAGTTAAAGTAATAAACCGGTTTTAATTCTCACTTCTTCTTTAAATTGTAGCCTCTCGTTTCTTTTAAAGATATTGTAATACTCTATTAAATGCTTCACATTAATCTAGACATATTTAGTGTGTTGCAATGTGAGTAATATCTAAACGAGTACAGACTTGAACTTACATAAGGCTTCTAATTAATGAAGCGTAAATAAATAATCTCATTTATCCTATTATCCTCTAAAGGAAGAGCAGTATTGTTTGTTACATATGTAAGGACCCATTTAATGTTAAACTTATGGAACGGAACTAATGTCCCATTGGGTCTATCTCGGCATGTTATGATATCTATCACGTAAGAGATATCTCTGAGATTTATTATATCAAAGTTTGTGTTAACAATACATTGACTTATGTAACATATACTTGTCAAAAGAATGTCATCTATATAGACAAGTTTATTTTGGTTGCTCCCACTCATTTTGAGGTAGGTACATTAATCCACTTGATTCTTGATGAAAATAATTACGTTAAGATTTCATCACATTATGATGTTTGCATTAACCCATACATGGATTTTATTGGCATATAGATAAACTGTACTTTAACCTTCAGTTTGGAACTTTCAGGTTGTTTTATGAACATATAAATATGTCAGCCAGTTATTAGGGAAAATTGTTTTTAATGTTCATCTAATGAAGCTTTAAACTATTATAAGCTACTAGAATAGTGATGATACTCAAAGAAATCTTTGATAATTTATCTCTTCCTAAGTATAACCTTTGACAATCAATCATTGTCACACCCCGATTTCCACGTGTTTCACCGGTGGGCCCGGTGGGGGATTACCGTGACGTAGTTGTCAACAATATAGTCAAACCACAATATTTAAATGCACAGCGGAATCATAAAGATAGATTATATTTCAACCATCGATTGTAATATCCAAGTATCACGAATAGTCGAAAATAAATCCACAGGGGATCAAAATAAAATATAAATATTGTTCAACAGATATGGCATCCCAAGCTTGCGAGACTCTAACGATGCTCAAGGAGTGGCCAGTCTATTTCGTACAGAACCTGCATTTAATCTTTTGGGGAAAATACGTCAGTTTACACTGGTAAATACATTCAACCGACACTTTTGTAAAATATTTAATAAAATTGATTTGAATGCACAAGGCACAAACTCTTTATAACTTGGGATAATTTATCAATTAAATCTTGTAAAAGAATTACATGTTCACTATGCGTTCGGTTGCCCGGGTCGTGCCGGGTTTAAGGTTAATAGACACGCCACAAAGCATAAAGCCGTGGTGGGAAAACCAACGGTTATACCTTTAATAATATAGACACATCGTCGGGTGTACGCCTACACCCGCGTGTCGAGGTCGTGGCCATTTCGTGAAATGATGCCAAGGATATCCGGGACATGGTCATTAAGCTCCCAAAGGCGTAAAGCCAACAAAACCAATTTTTAAACGGGTCGCATTGATAATACCCAACTACTAATGAGTTGGGTCAATTGCCCGACCAAGCGGTATTTTAAATACCGTAATCCAAGCCCGTATAACGGAAAATAAGTTAAAAGTATTTACCTGAGCAAATAATAATCCTCAATTAAACAAATGCAAGTATCTTTTACTGGTCTCCTATTCTGGAACGAAGGTCTATAACAACCTATTAGAATCCTAACGGGTCTTTAATTTAGCCTTAGCTTAGACCGGTCAGTTTCGAAGGATAAATACGGTTTAATCGCGTGAAAGGCGAAAACCGGGAACGGAATGTGGTTTAGACCCAAAAAAGTTTGAAGACTTGTTTAATATGGGTAATATAACCACACTCTGGATTTTGAAGTAAAAACGGTAAGGTTTGACCCGTTTCGGCTAGTTTATGTTAACTAGTTACATAAACCGAACCGTGCGCGCAAATGGCGTAACGGGTAATCCGTAAGAGTCCTACACAGGTTTCCTAAGTTAATATGCTCTAAAGAGGTTGTGGTATCAGTAGGATACCTTCCATAATGCCCGTAACGAGTTTTATTCCATTATACGCCCCGTAGGGGTACTTTGGTCATTTTAAAGATTATAAAAGAGGTTTCCGAGTTCTACAGGAAATCTGAGTTTTCTGAATAGTTTATGAAGTCCAAAATACTTTATTTATTATTTAAATCAGTAGCAACTGGAATCGGGTCAAAAGACCATGTAGAACTCAAGTTATGTCCGAAAAGGGTATATTCGGTATTTACCGAACCGATGCCATAACCGCAGGTTATGAGCAGGTTAAAAATTATTAAAAACTTTTAAAAATCCCAAAATATTATTTTACATCAGTGTGTAAAAGATTTGGTGTCGAAATTTGGGTTTAGATAAGCTTTATGCTAATTGCGCCGTTTAATTACTAAAGTTTCCGTAATTGCGCTATTTAGCATAACTCCTATTCTAGACCTCGGATTGACATGAAATTTTAGGGACATGCTTAGAAATCAGTAACTAAGGTTATTGTCCTTTCACATGTCCAAAATTCTCGTTTTAAAGTAAAAAGGGCGTTATGGTCAACTTTTAAGCTTTTAACGGAAATGTGCTAAAGACTTGGATAAACAACGAACCGGTCACAGAGGGTTATACCATCATGTAACCTGGTCCTAATAGAGTCCTAAGGCATATCTAAATCATACCATGGCGGGTCAGAACTGAAGTTAAAGCAAAAGTCAAAGCTTTGCGACTTTCGGTTCCGAACCGGGTCAAAATAGTAAATGGTCGGATCAAACAAGCTTAGACTAGTTAATATACTTATTATCATGTTATATGAGTGTTAAAACAGGTTACACGCCATCTACATTACTGATTATGCATTAAATCAAAAGTAAGCATTCTGTTGACTTTTTCTAAGCACGTTTGACTCGACATTCGGACTAGTTAGAGTGGGAATCAGAGGGTGCCCTTTTAAGGGTTTAAAGCCCACATGATTACCAACATATAACTACCTTTGATTCGGCTAATCACTGGACCATTTGTGATTAATCGTTAAGTCAATCATTAATTACGACGGATTGACTTTTAAGCTTTAACTAAGCAAAAACTAAACCACAAAGGGTTAAACATACTTACAAGAGTCCTATGCACGACTTGTGAAGCTTAGAGAGAATGCTAGAGTTCCAAAAATGAGCAGAAATGTTGAATGAAGGTGTGAACAATTGTTACAACATGAATGGCCTTTTATAGTGCTCAACATCCTCCAAGATGGTGACAACTAAGTCTATGGGGTGATCCAGGTCATTTACAAGTGTATCCTAGTGCCTAGGAAGTGTTAGGAGTCGCCCATGTCCCTAAAAATATCTTGGTAAGTCGGTTAAACTGTTATAACAGCCAACAGCCAACTTTCTGCCGCTGGGCGTTCCTTACGGACCGTAAGGTAGGGCCCTTGCGGTCCGTAAGCCTTTGACAGAGAAAATGTTTTACCCTTTCGCACCTTACGGACCGTAAGGCAGGACCCTTGCGGTCCGTAAGCTCTTGTCAGAGGCAAAAAAAATAACCTTTCATGATTTGAATGGACAACTTGCAACGCATGATTTCTGGTTTAATTTTCAGCACAATGCCTTTAACCCATGCTTGGACAGTTATCTACTCTATCATGCAGAATTATTGGCTTGCATAAGGATAAAATTCTCTATGAATGATTCATTGAGCATTATTTTCATAGGATCCAAATTAGCAAACTTGGACATCCTTTATTATTATTAATTATCGGATTAAGGTATAATAGATGTTTATTAATCATGTTAGGGTCTTGGAATTTATAATGAAGTCGTTCAGAGGTATAAATTAACATGTCAACAGGTTCAAAAATCCTTACCATATATCTTTTATTAAATCCGGGTTTACAATACTTTTGTCGTAAGTGACACGTGTCGTTTATTTATTGGACACAAAATTTCGAGGTGTTACATCCTCACCCCCTTAAAAGAAATCTCGACCTCGAGATTCATTGAAATAAATAAGGGTACTTTTCTTTCATCGTGGACTCTACCTCCCACGTGTACTCGGGACCTCTACGGGCATCCCATTTTACTTTCACTATCGGTATATACTTCCTGCGAAGCTTCTTAACCTGTCGATCCTCGATCGACACAGGTTTTTCAACGAACTTTAAGCTCTCGTCGATGTGTACGTCTGTATGCGGTATAACCAGTGATTCATCAGCGAAACACTTCTTCAAGTTACAGATGTGAAACACATTGTGGATACCAATAAGCTCCTCCGGTAAGTTTAATTTGTAGGCAACCGATCCGACACGTTCGATTACTTCGAAGGGTCCAATATATCTTGGGCTTAACTTGCCTTTCTTACCGAATCACATCACCCCCTTCCAGGGTGATACCTTAAGCAAAACCTTATCGCCTACTTCGAAATTGAAAGGCTTACGCTTCAAATCTGCGTAGCTCTTCTGCCTGTCTCGGGCAGCTTTCAATCGATCGCGAATTTGGACAATCTTGTCCGTTGTTTCGAATATTATATCAGGTCCTGTCATCTGGACATCTCCAACTTCTGCCCAACAAACGGGCGTTCTACACTTTCTACCATATAGGGCTTCAAAAGGTGCAGCCTTAATGCTTGTATGGTAGCTGTTGTTATAGGAGAATTCGACCAATGGTAGGTGGTTATCCCAACTACCACCTAAGTCGATCGCACATGCACGAAGCATGTCTTCCAACGTCTGTATTGTACGCTCACTCTGTCCATCCGTCTGAGGGTGGTAAGCCGTACTGAAGTTTAGCTGTGTGCCCAAAGATTGTTGGAAACTCTTCCAAAAGTGTGACGTGTACCTGGTATCTCTATCAGAGATGATAGACACAGGCACGCCATGAAGGGCTACAATCTTATCTACAAACAACTGGGCTAGCATATCGGAGTTATGAGTCTCCTTTATGGGTAGGAAATGTGCTGACTTAGTCAGTCTATCAACTATTACCCATATTGTATCGTTTCCCTTCTTTGTCTTTGGTAACTTGGTGATGAAATCCATTGTTACCATTTCCCACTTCCATTCGGGAAGTTCAGGCTGTTGTAGCAAGCCTGACGGCTTTTGGTGTTCTGCTTTTACTTGCGCACAAGTCAAACACTTTGCTACGTAGGTGACTATAGACTTCTTCAAGCCTATCCACCAAAAGTTTGCCTTCAAGTCCTGGTACATTTTATCAGCACCAGGATGAACGGAATATCGGGAACTGTGGGCTTCCTGAAGGATAACGTCACGAAGACCTCCATAAACAGGAACCCATATTCTTCCATTCAACCTCAGAATTCCGTCTTTGCCATAGGATAACTGCTCTTCAGTTAC
Organism: Helianthus annuus; assembly: GCF_002127325.2. NCBI lineage: Eukaryota > Viridiplantae > Streptophyta > Magnoliopsida > Asterales > Asteraceae > Helianthus > Helianthus annuus. The sequence continues at coordinate 4,608,338 of NC_035449.2, forward strand.
TCCTAGCTTTTCGTTAGGATAGTTAGCTTCTAACACAGCTTCCTTCTGTGCAGCCAACAATCGCTCATTCAGACTGTTCTTAATTTCAATGCTCTTGGCATTGATTCTTATCGGTTTCACTCTCTCATTCCTGCTTAGGGCATCTGCGACTACGTTAGCCTTGCCCGGATGGTATCTTATTTCACAGTCATAGTCGTTCAGAGTTTCCATCCAACGTCGCTGCCTCATATTCAGATCTTTCTGATTGAACAGATGCTGAAGGCTTTTGTGATCCGAATAGATCACAAATTTAATGCCATACAAGTAATGCCTCCAAAGTTTTAGTGCAAATACAACGGCACCCAACTCCAAGTCATGGGTGGTGTAATTCTTTTCGTGCACTTTCAATTGTCGTGAAGCATAGGCAATCACCTTGCCCTTCTGCATAAGCACACAACCCATACCAGTGTGCAATGCATCACAATATACGACAAATTCTTCCATTCCTTCCGGCAAGGTCAATACTGGAGCATTGCTAAGCTTTTGTTTGAGGATATCGAAAGCTTCTTGCTGCTTAGGGCCCCAATTGAACTTTATACTCTTCCTAGTCAAGGAAGTTAGGGGTGCGGCAATTCTTGAGAAGTTTTCGATGAAGCGTCTGTAGTATCCTGCTAGACCTAGGAAACTGCGAATCTCCGTAGGCGTCTTTGGCTCCTGCCAATTCATGACGGCTTCAAACTTGGCGGGATCCACTTGGATGCCACGCTCACTCACCACGTGTCCAAGGAACTGGACTTCTCGTAGCCAAAATTCACATTTAGAGAACTTGGCATAAAGCTTTTCTTGATGAAGCAACTTAAGAATACATCGAAGGTGCTTCTCGTGGTCAGCTTGACTTTTGGAGTAAATGAGGATGTCATCGATGAAGACAATGACGAATTTATCCAAATAAGGCTTACAAACGCGATTTATGAGATCCATGAATGCGGCAGGTGCATTAGTGAGCCCAAAAGGCATCACTAGGAACTCGAAATGACCATAACGAGTCCTGAAAGCAGTCTTGTGCACGTCTTCGTCCTTGACCTTCAATTGATGGTACCCTGACCTTAGGTCAATCTTGGAAAAGTAGCTCGCTCCTTGCAACTGATCAAACAGATCGTCGATCCTGGGCAAAGGATATCTATTCTTGATTGTAACTTTATTCAGCTCACAGTAATCGATGCATAGACGCATCGAACCATCTTTCTTCTTGACGAACAGGATTGGTGCTCCCCAAGGAGATGAACTTGGTCTAACAAAACCTTTGGCTAGTAGATCATCTAGCTGCGTCCTCAATTCTTTCATTTCCGTGGGTGCCAATCTATAAGGTGCTCTCGCAACAGGTGCGGCTCCTGGAATGATGTCGATACTGAATTCCACTTGCCTGTCTGGTGGCAAACCAGGTACTTCTTCTGGGAAAACTTCGGGATAGTCAGAAATGACTGGGATGTCTTCAATCTTGGGTTTCTCTTCACCGATAGTCACCTGTGCCATATAAATGACACATCCTTTCTTCAAACATCTGGATGCCTTTAGCATAGATACTTGTGCAGGCAATCCATGACGAGTATCTCCCTGGATGGTAAGTGGTTCTCCGGACGGGGTCTTGATTACCACTTGTTTCTTGTTGCACATAATTTGGGCCTGGTTATGCGATAACCAATCCATACCCAACACTGCGTCGAAATCAGTGAGTTTAAAGGGTAACAGGGATAAAGGAAATGAGTGATTCCTAATGGATATATCACATCCATCTAAAACAGTTGAGACTGTTCCCATAGTCCCATCAGCTATTCTACTTCATATTTCACATTCAAGGTTTTAACAGGCAATTTTAACAATTCACAGAACTTATCATCCACAAAGGATTTATCTGCTCCAGAATCAAATAACACTCTTGCGAATACATCATTGATAAGGAACGTACCGGTTATGACGTTGTCGTTCTGGATAGCCTCTTGAACATTCATCTGAAAGACCCTCGCATTGGTCTTTTTCCCTTCATCAGCCTTCTTCACTATCTTCGGGCAGTTAGTCTTGAGGTGCCCTTTCTTGTTGCAACTATAGCAAGTTGCATCCTTGAGTTTCTTGCACTCAAGAGTCCTATGCTCATAGGACTTGCATATCCCACAGGCCTTTGGCTGGGATTTCTTTTCAAATCTGCACTTTCCGAAGTGGTGCTTTTGACAAACCTTGCACATGGGCTTGTCGCCCGACTGTCGGTCATTCTTCTTGTTCTCTGACCCCTTCTTGTGGTCGCGATTCCCCGGTGCTTCTTGTTAGACCTACGTGAATCATCATCTTCACGTTTCCTCTTCTCATTATCAGCATTTCTCAGAGATCTCTGTCTCACTGCATCCAGTGTGAGAGACAGAGATATATCTGCCACGGATCTGAAGGTAGCAGGCCTAGAAGCCTTCACGCTAGCTTTTATCTCTGGGGCCAAACCCCCAATGAAACGCGCGATCCGTTTGGGTTCCGGTGTTACAAGGTACGAAACCAATCTCGACAGAGTATTGAAAGTCGTGAGATATGCCTGGCAGTCTAAGTTCTTCATGACCAGCGATAGGAAATCAGATTCTATCTTCTCAACCTCGTGCTGAGGGCAGTAGTTTTCTTTGATGAGAGCAACAAATTCCTCCCATGTCATGCTATACAAAACAACCTTCCCTGAGGCTTGAACCAAAGATCTCCATGATGCTAGGGCTTCACCCTTAAACGACTGTGATACAAACTTCACCACGTCTCGCTCAGCACATCCACTGATGTCCACAACAGTGTCCATTTCGTCTAACCAGGTCATACAATCCACCGCGCCTTTCTCCCCAGTAAAATCTCGGGGTTTGTAAGAAACAAAGTACTTATATGTGCAACCCCTGGCGCGAGGTGCATCATCGACCACTTTCTTCTTAGGATGGACACTATTCTCATTTGATGAGTGTCGATCATCATCCTTCTTAGGCTTAGACGGGGTCGAGGGTGGTTTGCTGTGAGATTTAGAATGAGTTCTTGGCTTTGAGTGTGGTGTAGATAAGGTCCTGCTTCGAGATTCGCTGTACTCTTCATATTGCCGGTCTAAGGCCGTCTTCACAGCGTTGTCTGCCAAAGCTTTCAATTCAGCGCCCGTTATATGAATTTGGGCGTTATCGTTGTCATCTTCCTTCGAATGACTATTAACTTCATTTGGGTCAGCCATTTTTTTTAGGTCTTGATCCGCTACAAGGAATATGACGAAATTTTATTTAGGAGTTTATTATGGAATTGTCTTTTATGGCAATTCATTAACCATGGTAAACATAGACCATATTTGGTTACTTTGCTACTTACTTTTATTTAGGATTTGAATATAACTTATCCTAATTACAATTAATATTGTTAGTGGCACAAAAGCCTAGTCACAAGGACGTTTTATATATTATTAGCCAGGGTTTCAGGGAATCACGGCATGAAGGCTTGAACCATAGTTCTTTTACCTTTTCTGACAGGGAGTCATAGGCTACAACTGTCTTTTGTCTTATATGACAATAAGTATGGCCCGTAGGCACTACATCACTAATGGATGTCTGCTAAGTGATCATCTTCATTAACGATTTAAACCCATGATTCAAAAATCATTAATTTAGGCCTTGGAATCCTCTGGAAGATTCTTATAAGAATGACGCGTTTGATTTTAACGAATCACATTTGCCAAGAATGTTAACATGTTAGAGAGGTTAACAGGGAAACTGAATCTTTTAAATCAGGTCTTACCATCTTGGCCAGGCCTTATAATGACACAAGGCTAGGTTTCACCATTAAGATTCTTTATTTAGGCAGACTTATTTAAAAGGAATGATTTTTAATTTATTTCATATAATAATGTAAAAATGAAATTTATAAGCTTAACATTCCATTAACCATAATAATGATTTCACACTGCCCTAAACGGGACTTTTAATAGACAAATACCTACGCAGAGGTTTACAGAAAGCAAGTCCACGCAGGGACTGAAAGGAAATTGTCCACGCAGGGACTACACACTATGAATGTCCACGCAGGGACTAAACAATAAATGTCCGTACAGGGACTTGATTTAAAATAGGAATTACAGTGGAACATATAAAACTAATGATCTCGCTTCTTCTTTCCCTTTAATAGGTTTGCTAGGCCTTTAAGGAATCCACGATTGTTCTTGCGTTCTTGCTCAAAGTCTCGTTCCACACGATTCAAACGGTGGAGGATTTCTTCCTGTTCTGGTGGGGAAAAGCGTGGCTGTTGCGCTACTTGCTGAGCCGGAGTTCTAGTAGGAGCTGGATACCCATGAGCTGCGTATCCTAATCCCCAAGGATCCCCATAAGGTCTATCGGGATGGAGGGCGTTGTAATTGGCCGCTACCACGTATGGGTCGGCATCCGCATAATTATAGTTGTAGTGCGTGTGAGTCGGCTGCTCAAACGGGTTGTACGCTGTGGAACCGGTGTACGCAGGTATAGGGTATCATACCCAAATGGTGGTGGAGGTGGTGCAACTGGTGCAGAATTCACCTCTGCAGGGTGGCTCGAAGGTTCACCTAATTGCGGTTCTTCAGGAAACGGCGGATAATGACTTGCACTCGAGTGGCGAGGGGTGCTAAAGTGGAATTCCCCTCCTCGGGTAGACATCCGCGCACCTGATCTCCTACGCCTTGGCGGATCTTGAGGTGCTTGTTGAACTGGTGGCAGTGGAGGCGGTGGCGTAACTGCTACGAAACACGAATCCTCAGAAGGATCCTTTTGCTGTTGTTGCTGCTGGTGAGGTGATGAATGGTGAGAGGGTGTAAAGTACCACTCGCACTGGTTAAATCTCGCCTGGTAACTATCGGGACCTTGATAGGGTGTTCCATGAAAGGATGACCCATCAGAGATCTCGATAGGATGGTTGGGAGTACCTCTTGCGGGTTCAATGGGATCCGTGTCTTCGTCCATGTCTACAGCATTATCCTCGGAAAAATGGTTTTCAGGTCCTAAAGGGTTATAACCTATTGGTTCTTGGACGTAATCAGCCGGGTTGAACTGGCCTTGGAAGAAAGGAGTAGGATCGCCATAGGAACGGTGTGAAACAGATCGCTGAAGAGGTATAAACGAAGGTTGAGGGTTACTGGGATCGTTCTCCGAATTTGGTCCAAAAGAGTGTCGGTATGAAGGTGTCGAGCTGTGCGAGGTAGACCGTCTTGCAGGCTCAAAAAGGTTCCTCCTACGCCTCTGAGGTTCTTCACTCCTTGTACTGGAAGGAGCTCACATGTTCGAAGGTCCGGCCTCGTGATCATTATGAGTAGTGATCGGCCCTTTGTCTCTTCCTCCTCTTCTAATTGCTGGTGGCATATTTACTGCTTAACAAACTTTTAAATCACAATAAACAATAAAAGACAAACTGGAATAACAATTCGAATTTGTCCTATGTTCTTGTCTAGACTCGAGTACGTGCAATTGTGTCGTTGAGATTAAACACATAAGGATAGTGTTTAATTCACTCAACGTTGGCTCTGATACCAACCTGTCACACCCCGATTTCCATGTGTTTCACCGGTGGGCCCGGTGGGGGATTACCGTGACGTAGTTGTCAACAATATAGTCAAACCACAATATTTAAATGCACAGCGGAAGCATAAAGATAGATTATATTTCAACCATCGATTGTAATATCCAAGTATCACGAATAGTCGAAAATAAATCCACAGGGGATCAAAATAAAATATAAATATTGTTCAACAGATATGGCATCCCAAGCTTGCGAGACTCTAACGATGCTTAAGGAGTGGCCAGCCTATTTCAAACAGAACCTGCATTTAATCTTTTGGGGAAAATACGTCAGTTTACACTGGTAAATACATTCAACCGACACTTTTGTAAAATGTTTAATAAAATTGATTTGAATGCACAAGGCACAAACTCTTTATAACTTCGGATAATTTATCAATTAAATCTTGTAAAAGAATTACATGTTCACTATGCGTTCGGTTGCCCGGGTCGTGCCGGGTTTAAGGTTAATAGACACGCCACAAAGCATAAAGCCGTGGCGGGAAAACCAACGGTTATACCTTTAATAATATAGACACATCGTCGGGTGTACGCCTACACCCGCATGTCGAGGTCGTGGCCATTTCGTGAAATGATGCCAAGGATATCCGGGACATGGTCATTAAGCTCCCAAAAGCGTAGAGCCAACAAAACCAATTTTTAAACGGGTCACATTGATAATAACCAACTACTAATGAGTTGGGGTCAATTACCCGACCAAGCGGTATTTTAAATACCGTAACCCAAGCCCGTATAACGGAAAATAAGTTAAAAGTATTTACCTGAGCAAGTAATAATCCTCAATTAAACAAATGAAAGTATCTTTTACTGGTCTCCTATTTTGGAACGAAGGTTTATAACAACCTATTAGAATCCTAACGGGTCTTTAATTTAGCCTTAGCTTAGACCGGTCAGTTTCGAAGGATAAATACGGTTTAATCGCGTGAAAGGCGAAAACCGGGAACGAATGTGGTTTAGACCCAAACAAGTTTGAAGACTTGTTTAATATAGGTAATATAACCACACTCTAGATTTTGAAGTAAAAACGGTAAGGTTTGACCCGTTTCGGCTAGTTTATGTAAACTAGTTACATAAACCGAACCGTGCGCGCAAATGGCGTAACGGGTAATCCGTAAGAGTCCTACACAGGTTTCCTAAGTTAATATGCTCTAAGGAGGTTGTGGTATCAGTAGGATACCTTCCATAATGCCCGTAACGAGTTTTATTCCATTATACGCCCCGTAGGGGTACTTTGGTCATTTTAAAGATTATAAAAGAGGTTTCCGAGTTCTACAGGAAATCTGAGTTTTCTGAATAGTTTATGAAGTCCAAAATACTTTATTTATTATTTAAATCAGTAGCAACTGGAATCGGGTCAAAAGACCATGTAGAACTCAAGTTATGTCCGAAAAGGGTATATTCGGTATTTACCGAACCGATGCCATAACCGCAGGTTATGAGCAGGTTAAAAATTATTAAAAACTTTTAAAAATCCCAAAATATTATTTTACATCAGTGTGTAAAAGATTTGGTGTCGAAATTTGGGTTTAGATAAGCTTTATGCTAATTGCGCCGTTTAATTACTAAAGTTTCCGTAATTGCGCTATTTAGCATAACTCCTATTCTAGACCTCGGATTGACATGAAATTTTAGGGACATGCTTAGAAATCAGTAACTAAGGTTATTGTCCTTTCACATGTCCAAAATTCTCGTTTTAAAGTAAAAAGGGCGTTATGGTCAACTTTTAAGCTTTTAACGGAAATGTGCTAAAGACTTGGATAAACAACGAACCGGTCACAGAGGGTTATACCATCATGTAACCTGGTCCTAATAGAGTCCTAAGGCATATCTAAATCATACCATGGCGGGTCAGAACTGAAGTTAAAGCAAAAGTCAAAGCTTTGCGACTTTCGGTTCCGAACCGGGTCAAAATAGTAAATGGTCGGATCAAACAAGCTTAGACTAGTTAATATACTTATTATCATGTTATATGAGTGTTAAAACAGGTTACACGCCATCTACATTACTGATTATGCATTAAATCAAAAGTAAGCATTCTGTTGACTTTTTCTAAGCACGTTTGACTCGACATTCGGACTAGTTAGAGTGGGAATCAGAGGGTGCCCTTTTAAGGGTTTAAAGCCCACATGATTACCAACATATAACTACCTTTGATTCGGCTAATCACTGGACCATTTGTGATTAATCGTTAAGTCAATCATTAATTACGACGGATTGACTTTTAAGCTTTAACTAAGCAAAAACTAAACCACAAAGGGTTAAACATACTTACAAGAGTCCTATGCACGACTTGTGAAGCTTAGAGAGAATGCTAGAGTTCCAAAAATGAGCAGAAATGTTGAATGAAGGTGTGAACAATTGTTACAACATGAATGGCCTTTTATAGTGCTCAACATCCTCCAAGATGGTGACAACTAAGTCTATGGGGTGATCCAGGTCATTTACAAGTGTATCCTAGTGCCTAGGAAGTGTTAGGAGTCGCCCATGTCCCTAAAAATATCTTGGTAAGTCGGTTAAACTGTTATAACAGCCAACAGCCAACTTTCTGCCGCTGGGCGTTCCTTACGGACCGTAAGGTAGGGCCCTTGCGGTCCGTAAGCCTTTGACAGAGAAAATGTTTTATCCTTTCGCACCTTACGGACCGTAAGGCAGGACCCTTGCGGTCCGTAAGCTCTTGTCAGAGGCAAAAAAAATAACCTTTCATGATTTGAATGGACAACTTGCAAGATGTTTTCATAACCGGACCGGCCATTGAACCGGTCGGCCTACTGGTTCACTGGTCGGACCGGTTAGACCGGTCGGACCGGATTTAAGAACCGGAAGGCCATAATATTTCTTTTTTACATTTATTAAAATCCAACATATTTCTTTTTACAAACTATTTCTTCTTCTTATAATTTATATTCTTGTTAGTTTTAAATAAATTATTATTAAAAGTTAATATTATTAAAGATGTAAAAAGGTTTCGTAAACAAAATAGAATGAAATAACAATTTACATTTACAAATATAAAGAATAACTTGTTTTGTTGTTCTACACTACATCAACGTACAACATATATGTTATAAATATTTTCATATTAAAAAAAGTTAGAAAAGGGACATACTTTATCTTTTGCAGATCTAGAGCTCTACCCCACTTTCTAGGCTTTATTACTAAACACAATATTTCTAGCCGTTGGATCATAATGGTTTCTATCCGTTGGATCATAATGATATTGTATGCATTACTTAGGGTTTCTACTTTACCTTTTTCTTTGGTTAAAACCTTTCACCCTCTCTCGACACATATCTTACATTCTTACCATCTTACCTGCCACAACCATTTCTCCAAATTGAAGGCTGAACCTGCAAATTGAAGGTTGTTTCTCATTTTAGGTTGAGGTTTTTTTGGTTTCATGAGCTATATATCATCATCTCATCCTCTTTCAGCGAATTATTAGAAAAAGAATCATAATAAATAAGCAGATCCGGTCCGACCTTCCAACAAATTTCCGGCCGAACCGCCGGCCGCCGGCCGAACCTCCGGCTAACTGCAAATCCGGTCAGTTGTGGTGAATCGGCCCGGAAAAGACGACGGATCCCGGCCCGACCGGTCGGACCGGCCGGTCCGGTCCGGGTTTGAGAACATTGCTTGCAACGCATGATTTCTGGTTTAATTTTCAGCACAATGTCTTTAACCCATGCTTGGACAATTATCTACTCTATCATGCAGAATTATTGGCTTGCATAAGGATAAAATTCTCTATGAATGATTCATTGAGCATTATTTTCATAGGATCCAAATTAGCAAACTTGGACATCCTTTATTATTATTAATTATCGGATTAAGGTATAATAGATGTTTATTAATCATGTTAGGGTCTTGGAATTTATAATGAAGTCGTTCAGAGGTATAAATTAACATGTCAACAGGTTCAAAAATCCTTACCATATATCTTTAATTAAATCCGGGTTTACAATACTTTTGTCGTAAGTGACACGTGTCGTTTATTTATTGGACACAAAATTTCGAGGTGTTACAATCATGCTTCTTTGTGTCTTAACGCTTATATTAGGATTTGGTTTAGTTATGAACACTCTTAGGTAATTCAATCAAATCCCAAACGTTACACGAACACTTAAAAACAGTTTTACTAGAAAACAGTTTTATTCTATTTAGAAGATTAATTGACGCTAATGGCTTAATTAGAAGAGATAGGATCAGTAAACTTTTCCAAAATCCATTTCAACTTCAGTTAGGGAGGTTATGTAATCATCAAAGTTAGTAGGCTTTTAAACCTAGATGACCTCCTGAGTTGATTATTGGGTTTGTTAGAAGTTTCAGTTTTAAGGATTAGCTCTTGGTTAGGTTGCTATCATTTTCAGGATTCTAAGTTTGTAAGAGTGGTGCAGTATGGTGTACAAGAGGTGTAATCGGAGTTAAATTCGGAGTGAAATTTAATGACACTCTTCCCCCGCCTCTTGTATTCCTTGCAAGTCATGATAAGGACTTTGACTTCTCCCACTGACCTTAGAAATCTTTAGGAACTCAGCATGCTTAGGGTCAATATGTAACGACCAACAAATTCTAATAGAGAAACAAGTTAATGACGTTAGTTGTTGTAGTTTCTCTTGTTGAGGAGTATGTTAGTTTATGTAAGAAATCTAAGTGTGCCCACAATTAAGCAACAATGAAACTTTTGTAAGTGTAGCTTTATATTTTAAGGAGACAAGTTATGATAGAACAGTGTCAAGATGGAGCAGTGTCTTGTACAAGAGGTGTAAATTGAAGTAATATGAAATTTTCACTCCCTCACCTCTTGCAACTATTGCAAGTTATTATTAAGACACTTAATGCTCCCACTGATCTTAATATCTCTAGAATGCTACAAGAGAAGTTTCAATTAGGTATGTGACGTGGGAACCTATTATATATATGTTAGACTTTACTTGATTTCCTTAATGTCCAGATGTCATAAGAAACTTAGGGACATATTTAATAGAAATCATGTTAAGCACATATATGAATATATTTCTTTAAGACCATGGGCCATACGAGACTAATTTAGATACAAGCAGATAGTCTTTAATTGATAAATGAATTACGTCTGAATATTCCATTTTGGCATAAGTTTCACGAATGTTAATGAAATATAACTTATGGCGGACCCATACTTATTCCTTAAGCCAAATAATGATTTAGGGTTTTTAACGTCATGATTTAAAATCACTTAGAATGAGATTAGATAAAAAAATCATCCTCATTAACCATGTCATGATTTCTCATGAATTTCGGTTATAATGGATGAAATTTATAAGTCTCCTTTTTATTTTATCAAATTCTCATTTGCATGATGACAAAATTTGTGAAAGTTTAAGATATCATCTAGTTCCATCTTAGTAATGTTTCTATCCAGATATTAAAACAAATAATATGAGAGTTTAAGTAAGTGTGACTTTATGTTAACCATGCAAACCTCACAACCTTCATAATATAGCTTAATTATGATACTATATTCTGATTAATCTTCAGAATATGTAAGGTATCGAAAAGTTTTGTTAGAAGACTTCTTATTATGGTTTTTATAGCCTTAACATTTAATTTTGTCACTAACTCTCATGTTAGTTATTTATTGAGTTCTGGTAAGGAAACATTTAGAACTAGAGTCAACTTATCATGTGTTAATAGGAATATTAAAATTACCAGACTTAAATATCATTAGTAAGTGACTATCTAATTAATTTATCCAACTGTTCTTTAGAATAATGGATAGTCTCGTTGCTTATGCCTAGTCTAATGGCATAATTATGCTGTGAGATTCTCCCTAAAAAAAACTTAAAGTTGGAATTTTGTACTTGTATTTTTGACTATGGACCTTAGAACCATCCTCTTTTAAGGTTTCAGTGATTGTAAGGTGAATAACATCTTATTTTCCAGTTTCAAACATTTATTTCTTTGTACATATGTTGCTTATCAACACATTCATTATACTTTGGTACTTTTGAGTGTTATAGTTGATTTATATGGCATCAAATTTCACAAGTGAAAATCTTCGTATGTAATGTACTGGAAAAATGTACTTATTTCCATGCGTAAGCCCTTAACTTTATGGGCCATGGTATTGTACATTATTATGTATTCACATATACCACTTAGCTTTATAGTTTATAATTTTAAATGAAGGCATGCATCTTAGGAATTCTTGTAATTATTCCACAGATAATAGATTAGTCTTAGGAAAGACTTAATCTGGAATAACTTTAGTGATAGCATTATGTTAGAAAGTTCTTGATTATCATAAGAGACATCATGTTCGATTTATCATATTCATCATGCTCTAATTTTCTTCTGTAGTATCTTTATCAGAAGAGAGCAATAGGATTATCGTGTCTTAAGAGATAATCAAGGATTTAATTTAAGAGCTAATCTTGTAGAAACTTTAAATAAAGCAAAACATTTTAGGTTTAGGAATTAGAGTGGATGAGATATAGATTTTTAGGAAGAAAATTATAGTGAGTAAAGTTATGGATACTTAAAAAATTAAGGTAGACAAAATTGATCATAAGATTAATGAAGGATCATTAATGTGATGATCATTATTTGAAGAAGTTGTGATATGTCTATTACTAACATCAAAATAATAGACTTAGTTAAAATTCTACTTAAACGAAGACAAATCAGCTTTGGCCAGAAGTGTAATCATTTAAGCATGTGTGCAAAGTAATCGTGACAAATCAGCTTTAGCCAGAGATGAGACAAATCACTTTAGTTATGCACTTGTTAAGAATGTTATACATGAATGAATTAAATCATCTTTGGCCAGAAATTAAGACATTCACGTTTGTAATGCATACTCAACATGGCTTTCATAATACTTGAACGATAAATAGATGTATTAAATCAGCTTTGGCCAGAAATGATACATCAAAAGCTCATTCAAGTTAAGCCATTTTGGTTTTGTAAAACATTATTTGATTTTGATTAATTAACTAAGTATTTACAAAAACCATTTATTTAATAGCAAATTACATTAAACAGCCTAATAAAGTAATGAGGTTGAGATATCAAGTTAGTCTTAGGTCTCGAGTGAGATCTCAACTCAGTTATGAGGTCTCGAGTGAGATCTCGAGTGAGGTCTCGACTCATCTTGAAACATTATGAGGTTTCGAGTCATTAAGGTCTCGAATCGCAACCATCAGATTGCGAGTCACTAATGCCAGTCGAAACCTCAGTGGTCTCGAGTCGAAACCTTATGGTCTCGAGTTGTAAATATTAAAACCCTTTATGATTTCGAGTCGCAACCTTGGGGTCTCGACTCGTTAAGGATGATCCCGAACCTTCTATAAACAGCTGTTAGTGTGATAAGGTTGAATCAACTAATTTTAAGGGACTTGATTATAATTTCAAAATATCTTATGTGTATCTATCCAAGTTAATTATCCGATTATAATTAAAATAATATGTTATGCGAAACTTGGAGATAAAGCTACACAATTTCTAGAAAACATAATTATATTCTAAATCTATCCCTAACTAAGATTGATGTGAGAATTATGTCATCAAAAACGTAATAGGATATATATATATATATATATAGGGGATGGTTCAAATGAAAACCACTTTTATTGTAAAAACTCGAAAAATAACTAAAAAAGCCTAAAAAAACCTAAAAAACATACAAAATTTTTTTTTTTTTTACAATTTTTTTAGAAAAATCGCTACTTTTTATATATGGAAAAAAAATTTCAAAAAAAAAAAATTTTTTTGGTTGTACTACACATGTGCACTAATACGGAAAGCCTAAACCACTTAACCCACCCCCCACCGACACCCCCCCAAAAACCTAAACCCCCCACCCCCCCCCCCCCCAAAACCTAAATTCACCCTCCCACCAAAAGCCTAACACCCCCCCCCCCCCAAAAAAAAAACCTAAACCCCCCCCCACCCCCACCCTCCCGAAAACCTAAAACTAAACCCTAAACATAAACCTGAAAAAAACCTAACCCCCCCCACCCCCACCCCCACCCCCCAAAAACCTAAACCCCCCTCCCCCCCACACCCAAAAACCTAATCCTAATCCTAAAACTCCAAAAAAACTAACCCTAAAAGCTAAACTAGAATCAAAAAACTAATTTTAAGCATGTAATGCACATTGTAGTACATGTTATATTGCACATGTGCACTACTATAATAATAGTATTGAAAACAAGACGACACCATAAATCTTTTTTTATGTCATAAAAGATATGCTCGAATATACTTGAATGAAAGATAAGAAAATTTGTGATCTTATGGTGCCATTTTTGTTTTAAAATGATAACGTATGGAGAAATGAGAAATGTTTGAAAAGTTATATATTTTTTGTTCCAATTTTACCCCTCCTTCATTAAAAGTCTTCCCTCCCTCCTTTTTAGTGGGTTTTAGTTAGTTTTATAGTTTTCACAATAACTAGTGGTTTTCATTTGAACCTTCCCCTATATATATATATATATATATATATATATATATATATATATATATATATATATATATATATATATATATATATTATTTTTAAGATATCCTTCATATAAATTAAGGAAAATAAAATAATTCCTATGTTATGGAAAACTTAATTAATTCACATCCTTCATGTATGAATACACATATCCATGCGGCAATGAGTTATGAAGAACACATCTTTTGAGAAAATATAAGTGCCATATTTAATTTATTAACAGATTAACACTTTGAAATTTCAATCAATTTTCTTCGTATTTAGACTCATCAAAAGATTTAACCAATTTGCAGAAAGTCAGAAAGTTTATAAGTTTCTGCTATGGGCTTCGAAATTCCCTTCTCTCTGATGATGCGCGGTATTAAAATATTGTTTACTTATTATTGTTTCCACATTAAAAAAAAACACAAAATTATGTATCATTATTAAATTGATATAATCGACATTGCTCTCATACCACATGTTGATTATATCATAAGAACATGGGTAAAACATAAACCCTAATTGTGTAAATTCAATCATGAACAATAAGATAAGACGTGTGTACCTGATTAGCCAGTAACCACACTAGAGAATGAAGTAGACGTCATGTTCGTCAGATTGGTCGAGTTCCTCCTTAGGGTGCAATCTAATGATGGTGATGAAGAAACTGATAAAGGAGAATCGGTTAGGAGAGGAGGCGATTTGATGTTATGAGAGTAATTAGGTTATGTGTCTAACCCTAGAACCTGTACATAAGTCTCCTTATATATCCACCCAAGAGGAAACCCTAATTAGTTAATAATGGTAATAAGGCCCATCAACAATTACCAACTAATTATTTAATAGGTTGTTATACGTTTTGATCTATATAATGTAAATGATTATAATGGCTACTAGATTAAATATAAAATAAATATATATTTAATCTTACTCCTTCTCGTTACCATGATGGCGCTGCAACCATGGCGCCCCCCTTTAAAGTTGATGGTATGGATGGTGGCGGAGGGGTGGCGCTACCGGAAGTGATGTGGCAGGGGTGGCGCCCTCCACACCCTCCGGCCTTATAATCATAATAATATGTGTCATAATCAAAGGTGCTAATAAGGTGGCGACACAAGGTTGGGTTTTTAGCCATAAGGATTAACCTAAAGGATTATCCCAGAGTAAGTTGTGGCATCACCAGAGCGGATTGTACTGCCAGGATAGCCAAGCACCTGAAAGAATACCTGAAACAAGAGTTCTCAGGGATGTGAAGTAAGGAAATTCTGTGAGAGTAGTGTGTGCTATGAACCATACGAATTTTTTGTTCTCTATGTCTAAAACAAAGCACAAAGCTTTGTATATAAATTGATTAGAATTCGAAATGATAAGTCTCCAATGAATACAAAATTCAATAAAAATAAATTCTAGAATTCAATGGCACAATGAATTATGAGACTTAATCATTTGATAGGTAGTACCTTGAACAGTCTCTAGCTGACCACACAAAGCCACTGACCCGAGCCCACACGCCCTAAAAAATAGTAAAGGCGCACGGGCTTGAACGCGTGTCGGGTGCTTTGCACCGTTCTGCCTACCACTGGGTGTGAGTTGTCACACAAGAATATATTCGTGTAGAGAATTCTAATTATAAATCCACAAATGATTTATCTCTCCACCTATGTGGGACAAATTCAATTTCTCACATATTTATGGTTTTAACACACAAACTTAATGCTCAAAATCTCTCATTTATCTTGGCTTAATTATTAAATAATCATTACATTAACTCATAAATTATATTATTTATAAAATTTCCAACATGAATTACGTGTAATAATGTACAAGTCATCTAAGCATATACAAACAAGTCTTTAAAGTTAATTTTAACTTTTTATTATTTTCTTTTTTACATGGTTTTATTACCGTTCCGCCTTACAATTTTTTGTACGATAATGTTTTACGTTTTGCGTATGCGTGCTTCCACGCGGACAACACTCTAGCATCTAATTTTTGTTGTGTTTAATGGTCCTTTCACAACACATGGTCCTAAAATCTAGTTTTAATTAATTAAAAGTATAATAAAACATTTAGTTAAATAAGTAAAAAGTAGTAAATAAAAAAAAGAAAAAAAATCATTTATCTATATATTAAAAATAGAAGCCAATGAATAGTAACTTTAATATTGTAATATTATTCTAGTTAAAAACAAAACAGATTTAAACGTCACTTTCATGAGTTGTTGCTGCTTTCTTTTCCCAACAGCAAAGTGTCACAAAAACTCTCAACCCCTACCAAGAAAACCAACCGTAAAATGTTACGATAAAAGTGAGTAGTGATATATGGTGATGCGGAAGAGATGGAGATGATCGGATGGACGGTGTCGGACTTGAGAACTCACTATGAAAGATGGTTGCGACTCAGAAGGTTGACCGGAGAATATGTTCTTAAATTAACTAATAAAGTTAAAGAATAAAAAATAGAGAAAAATGCAATTTGCGTCCCTGTGGTATGTCCCAAACATCAACCTGAGCCCCTAAATTAAATTTTTGGTTTTTTGAGCCCCTGACCTTATGAATTCATAACACTTTGAGTCCCTGCCGTCAGTTTGACTGTTTGAGGCAGGGGTAAGATCGTCTTTTGACATATATCAATAACACTTTGCGTCCCTATGGTATGAGTGAAATATCAGCCTGAGCCCCTAAATTCATTTTTTATTTTTTTCTTAATAATTCAAATTAACTCTTTTATTTGAATATTTTTCTCTTTATTTTTAAATAAATGCAATCTAATAATTAACTCTTTTTAAATAAATGCAATATAATAATTAAATGTATACTATATATATCAAATTATTAAAGCCTAAATTCTCTTTTATTTTTAAATAAATGCAATATAATAATTAAATGTATACTATATATAACAAATTATTAAAGCGTAAACTGTATATTAAATGTAAAGTTTTAATACATACAATACAGAGACAAAACGTCATACCAACTTCGTAGACTTTACGGAACTTACAGACTCGATAACAAAAGACCGTAACATACAATACAGAGACAAAACGTCAAAGATCCACAAGCAATTGTGGATCTTTACTGACGGGTGCACTTCGGAATGTAGCAGATATGAATGAATATAACCTCAATGTAGGTAATTACATATCTGCCACTGGGGTTATATTCATTCATATGAATGAATATAACCCAAGTGGTAGATATGAAATTCCAGAGCTTGCTAATTACATATCTGCCATTGGGGTTATATTCATTCATATGTTACAATATAACCCAAGTGGCAGATACGTAATTAGCGAGCTCTGGAATTTCAAGGAAAATCGAAGACCTACACTAGGGTTGTATTCATTCATATCAATCACTTTCTTATGTGCACCGCACCATCTTCTAGGAGGTTGTCAAGTGTTCTCGCCTTCGTAGTTGGTGTTTTGCGTATCTTTACATCCGCAACCATTCTGTACAATATAAACACATTCAAATGAGGAACACATCAATCCGAAACTGATCCAATATAAACACATTCAAATGAGGAATACATCAATCCGAAACTGATCCAATATAAACACATTCAAATGAGGAACAATGTATTCACAATCTGATCCAATATAAACACATTGGGTTTAAATAACTACACAAGAATCAACACCAAAACACATTCAAAAACCTCTGTTTTGAATTTAGTACCGTATTCATAACCAAAACACATTCAAACAAAAATCAAACAAAACCACAAGAATCAAACAAGAATCAAACAAAACCACAAGAATCAAAAACCTACACATTCAAATAAGGAACACATCAATCCGAAACTGTTCTTTTTAAACAGTTCTCAAACAACTACACAAGAATCAACACCAAAACACATTTCAAGTATCAATATTGATGTGTTTAAATAACTACACAAGAATCAACACCAAAACACATTCAAAAACCTCTGTTTTGAATTTAGTACCGTATTCATAACCAAAACACATTCAAACAAAACCACAAGAATCAAACAAGAATCAAACAAAACCACAAGAATCAAAAACCTACAAGAACCCACAAGAATCAAACAAAACCAAACCTTTTGATACCAAAACACAGCCATTTAGTACCCTCTGTTTTGATACCCGAGACAAAAACCCAGAAGAATCAAACAAAACCAAACCTTTGTTTTGATATCCGAGACAAAAACCCACAAGAATCATGTTATCTATGTGATTTAGGTTTGTGATTTTACCGTATAGAAGATAACCCTCTGTTAATCCTCTGTTTTGATACCCGAGACAAAAACCCACAAGAATCAAACAAAACCAAACCTTTGTTTTGATATCTGAGACAAAAACCCACAAGAATCATGTTATCAATGCGATTTAGGTATGTGATTTTACCTTGGATTGTTATCGATGAAGATGATGAAGCTGATGAAGCTGATAAAGATGATGAAGATGAAGATGATGAAGATGTATTGTTCGGAAGATGCAGATGATGATGATGATAATCGGTGTTGGGAGATGGGAGAGATTTTCTTCACAGATTTGGTTGAGAAGTGTGATGAAACTGTTCGAATCATGATGAACTGAGATTAAGTATAGAAGATGTTAAGGGTCAAGGGCATAAAGGACTTTTCACAACTGTCAAACGGTCAAACTGACGGAACACTGACGGCAGGGACTCAAACTGTTAAGAATTCATAAAGTCAGGGGCTCAAAAAACCAAAAATTTAATCTAGGGGCTCAGGTTGATGTTTGGGACATACCACAGGGACGCAAATTGCATTTTTCTCTAAAAAATATTTCAAAAACCAGAGCCACTCACGTACATAAAGGCTTACTTACTGAATACTGACTATCTACTATGTCCATTTTTTGTTAAAAACTTTAGTTCACATTGTATACATAGAGAACTTTAGTATCGAAGTTGAGGATGCTACTGTTTATATCGACCATCAAGTTTAATATAACTAGGTTTAAAGAAGTTCGCCGCGTTGCGGCGAAATTCTTTTGTTATTTAGTCTGTGTTTACATGTGTTTTAAAATCACTACCAGCGTGTTGCGAACGGAACTGCTGACAAGAATAAAAAGAAAATATAGAAAAAAAAGCATTAAAAGATAACCGAAAGAAAATCAACCAAAAAAGTTGTATGGTAACGATGTTGTTCGTATGAAACCCATGGTCAGAGATGAGCAAATTGTTCTGGGTACCGGTACCAAATTTGCCGAACCGAAAGATCTTAAGTACCAATTTGGTACCGACTTTTGGTGTTCCTGGTACCGATTGACTACCGTTTTTTACCTTCATATACCGGTACCGTAACCGGTATTTTCGGTATCAGTACCGATTCTGTATCGGTTGGCACCGAGCTCATCCCTACCCCTGAAAATAAAAAAAGAAAAAATTAAAAGTTGAAGAAAATCACCAAAAAAAGTTGTACAATACCGTTGTTCGTACGGTAACCGTGATCAGGGATGAGCAAATGGTACCGGATAGCGACAGTGAATTTCTCAAACCAAAATATTTCCAATGTCAATTTGGCACCAACTTTTGGCGTTTTCTGTATTAGTGCCGGTTTTTACTATCATGTACTGATACCGAACAGGACCGTCCCGATATTTTTGATACCAGTATTGGTTCGATCCCGGTTGATACCAAGCTTATCCCAACCCATGATATTAAAAAAAGGATTAAAGTTAAAAAGTAAAGAAAAAAACTATTATTATAATATTAAATAATAAACGTATTAAAAAAACTGTATATTATTATAATTTTAAAATCACTATTCATTTCAATAGTAATATTAATATTAATATATAGTAATAGTAATAGTTTTTTTTTTTTGAACGGCCAACATAAATTTTATTAAATCTAGCTAGATGCTAGCACCAAAATTACAATCACACACAATATGTATACACCAAGCAAGACTCTTCACCAAGCAGCCAAACTCCTCAACAGAGAATTAAAAATTAAAATACATCAAATTTCTTCCAGGCATCCCATGTGATGTTTAACTCCTTTGCTCGAATTCTGACCCAGAAAAAGCTCCTAGATTTTATCTCCTCAACCACATTAGCTACGGACAGTTGTGACCCACCATAAACTATCTCATTCCTTTGTTTCCAAATGCACCAGATGGTTATCAAAGTTATGGCTTGGAATGCCTTTCTTTTCTTCTTACCTCCTGGAGCCCATTTATAAAAGTCCAACACATCCCTAAAGCAAAAAGCATATAGAGCTGGGTATTTACACCACTGCCCAATAACATGCCAAATAATTTGAGCAAATTGGCATGTTACAAACAGATGTTCACATGTCTCTTCGAGCTCGCCACACAACGCACATACCGTCGTTGATACCGGGATTCCTCTTCTGGCTAGCGCCTTCCTCGTAGGTAACCGTTCACCTTCAGCCCGCCAAGCGACAATCCCAATTTTTTTCGGAACCCAGTTATTCCATTTAATAACATAATTTGGCATAACGTGACCATGACTTTGGATCTTTTTTTTTACACTGTTAACAGAAAACGAACCTGATGGGTGGTGGATCCACTGCCAAATATCAGTTTCCGAGGAAGTGGAGACTGACAATAAAAGTGAACTAAGCTGGTGCAGCTCACCAATTTCTACCGTACCTGCTGGAATTCTCTTCCATGACCACTGGCATACTCCGAACTCCTGGACACGGGCTGCCACACAGCATAACTTGTTCCTTTCGATTGCAAAAAGATTTGGGAAAAGGGAAGCCAACGGTTCCGTTCCAAACCAGATATCGACCCAGAAATATATGTCCACCCCAGACCCAAGAATGCCGATGATGGATTTAGACAAGTCAATGCCTCTAGTTTCCAAAATTCCTGCACATCTAGTTATCTGTTTCCAAGGGCCAATTATAGAAACCTTTGTAGGGATAAAAGTCCACGCACGTGAGCTTTGGTGTAGAGCCCAGATCACCTTCCTCCATAACCCGTTTCTATCAACTTTGAATCTCCACCACCACTTTGAGAGCATTGCTAAGTTGGCGTCTTGTAATGACCCAAAACCCAAGCCACCATACTCAATTGGGCCTATAGTTTTTTCCCATGCCGTCCAATTTAGTTTCGCCTTTTCCTCCGACCCACCCCAAAAGAACACCCTCCTTAATCTCTCTAATTGCTTCAAGACTTGAAGAGGTGCCTTATATAGAGAAAAAAAATAAGTAGGAAGAGCGCTAAGAACCGACTTAATCAACGTTATCCTGCCCCCAAAAGAGAGGGTTTTTGCCTTCCAAATAGATAATCGGTTCTTAAACAATTTGATGACGGGATCCCAATTCTTAACTAAGTTCATGTTAGCTCCTACCAGAAGCCCGAGATATCGAAAAGGGAATGAACCGGCACGACACCGGAGCACATATGCCATATCACTTACCTCATGGTCTCCAACTCCAACCCCATATAGGCTGCATTTTGAAAGGTTCACTCTAAGACCGGATGCCAGGTTAAAGCACCTAAGTATTCTTCTCAAATTAAGTGCATTAGTTGTAGACCATTCGCCAAGAAAAACTACGTCATCAGCATATAAAAAATGGGACAAGATTGGGCCGCTAGTATTGCATCGGATGCCGTGATACAATCCTGCCATAGAGGCCTTCTTCATAATTCCAGTCAAAGCCTCCATGGCTATTACAAAAAGAAACGGGGATAGAGGATCCCCTTGACGAAGGCCACGAGAACAATCAAATTCTGGTGTTGGTGACCCATTCACTAACACTGATGCCCTTGCTGAGCAAAGGGTCGCCATAATCCAATCACACCATTTCATCGGGAATCCCATTTGTTCCATGATGGACCTTAGAAATCCCCAATGAAGAGAGTCATACGCCTTATGAATATCTACTTTATAGAACATGCCCATTTTTTTTGTCGATTTCATCCATGCAAAAAGCTCATTTAGGATTAACGGCCCATCCGTTATGCTTCTACCTTTAAGGAAGGCCGTCTGATCCTCAGAAATAACCTTGCCAATTACCCGCTTGAGCCGGTTAACCAATACTTTTGAGATTACCTTGTTTATACACCCAATTAGACTAATCGGTCTAAAATCAGAAGGCCTCATCGGGTCTTTAACCTTCGGGATCAAGGCAATGAAAGAGGACGTGCAACTACGATTAATATGTGGGTTAACAAAGAACTCCTCAAAAATCTTAGCAAAATCCCCCTCCAAGCCACTCCAGCATCGTTTGATAAATTTGAAGTTAAACCCGTCCGGACCCGGGGCACGGTCACCGTCACAATCCCAAACGGCGTCCTTGATTTCTCTCAACGAAAACGGACTAATGAGAGAGCTTGCGTCTTCATCCGAAAGGACCGAAATATTTGGACAGGAGATTGATGGTCTAACAGACACTGGTTCGGCAAATATTGATTCGTAAAACCCAAAGAAATGTTGTTTGACAACAGTTGGATTCGTTTCCCAGACACCATCTATGAGAACCCCATTGATACTGTTAGAACTAATATTTGCATTGACAGTGCTATGAAAGTATCGAGTGTTCTCGTCCCCTTCAAGCCCCCACCTAACCCGTGATTTTTGTTTCGTATCAAGCTCCTTAAGCCGCTCATATTCCATAATGAAATGCTTATCGGTTGTTCTCATCTCTAATTCCAGTTGGTTCAAAGATCTGTCCTCCGCCAAAATTTCTATCATTCGTACCCGATTTTTTCGAAACCAATATTGTTCCTCACGCTCCCGCCTATCATTAGAAATCCATTCCTTTATCCTGTTTTTCAGCCACCTTAGCTTTGTTGCCAAAGCTAAGTCTGCTGGACCGTCAAATGAGAACGACCTACATTTCTCAAGAACAAAATCAACAAAGCCATGTAACTCGAACCAAGAATTATAGAACCTGAATGGAATGTGTCCGTAGTCCGACGGAACCATAGTGAGAAGCAAAGGCCTATGATCCGTGTAAGCTCTGTCGAGGGCTTGTACGGCAACCGTAGGCCAATTTTCCACGAGTCCGATACACACCAGGAACCGATCAAGTTTGCTTAACTTATCTCCTTGATCAGACATATATGTAAACCTTGCTCCTCCCATATTCGGTTCGAGAAGCGCCGCCGCAAGTATGAAATCATTGAAAGCCTCGGCATTTGATGCCACGTACTCTGAGTTAAACCGCTCCTCCGGACTCCTGACGTCGTTGAAGTCCCCCATAAAGACCCACAATCCCTGTCGTGAATTCCTCAAACTAACCAACTCTTCCCACAAAACTCTTCTGGCCACCGGTATGTTTGGCGCATAAACATTGACGAGGTTTATACGAGTCCCAGAGGCCACAAGAGTCCCACCAACACAGAGAAAAAATCTATCCTTTATCACTTCGTCACAATTGAGCAAGGACGGATCCCACATCGAAACTAAGCCCCCCGACCTCCCATGAGAATCGACCACAGCTCTTTCGAAATCCGACCTCCCCCACAGTAGATTAAAACCGAAATCAAAAGAATCCTTCAGTTTAGACTCTTGAATCGCCAAGAAGTGTACCTTGTTACTCGTTTTTAGGCCACGAATCCAGTCTAATTTTCGGGAATTTCGGACTCCCCTGAGATTGACGGATAAAATATTCATTGATAACCAGTTTCAGCCTCCTCACCAATAATCAGATTTGCAGTATCATTTTCGAATCCGTCCATTTTGATTCCAATAATAGCCCCCACCTGAGTTGTCAGATCAACCTCTGTTACCAGAGGAGATTCGGTTACTACCAAAGTATCATCCAAATCTGCATCTAACCGAACCTCGGCTGCATTGGGAACCGCTGAAGGTTCATCGACATCCGGGAAAATAACCTGGGTGACATCTGGAGGCATATCATCATTTGAGGAAGATGATTGATCACGAGATGAGGCCACACAATTTAAATCAATAGTTTTAGACTCATGTTGAGGATGGCCTAAATTTGCCTTAACCTGTGGACCTTGTGTAGAGCCAATCGAAGGTGGGCTTCTTAAATCCCTAGTCCTTTTCCTTAAAATATGTTGGGGAGTTGGGCCTGGTTGTTGGAACGGCCCAGTTTCATTATCCACATTCTTACCTGAATTAGTCTGAGGGGTCCCACTATTAACACCAGCCGCACCATGGTCTTGGGAAGAGGACTGATGATTACTGTTTGGTGCCCGAGGTGACGAAACATCTTCCGCATGCGTTTTCACTCCCGAGGCCGCATGACCGTTGCATGCATTCTGCCTATCCATCTTCCCCGGATAGTAATAATATATAATATGTAAAGAGAAAACACATAAATTGACGTAAAAACTAAACCTCGTATTTCTAGAAAAATGAAATGAGATTTTTGTGAATGTTGGCGTCATTTAAAGAAAATAAATTCTGGTTTATCTATATTTTTTTGTTATTTCCTTTAGAAAATGTTAATATAAATAAACCGTTAAATAATTGTTTGATTATCGTGTGGTTTCTATCTTTAATAAATATGCATGTACTGGTCTATGGACCATGCCCTTGCTCTTTCCCATTCATGCATCACTTTTCATCTTTTTTGGTTTCCTCCACTAACTTCACAATCTTGTGACTCATAGATACCATATAAACAAGTCAACCATCACTACTACTTTAGTGGTGGTCATGGGTATTTAAGTTCTATTTATGGTAGGTTCGGTTGATTTTCCCTTCCAGGTCTCAAGTTCGAATCTGGGTGATAGTGGTTTCTCATTGAGGAGTTTAAATTGCGGATCTATTGTGCGAGTGGGCTCTCTAGCGTGGATCCAGTTAAGACAACGTATGTCAGACCTCCTGACATTCGCGGATAATTCACACCTTCAAAGAAAAAAATATAAACAAGTCAAGCCTATCGTGATATAATCAAGAGTAGCTCGTCTAAAGCTTGAACTGAACTAAGTTTAAACCATTTTAATCATGTATTGTAGCTTGTCATAAAAAAGGAATTCAAACTCGATTTTTACATATCAAACTTTACTATGCTCACAAGTAGGGGTGGACTTAGGTGTATGGGTGGGTGGAGGGCACCCTCTTAAAAAAGTTAGTGTATTTTATAGGCAAAAATCTTGATCGTACCCTTTAAAAATTCGGTTAAACCTCTCGTTCGCACCTGTAATTCCTGGGTCCGCCACTACTCACAAGCCAAAACTAAGTCTAATATTGTATAATATTAGTTTTTATATGTATACACACACTTGATAGTCATTTATATATAAGATTATTAAAATAATAACCAAATAATGTATATTGTAAAATTCTTCATCTTCACCAACCAATTATTGTCCGCGTTGGCCACAAGAATCTCATATATATATATATATATTGTAAGGTTCAAATGAGAAGAAATTTTTTGTAAGAAGAAAAAAGAAGTTTCAACCAATAATAATGCTTCATTTTACTTCATTTAATATTTGTATTTAATTTTAATATAAGGGTATATTGGTAAACTTACATAAATCATTAATTTGTATTCTTCCACTTTAATAACTAGCTAGATTAAATTTGTAACTCCTTTTCAAAATATATACTTTTTCCAAATTAAAAAAAACAACTTAATTTGTAGTGTAGAATAAATTATTAGTTATGTAGGATAAATTACGAGTTGTGTAGTATATATTTCGAGGTGTGTAGGATAAATTTCGACTGTGTAGGATAAAATTGTATAATGTGTAGGGTATATGTAGGAAAATTTTGACATGTGTAGGTTTTGTAGATTATATGTAGGATAATTAATGATTAGTTGACTAATTAATTAAAGAGAGAAAAATTAATGATATGAGTTATAAATGAAATAGCATTTTACTAATATGTCCTTTCTTCTTTTTATTCTCACATTAAATTTCTTCTCAAATGAACCTTCCCCTATATATATATATATATATATATATATATTTGACTGAGTGGCGTAGTCATCCACCCTAGTACTATTTCTACTCGAGCACGTTTAACTATGGAATTCTCATCTCATCCATAACTATTACGCAAAAAACGTATTGGTGATGCTTGATGTCGGATATTTCTTATAGCTCAGTATCTTTTGTTGACATAACAGAACAAAACGATGTGACATTTGCCTGAAGTGTCACAAACATCTCCTCAAGGCTCATCGTTTTCGATTAGGCATACATCACCATTGTAAATAGAACATAATAAGAGTAGCTCTAATACCATTAATAAAATGTGGCATCTCATCTCAACCTGTACGTGTATGTATGTGATTGGTGTATGTGTGTATGTATATGTTGGATATTTATGTCCGGTTCGATAAGTCAACGCTGCCGACCGGGTCTTGACCCGTAAGAGTTACACCGTGGTCAACGAACTAAAATCCACTTAACTGATTTAACTGGTAATTACGAACGATACGCGAGTATTGAACTGAGAGAGGTGGGACAAGAATTCTCTTGCATCGCCATTTGGCGAGCACCTAGATTTCAGCCATGGAATTACATGTAAGGAATCTTCTTGCCACTTGTCATCCACCTAACTTGTGGCCAATCAAAACACATGCAATTTTGCATGTCTTGACACTTGGCATGCATGCAAGGATCACCAAGTCTTTTATATTTGGGTGTTGGGTCTTGTATTTGTAGTTGCAAGAATTTAACAATACACACACAACACCCACAACCCAACCGAACAAGACCGCAACCGGCCAAGCCCCGCCGACCCGAGCCGCCGGCTGCCGCCGCCACAGGACCGCCGGCCGTCTCCGCTGCTACCCGACCCATTCCCGTGTTTTGATAGTTCGTATAACTAGCACTCGTTCGTTGAACCTCGGTGTCTCAACCGGTTATTCACTAACCGAAGGTATATCTAAACCCCCTATGGTTGATGTTCTATTTCGTGTTTGCATGTTGGTGATCTTGTTCCATTACGGGTGCTCCTTGGTATAAAAATGTTCGTGTTATTTTGCTACATATGCTTCCGTTGCCTAAAAATGTGTATATAGTTTTAACTAGTTAAAGTTCATTTTGAATAACATATTTTTACATGTATTCTTTTGTAAAAAAAATGTTTTGACTAATCCTTGTAACAAAATAAACACATATTTAATATGAACCGGGTTCATAAAATAAAAGTAAAAAATATACCACGGACTTCCTTTAGTGGTATCAGAGCCGATGCTCACCACATACAAATCGAAACCGGTCTTTTTCACCGGAATAATAAATCACAAACTTTAAAAGTCTAAAGTTTTTGATTTATTTTTATCTTTGGGCTATATATATTTTTGGTCATATTTTAATTGTTATATATTTGGTTGACCAAAATTGCCCAAACATATTTTTGGTTGTGTTGAATATGTAAATCGGGCCCGACCTTGTGGTTGTGTTTATATTTGGTTTTGTTCATGGTTTTTGGCCCGTTTTGCGGCTCAAAGTTGTAATAGATTAGTTTATGGTTTTGGCCCGCTTTGTGGTTCAAAGTTGTAATAGATAAGGTTCTTTGTCTTTGTTATATTTACTTGTTAAATATTGTTGATGCGAAGACCCGAAGCAAAACCGAATGCCAAGAGGAGTCTTGGAGTTAGTGGGAGTCGCTCAATACAACAAGATGCACTCAAGTCCATCCTTGTGGTTGTTTTGTGTTTTGTGACCGTGACCCCTTGATCTTGCTACTTGGCTGTAGCAAGATCATATTCATGCCCATATGATTTACATATTCATTTTTGCTATTATGGTTGCCTTTTGATAAATGTTATCACACTTCAACTTAATACCAAAACGTATTCTTAAATTTTTTTTAAAATGAAATCGAGAAAAAGCATGTTCTAGCAACTTGCATATTTTGTAACCACTAGAGTTTTATAACATGTTTTTTCTCACATCTTTAAAACTCATAAACTTAATAGTTTTCACTATTAACTTTAATTAGTTATTCCAAGTCGCGACAAACTTAGTTTTGTAGGTTATCTAAAACTATTTGTCCCGAGAGGTGAAAGGGTCTTTTGGTTATGTCACAAATTTAATATTTAAATTAAAACCGACTATAACAACCCTATTTGGTAAAAATATCAATGGTCTATGCCATCCTACTACTAGTAACACTTAGGGCATAATGCGAACCATCAGTGTTGGAGCCACAGCACGACACTTGGTGTCTAGTTTATCCTTCCAAGGTGCAAGGGTTCCGTCGACACATCCGGCCCTTCCACATGTGAACGTTTTAGGACGACTATTACTTTTCTTCTCGTTGTAACACCTCGAATTTTTGTGTCCAATGATGTGTTAACACGTGTCATTTGATTACACGTGGCATCTATAATAAATAAAGGACTAATTTTGACAAACCTTGAAAGTATGCAAATTCGAGGGTTATAAATGTCAACAAGGGTAAATATACTGTATAGCAACCCTAAATAATGCTTGAACCTTCAAACGAATAAATCATAGATCGTACGGAAGCGAAACGCGGAAGAAAGTGAGAGATTACGAGCTACAGGGGTTAACTGTGTCAACATGTTTAATTATACCTCTGAGTGACCCTTTAACGTTCCCACGGCTTCGTAACAGTAATATACGCTCACTAGAATATACTGTATAAATTCCGCGAAGTTCCGTCTTAAAACGAGAGAGTTATACTCAAACTCGTATGAGAAGGGTTAAAAGCGTCAACAGTGAAAGTTAAGGCTTTCCAAATAATTAATAAACTAACCGGGGACTTTATAATGCGGGTAAATAACACGAGGCCCCTATCGGTAAATAACCGAGGGCCAAACCGCAAAGTTACCCCTTCAAACCCGAAAGGTCAGGTAAATCATTACGAAAGATTTCGTTATTAATTACCAGGATTTCGTAATCATTTCAAAAGATTTTAAAAATCTGAAAAACAGGCCCCTCGCGACCCGCATTGCATGTTTGGTTAAGTTGAGGCGGGCCGCGAGCCTCCTCTTTTACTCGCCTGGTATTTAAATCCCAGGCGGCCCGCATTAGAAACGCATGGAACTCCCATGCGGGCCGCATTAGACGCCCAGATGCAGAATACTTGTAACTACATGCCTTTTGGAGCCATTGAACGACCAACAACCAATTAATGGAGCATGGGCGCCCCCTACTCGACCCATAACACTTAGGGACACCTGCCCATCATCCATGATCAGTTGTAGCATGAGTTGTGATGATCTAAAGGCCTTTTGAACATTATAAATAGCCACATTGTGAGCATATGTTCACCACACCTCAAAAAACTCATCTACTGATCATTCTAAGCTCTCAAGTCCTTTTCTCTGCTCTATAAGCAAGAACACACTTCTGTAAGTCGTTCACAACCATTTTAGGCATACATTTCCATAGTTTTAGCCTATAAACCCAACCGTCGTAACTAACGGTTGTCATTACAATAACTTGCAAATGGTTCAGTCTTATGACGGATCAAAAGTAGTTTTGAGTAGGTAATTATGTGGGTAATAAACCTCTAAAAGGGTTCCCCCTGATCACCACTCTAACTATGTCAAATATCGAGTCAAACGTGCGGTTAAAAAGTCAACAGAAAGCTATTTTAGCGATTTATGCATAATCTGTAATGTATATGCCATGGAACCTGTTTTGACAATCATAAAACATGATAATAAGTATATAAACTTGTTTGCGCTCGTTTGAATCGACCATTTGCTATATTGACCCGGTTCGGAGCCGAATGTCGCAAAAGTTTGACTTTTGCTTTGACTTCAGTTCTGACCCGTTTTAGTGAGGTATAGATATACCTTAGGACTCTCTTAGGACCAGGTTACATGATGGTATAAACCTCTGTGATCGGTTCATGAATTATCCGAGTCTTTTGCGCATTTCCGTCATTCGCCTAAAAGTTGACCGTAACGGCCTTTTGAAATTAAAACGAGTATTTCGGACACGTGAACGGACCAAAACCTTGCTTATTAAATTATAAGCATGTCCTTAAAGTTTCACGTCAATCCGAGGTCTAGAATGAGAGTTATGCTAATTAGCGCGATTTAAATAAACTTTTATAATAAACGGCACAATTAGCATAACACCTATCTAAACCAAGATTTCGTCACCAAAACTTTTACCCACTGTATTAAAATAATATTTTGGGAATTTTAAAGATTTTTAATAATTTTTTTACCTCGCTCATAACCTGCGGTTATGGCTACGGTTCGGTAAATACCGAATATGCCCTTTTCGGCCAAAACATGAGTTCTACAAGGTCTTTTGACCCGATTCCAGTTGCTACTGGTTTTAAATAATAAATGAAGTATTTTAAGCTTTATAAGCTGTTCGGGAAACTCAGATTTCCTGTAGAACTCGAAAAGCCCTTTTAAAGTCTTTAAAATGACCGAAAAGCCCCTACGGGGCATAATATTAACTTAAACTCGTTACGGGCATCACGGAAGGTATCCTACTGATACCACAACCCATTTAAGGCATATTGACTTAGGAAATAAGCGTACGACTCTCATGGTTAACCGTTTCGCCTATTGCGCGCACGGTTCGGCTTATGAAACTAGTTTTCATAATTTAGCCGATACGGGTCAAATAATATCATTTGAACCCCAAAATCCAGAGTGTGAACCATTAACCCATATAAAACAAGTCTCTGAACTTGTTGGGACAGAATCACACTCCATTCTCGGTTTTCGCCTTTTCGCGCGATTAAACCATATCTATATATATCGGAACCAACCGGTCTAGGCTACGGCCATTATAACGACTCGTTAGGATTCTAAGAGGTTAATTAAAACCTTCGTTCCAGATTAGGAGCCCCAGTAAAAGCTATCGGTGATTTAATCCAATTAAGGAAATATACTTGCAAAGGTAAATACTTTAACTTATTTCCCCTATATGGGCTTGGGTTACGGTATATTAATTCCGCTTGATTGAGCATTATATTCATCCATCGCTTAGGTGGTTATTTAAATAATATGATCGGCTCATTTAAACAGTTTTGTTGCTTAAAAGCCTTTGGGGGGTTTAATGACCGTTGTCCCGGATATCCTTGGCATCATTTTACGAAATGGCCACGACCATCGACATCCCGGTGTAGGCGTACACCCGGTATAAAGTGTCGACATTAAATTAAAAGACGTAACCGTTGGTTTTTATACTACGGTTTTACGCAAACGTGGTGTGTCTATAAATCTTTAACCCGGCATGACCCGGGCTACTGAACGCATAAAAGAACATGTAAAACGTTCACAAGATTTTATTATAATTTTCCCAAGTTATAAAAGAGTTTGTGCCTTGTGCATTCAAATCAATTTTAATAAACATTTTCAAATGTGTCAGTTGAATGTATTTACCAGTGTAAACTGACGTATTTTCCCCAAAAAGATTAAGTGCAGGTACTAGACGAAATTGGCTGGTATTAGCTGCCTAAGCATCACGAATAGTCTCGCAAACTCGATGCCGTATCTGAATGAACAATATTTATTTATTTTGATCCGCTGTGGATATATTCAACTTCTGTAATACATTTGATATTACAACCAGAGGTTGAGTTTATATATTTATCTTATGCTTCCGCTGTGCATTATATAATTGTGTGGTTTGACTATATTGTTGCCAACATCGTCACGGTAATCCCCCACCGGGCCCACCGGTGAGACACGTGGAAATCGGGGTGTGACACTCGTGTTGCGTGCCCCAGCAGTCTCGAGAACAAAAGTGGCATAGATGAGGCCAAACGTATCAATGCAAGGACAAAGGTTGTCTTCACAGCATCATAAACCCCGGGAGTTGTGCTTTTCTCACAATTGACAATCGTTGTCAGTCCGCTTGAACCTCTTGCTAATGTTGCATGCCCCAGCTGCCTTTAGAAAGAGCTTCTAACCGGATTCTCGCTCCTTATCATCTCACCTCACTAAATAAGGAAATACATTAAAAATAGTAATTAAATAATTTTTGCTTAACAGATGTCATCTGAAAACAACTCCTCTTTTGCTCTTAAGTCCATACTTGAGAAAGACAAACTGAATAACACCAATTTTCTTAAGTGGCACCGCAACTTGAGAATCGTTCTCAAGATGGCAAAAAGGCTTTATGTTTTGGAAACCCCGATCCCAACCGCACCCGAGAACAACACTGTGGTTGCGAAGAAGGCTTTTGACAAACATAAAGAAGATGCCATGGAAGTTGCTTGCCTCATGCAAGCCACCATGTCTCCAGATCTTCAGAAGAATATGGAAGACATGAATGCCTTCGACATGATTGAACAACTCAAGGGCATGTTTCAGAAACAAGCTCGTCAGGAACGCTATGACACCATGAAACAGCTCATAAGCTGTAGAATGCAAGATGGTTCCTCAGTTAGTGCTCATGTCCTCAAGATGAAAGGCTACATCGACCAATTAAACAAACTTGGTTATCCTCTCCAAGATGAGATGGCTGTTGACTTCATTCTCAACTCTCTTTCCAGTCACTATGATCAATTTGTTATGAACTTTAACATGAATGACTGGGTAAAGACAGTGCCAGAGCTACATGGTATGCTCAAAACGGCAGAGATGAACATTTCCAACAAAGTAAGTTAAGTGTTAATGGTTCGATCTGGTGGTGTTAAAAAGCCCAAAACAAAGAAGAAAAGTTATAACAACAAAAACAAAGGAAAGGCTCCTGTTGCTGCCAAACCTGCCACCAACAAGAGCAATCAAGCTGTGAAAGCCCCTCTTCCAGAAGAGCGACAATGCTATGAGTGTAACAAGATGGGGCACTGGAAACGTAACTGCCCCGAGTATCTTGTCAAGCTCAAAGTGAAGAAGGCTAATGGAAAAGGCACTTCTTCAGGTATTCTAATATATGTTATCGAACTTTTCACTGTTTCAAGCAACACATGGGTATTTGATACCGGGTGTGGTTTTCACATTATTAATGTCTTGCAGGAGCCTGAGAAGTGGAAGAAACTGAAGTCGGGAGACATGGAGCTCATTGTTGGCGATGGGAAAAGAGTCCCAATTCTGGCAACTGGCACATATAATCTTACATGTCCTTCTGGTCTTGTTGTTATTTTGAACAATTGTCTTTATGCACCTGGTTTAACCAGGAACATCATTTCAGCTTCGTTGCTTTTTGAACAAGGATTTAGATATGTTTTTAATGGTGTTGCTGTTTCTGCTTATCTAAATGGTATTTACTATTTTGAGGCTAAACCTCGAAACGGTATCTATGAAATTAATGTTCAGCCTAGCAGTAACATATATCACCTTTCTAAATGTCAGAAAAATGGTGCTAGTGATTCATTCCTATGGCATTGTAGACTTGGCCATATAAGCAAGGCACGCGTAAAATGGCTCCAATCTGAGGGGATTCTTGAATCCACCGGAACGGACTCATTTGATGATTGTGAGTCTTGCTTAGCTAGCAAACTCCCCAAGGATCCCTTCACCCATGTTGGTGAACGAGCTAGTGATCTACTAGGACTCATACACTCAGATGTATGTGGTCCTTTTAGAACCATGACTAGGAATCACGAGAGATACTTCGTTACGTTCATCGACGACTATAGTCGATATGCTTATGTCTATCTCATGAAGCATAAGCATGAAACTTTCGAAAAGTTCAAAGAGTTTCAAAACGAAGTCGAAAACTAACTTAATAGAAAGATTAAAATGCTTCGCTCAGATCGAGGCGGTGAATACCTCAGCTTGGAATTTCTCGATCATATAAAGGAACGTGGAATAGTTTCACAACCCACTCCAGCAGGCACACCCCAACTTAATGGCGTATGTGAAAGGAGAAATCGAACCTTACTAAATATGATTCGATCGATGATGTGTAGAACAAATTTACCTCACTCCTTCTGGGGTTTTGCTCTTATGACTGCTGCTCGACTCGTAAATCTAGCGCCAACCAAAAGGGTAAACAAAACTCCATATGAGATATGGCATGGGCATAAGCCGAATTTGAGTTACCTAAGAGCATGGGGGCGTGATGCTTACATCACAAGTGACTCTGATGACAAGCTCGACCCTCGAGGCGAAAAGGTTGTTTTCGTCGGATACTATAACCAATGCGGTTATTACTTCTACCATCCTGATGCAAATACGATTTCCTCAAAAGGAAGGCTAAAAGGTTCCTTGAAGATGAACTTCTTAGTCGAGGAACTGGAAATAACTTAGTAGATCTTGAAGAAGTTCAAGGACTACAAACAACCGTTGACGAGGTCGGAACGTCTGAATCACAACAAATTGTTGATACTGAATCAGGCCCAAACACAAGCCTTCGCAGGAGCATCAGGACTCGTAAAGAACCCGATAGATACCTTTGGCATGTTGAGGGTTCTGAAGTCCTGACAGTAGCCGAGTCTGATGACGAGCCTACTAGTTACAAATCTGCTATTTCTAATCCAGATTCTGCGAAATGGCTAGAGGCCATGAAAGCCGAGATGCAATCCATGCGTGACAATCAAGTCTGGGACTTGGTTGAGCTACCCCCCGAATCTCGGGCAGTAGGGAGCAAATGGGTTTTCAAGAGAAAAACCGACATGCATGGAAATATACAAACCTATAAAGCACGGCTAGTAGCGATAGGTTTCACTCAAACTCAAGGTATTGACTATGATGAAACCTTCTCACCCGTTGCTATGATCAAATCGATCAGGATATTACTTGCCATAGCTGCGTACTATGATTACGAAATTTGGCAAATGGATGTTAAAACCGTCTTTCTTAATGGACATCTTTCCGAAGATGTTTATATGGTTCAACCTGACGGTTTTATCGATCCAAAATATCCTAATAGGGTGTGTAAGCTAAATAAGTCCATTTATGGACTCAAGCAAGCATCTCGGAGCTGGAATCTTCGTTTTGACCAGAAAGTCAAAGAGTTTGGTTTTGTCAAGAACGAAGATGAACCTTGTGTTTACAGAAAGGCTAGTGGGAGTGCTATATCATTTCTCATCTTGTATGTAGATGATATATTGATCATTGGAAACAACATCCCCATGCTTAAGGAGATTAAACATTGGTTGGGATCTTGCTTCGCTATGAAGGATCTTGGAGAAGCCGCTTACATTCTAGGAATCAAGATCTATAGGAATAGATCTAAGCGACTTCTTGGGCTAACTCAGAGCACATACATAGATCAAGTAATGAGACGCTTCAAGATGGAAAACTCCAAGAAAGGAGGTGTTCCAATGACTAAAGGAACCGTCTTGGACAAATCGCAAGCTCCCTCTGAGGACCAAGAGATAAAGCAAATGGAAGCAGTTCCATATGCTTCAGCGATTGGTTCTATCATGTATGCTATGGTATGTACTCGACCAGACGTCTCGTATGCTTTGAGCATGACCAGTCGTTACCAGCAGAGCCCTGGGATTGCCCACTGGACTGCAGTTAAGAACATCCTTAAGTACTTGAGAAGGACAAAGGATATGTTCTTGATATTTGGAGGAGTCAATGAGGAGCTCACTGTAAAATGTTAAACTGATGCTAGTTTTCAAACTGATCGAGATACCTCTCGCTCACAAACGGGTTTCGTGTTCACTCTCAACGGAGGAGCTGTCTCATGGAAAAGCTCCAAGCAGAGTGTTGTAGCTTATTCTACCACGGAATCTGAGTACATTGCCGCATCGGATGCCGCAAAGGAAGCTGCTTGGATGAAGAAGTTCATAACCGATCTCGATGTGGTTCCAAGTATCATGAAACCCATCCAGATATTTTGTGATAACACAGGTGCTATTGCTCAAGCCAAGGAGCCTAGATCACATCACAAAGCCAAGCATATTTTGAGAAAGTTTCACTACATACGTGAGATTGTGGAACGTGGAGACATCGTTATAAGCAAAATTGACACAGATCAAAACTTAGCTGACCCATTTACTAAGCCAATGACTCAAGAGAAACATGACCGTCATATGGACGCTATTGGGCTTAGATTAGCTAGTGAAATGTTTTGATTTAGTATTTGGATGTACGGACATCAAACAGTTGTATTCCTGTATTCATTTTGATTTACTAGTTAAATGCAATTCTTGAATCCTACAACTGTGTTCGAATTTGATACGTTTAATCCATGAATCTTGTATTCTAAATTATCCGTAGTCGGTCAGACTCGTGGGAACGACTCTGAATTAAGACTATTCTGATTTTGGACTCAAGGAATTGACTTCCAAATTCACAGGCTTCATTATGAATAACGCTGGATGTAACTCGCATCAAATCATCTTCATGGATCTTAGTCATAAGATGTTTTGATTTGGGCATACTCATTTAGTATCCTCTGACCTGAGATACATACTAGAACTTTCGTTTACTTAAGACTATCCTTTGACCAGTGTCAACCGCTGTCGCGTAACTGCCAGTCATAAAGGCATTGGTTGGGAGTGGTTCTGAAGTTCAGTGGGAGTTGTATGTAGTCAAGATGGGATTCTGTACTCTTACATTATATGTAACAGTTAGACATCTGGGCGCCCTCGTTGATTCAAACTGGCAAAGTGTAAGGCCTTACCTAAACTGACTGTGTGTTTGATTTGACCACTTTGATTCTTGAACGAGAACGATAATGATTGAACGCCATATGAGATTGAATCTGATCCATGTCTCATTGTTCAATTGATGTCTTTTACAGAAGGGATAGATGACAACGATTGCCATAAGTCTATTGTCTTCAAGTAGCAAGCCGTTGCTAAAGGGAAGATACCTTGGTTAGTGACTTTAAAGTGTCATGACCTGTTGGGGGCAACTATGTGTAGCTAGAGCACCGCTGGCTGTCTGCGTTGAGATCTTATCAGAGACCGTCCAAGTGGGAGCTGTTGGATATTTATGTCCGGTTCGATAAGTCAACGCTGCCGACCGGGTCTTGACCCGTAAGAGTTACACCGTGGTCAACGAACTAAAATCCACTTAACTGATTTAACTGGTAATTACGAACGATACGCGGGTATTGAACTGAGAGACGGGTTCGTAAATCGGGTGGGACAAGAATTCTCTTGCATCTCCATTTGGCGAGCACCTAGATTTCAGCCAATAGAATTACATGCAAGGAATCTTCTTGCCACTTTTCATCCACCTAACTTGTGGCCAATCAAAACACATGCAATTTTGCATGTCTTGACACTTGGCATGCATGCAAGGATCACCAAGTCTTTTATATTTGGGTGTTGGGTCTTGTATTTGTAGTTGCAAGAATTTAACAATACACACACAACACCCACAACCCAACCGAACAAGACCGCAACCGGCCAAGCCCCGCCGACCCGACCCGAGCCGCCGGCTGCCGCCGCCACAGGACCGTCGGCCGTCTCCGCCGCTACCCGACCCATTCCCGTGTTTCGATAGTTCGTATAACTAGCACTCGTTCGTTGAACCTCGGTGTCTCAACCGGTTATTCACTAACCGAAGGTATATCTAAACCCTCTATGGTTGATGTTCTATTTCGTGTTTGCATGTTGGTGATCTTGTTCCATTACGGGTGCTCCTTGGTATAAAAATGTTCGTGTTATTTTGCTACATATGCTTCCGTTGCCTAAAAATGTGTATATAGTTTTAACTAGTTAAAGTTCATTTTGAATAACATATTTTTACATGTATTCTTTTGTAAAAAATATTTTGACTAATCCTTGTAACAAAATAAACACATATTTAATATGAACCAGGTTCATAAAATAAAAGTAAAAGTTATACCACAGACTTCCTTCAGCATATGTGACACAACCTAAGATAAAGATTAACTACACTAGTATCGGCTGACATCATGCATATATAACAACTTTATATGTCAAATTACATTGCATTTCAAGTTATTACATACAAATCACATTACATTTGCAATTGTGATGCCTAGAACTTCATACAACGTGGCGAACTAACTAACTAACACCATATATCCTGCTAAGATGACAAATTAAACGTTGCATTTGCCATATAAAATATCTTAGACCACCAATTCCTACAATAAGACCGTTCTTTCTAACACACGAAGAACATAGATGATAGATCGATAAGTAGAAATATAAACTCAAAAAATGGAAATTATGTGTTTGAAGAATGATGGATGGTTCTAATGTTATATACAAAATCTGTGAATCAACACTGACGGGTAGTCGTAGGAAATATATTTACACGAAAAAATAGGAATCATATTTCTGAAAAAGCCTGTGCATGGGAGACTGTATTTTTAGAAACTAGCAAGTTGTCCGACGGAAAGACGACCGTCGGAACTCAAACTTGTAAAAAGCCTGGCAAAACTATTGGTCTTACACCGTTGACGAAACAACGACATTAATATGAACTGTTGGAAGATCTGACGGATCATCGATGAAGTCTTAAATTTTGATTAAAAAAGGTTATATAAAATGAATTTTGATGGTATTCGTCGTTGATCCATTGGTATTTTCCTACGGAAAATATCTGGTCTGTGAAAGTACAGTTTTTTGTAGTGTACCCAATTTACTTAAAGCTTAAGAAATGAAACTCGAAATGAGTT
Source organism: Helianthus annuus (assembly GCF_002127325.2). Taxonomy (NCBI): domain Eukaryota; kingdom Viridiplantae; phylum Streptophyta; class Magnoliopsida; order Asterales; family Asteraceae; genus Helianthus; species Helianthus annuus. The sequence goes on from NC_035449.2 coordinate 4,646,729, forward strand.
GAATTTGAACTCTCTTAAATTAAACAACCTCAACTTAGGGAAAAGATCAAATAGGAAGTTAATTTTCGCTAGGAAGGATAGGAAGCCATAGGATTATGACATGTGGCAAATTTTAAAATAAAGAGAAATGGTATTTTAGTCAATCCAACTCCTTCTTCTTCCTTTTTCAAAACCCAGTAAATTCAAAAACCCACCATTTTCAAAACCCACCATCTTCAACTATTTCTTCACTTTCTATCTCAATAATCACTACATTATAGTGCGATTTTCATCACCAATCAATGATTCAGAACCCGATCAACGTGTTCTTCAGCTTTTTTTTTAAGAAAACCCAGTTTAATTTCATAAAAAAAATCTCGTTTTTTTCCGGTGATTTTGGAGATAATCACTCGATTCGTTCGATTCGAGCGTTGATAACTGTTTCTATCATTCAAATTTCGTCAATTGATGAAGAAATCGGCTTTGATCCATGTAAGAAATTCTTTAATTTCATTTTCACGATCTGGGTTTTTGATTTAGTCATTGCGTTTTACGATCTTTGCGAGGGTCCGGGGGCGGCAGCCCCCGGTAGCGGGGTCCCAGGGGCGGCAGCCCCTGGCGGGGTCCAAGGGGCAGAGCCCCTGGCTTTTTTCGATTAAATTGCTGTACTAAAAACGCATCAGAAAAAGAGAGTTTTATGTGGTTTCTGGCTATTGCGTTTTAGAAAAAAAAAAAAAAAAACACATTTTTAAGTGTTTTTAGTCATTGCGTTTTAGGTAAAACACATTTTTTAGGTGTTTTTAGTCCATTGCGTTTTAGAATGAGTTTTTTTAAGTGTTTTCTGGCCATTGCGTTTTACAAATAAGACATTTCTTTGTGTTTTTTGTGCATTGCGTTTTAGGTAAAACACTTTTTTATGTGTTTTTTGTGCATTGCATTTTACAAATAAGACATTTGTTTGTGTTTTCTGGTCATTGCGTTTTACAAATAAGTCATTTCTTTGTGTTTTTGGTGCATTGCGTTTTAGAAAAATGTCATTTTTTAGGTTTTTTTTTTCATTGCGTTTTACGTAACTGGTGGTTTTTTCTATTGCGTTTTACGCAACTGTGTTTAATTTTTTTTTTAAATATAGCAATAGTATACTCGTTTTAAAGATTAAAAAACGCTCGTTTTTTTGGTGCAATTTTTATAAAAAAATAATGTCGTATGAAAGAGTTATGTTTAAAAAATTGGGGGGGGGGGAATTGGAGGAGAGAGAAACTATTGGCTTGGATTGACTAGAATGCCCTTGAACAAACTCACGCGCCTCTTTTCTTCCTTTCAATTTCCCTGATTTAATCTTAGCCCTTGATTAACTTAATGGATGGTCAAGATCACTTCTTATCCTTCCTAGCCAAATAAACTTTCTATTGTATCTCCACCTACTCAACTTAAGTTAAAACAAACTTAGACTCCGCTTAACTCGTTTATACCCTTACTTATACCCTTTGGTCCAAACTACCATGCCAAAAAAAAAAAAAAAAAAAAAAATACTATAAATACGTTGTGTATCACATATTAACAATTAGAAAGCTGTAGACATATGCTTAATATGTTTTCCACATTTGAAATTTGTGATAAACTGGTTTTTCTAAAAGCAATCATACATATATGTTACCGTCTAGTCATACAAAGAAGATAATAATTATACAACTTTTTACTTTTATCTAGTTGTAAATTTTTTTGCTAAACAATACATTAACTTCTATCCCACATAAATTTCTTTACTTCATTAAACAAAACATTAAGTATCTGGTCTTGTTCGTGTAGTATTTTATGGCCGTTTATAATCATAAATACATTGGAACGATTAAAGTCAGCCAACTTAAATAGTTTGTATCTGTATTAGTTACTTTTTTTTAATTTAAATGTACTTTTTTGGTACATTATCTATAGTAGTTGTATATCTAATTTTTACGTATCTATTTTTATGTATTTGTATGATTGTACATTTCAAGGCATTATGTATAAGGGTTGAGATCCTGTACAAACAGTGCTAATTATAAGAACCGTAAGAACAGATCTGAACCATTAATAATTAAAATCAAGGGTTGATATTGATTATAAATAAAACCCTTATAATTAAAAATTACTACTAACAAATTATGGGTAATTTTGTAAAATTACTAGTCATTTGACCATTTTCCATTAAATACAAATTCCACCAAGGTTTTTTAAACTAAAATAACTTTTATATACTTCATTATTTAAAAAAAATATATATACCATAAAATCAAGTATTTTTTTATCTTTAATATGAGTACCATATTGCTATACCTTTTTTGTATTTATAAAAGTGATTTTTAAAAAAGTTAACAAAAGGTGTTTTATAATTGTGCTGATAACGTGCTGATTATGTGTTAGTTACAAAATAATACAAACAAACATCAAAAGTAGATATAATCAGCACATCTAGTGTGCTGATAATGGAGAATGATTGAGGATGTTGTGCTAATGTCGTTTATGTTGATAATGAAGAACGATTGAGGACGATGTGCTGATAATGAAGAACAATTAAGGATGTTATGCTAATTATATAGTGGTGTGCTGATTATATTTTTTGTAATTATTTTTAATTAGTTATAAATAAATATGGTCAAAAGGTCTGAATTACCCCTAAACTAATTTTTTATTGATGGACACTTGTCAATTATGTGTTGGTTCTTACGGTTCTTACAAACTTAAGTTTTGTATTTGATCCCATTCCTTATGTATAATACACAGACATAAATGCAATACGTGAAAGTCATTAACATATTTCATGACTTTAGAATTTAGAGACAAAATTGTATTATATATAGACAATGACGTATAAGTATCTATCCAAAAATGATTATTCATTATTGATACTTGGATGAAAATATTTTAAAGAGGTTTTAATTTTGATGACGTGTCTATCCTTTTAATATCCAATTACTAGTAATGTTTATCGAATCGAATAACGAATTCTTTAATATTCGAATCGAATATTTCGATTTTTTACTAGAATTCGCATTCGATTCAATTAGTATTTGAAACTCGAATTCGAATAAATTCAATTTAATTAAAATTCACCCTAAAGAATAAATTATTTTACTTTCATTGTTTTTAAAACTATTAAAAGGTAATTATATTCAACATAAAATATAATAATCTGTAAAATTAATTAACTATCAATACATCAAAACACCAAAATTTAGAAAATAGGTTGGTTAGTGATAACAATTTAAGTTAGCTAAAAATTTAAAAGGGTAAATTACTTTTTGAGTCCCTGTGTTTTAGTGGTTTTAACCAGTTGAGTCCAAAAGCAAAAAGTTTAACGACCTGAGTCCTTAGCCATTTATTTTATAACGTTTTGAGTCCAATTTTGTTCATTTTATAATGATTTGAGTCTAAAAAATTGGACTCAAAAGGTTAAAATCTGGACTCATAAGGACTCAAATGGTTAATGAAAATGCTTATAGGGACCCAGGTCGTTAAACTTTTTGCTTTTGGACTCAACTAGTTAAAACCACTAAAACACAGGGACTCAAAAAGTAATTTACCCAATTTAAAAATAAGTAGTACGAGTTATTTGGTAGTAGGTTTGGTAATGTTATAACTTATTAATAATAAACTTATCATTTATGGATGTAGTTCATACTTTGGTCAAGTTTAGAAGTTATATGTGCATGTATATATATATAGGGAGCCGCTAGAATGAAAACCACCCCGAGTTGTAAGAACCGCGAGAACTACACCCCACGGGTCGGCGTTCACCATGATTTTTTTTTTTACGACTAGATGTGTGTATTATAAACACAGCCGTAAAAAAAAAAATTTAAACGCCGCGGCCGATGGGGTAGTTTTTTACACCACAAGTTTGGTGGAAAAAAAAAAGAAAAAAGAAAAAAAAATAAAAACACCAAACTTGTGGTGTAAAAAACTACCCCCTCGGCCGCGACGTTTAAATTTTTTTTTTTTACGGCTGTGTTTATAATACACACATCTAGTTGTAAAAAAAAATCATGGTGAACGCCCACCCGTGGGGTGTAGTTCTCGCGGTTTTTACAACTCGAGGTGGTTCTCATTCTAGCAGCCCCCTATATATATATATATATTAAATAATTATATATAAATTGAATTCGAATTTCGAATCGAATCGAACTGAAAATCATAAATTCGTATTAGATTATTAGACTCGAATACGAATCAACTCGAATTCGAACCTTATTAATCGAATTCGAATCGAGCCGAATTTTGAATTTTTCGAATTCGAATAAAATTCTAAACAACCTTACATCCAACTTACATAGTTTGTTATTTGTCTAAATAGACTTAATTTTAGTGCATGAGTATAGTCAATTATTCATATTACATGTAGTTTTTGCATATCCTATGCAAAATACCAAAATCACCCTTTTACAATTTTTGATTGGCATAGATATTTCCGACATAATTGACGATATAAAAAGCGATCATCTTAATGACGTTTTGACGTTTCAAAAGACAATTTGATGAGTAGATATTATTATGTGCAAAAAACTCAGAATCTTATCATGGCCACAAGAGATGGTGATATAAGTTTGTTTTGCTGTAAAATCATGTTGTCTCCGTTCATGTTTTGGGGGTCTAGTTCACATGTGTTTGGTCCCAAACTTATAAAGTGTTGGCTCATCTTTATAATGTTGTTTTGTACTACCTATGGACCTTTGTGTTTAATTTCATCTCAAATGATATATTCTTGTTTATTTATTTTACTTTACATGACTTAGGGGTGTTTGGGATTGCGTTTTCAACCTGATTATTTGATTATTGTGTTTTGAAATCGTAAAAAATCTATTTTGAGTGTTTGATAAAAAATAAATAAAAAGTGATTTTTTACGTTTTGTAGAGTTCAAAACGTGATAATCCATAAGTAGGTCACCCCTTGCTGCAGGAAAACGTGATAATCCAAAAACTGATTTTTTACGTTTTCACTTATTTATTTTTTTGAAATATATATACTTGCCAAACACTCAAATAGTTGATTATCTGATTATTGTGATATCAAACAACATAATCAAATCCAAACAATGTTGATTATCTGATTATTGTGATATCAAACAACATAATCAAATCCAAACACTGTCTTTCTGCAGCACGTTTTGTTACAGCTAGTTATCTGATTCTGATTATTCAAAACGCATAATCTATTTTCAAAACTCAACCCCAGTTAAACTGATAAAAAATTTTCTATAATCAATTAACTACAAATGATTAGACAAAACCAAGTTTTTATATGCTTCTATATTTGTCTTAGTGGTGCATGTTTGAAAAACAAAAACATGGATGGAATCTTTAGGGACATGTCGACCATGACTCTTTATGTGTGAGACTATAAGTGTTACATGTTTGGTAATTTATTACTAAAATCTACAACTAAAATACTAACATTTAAGAAAAAAATATATGCTTTAAATTAACATACTTTCTAAATCATTATTATTATTATTATTATTATTATTATTATTAGTATTATTATTATTATTATTTATAATTATTATTACGTGATAAATAAAAACCTTAGGGGATACATGATATAATTCAAGGCATCCTTAATTTTTGTTTTTTTCGCTTAAACCATACAAACGTATACTCATTTAACTTACACGCGCATCCTTACATGTTTCAAATTTAGCCGATTTCCTTTTCAGTATTAGATTTAATACATTCCTTATTTTGTTTTCATCAATCTTGCATAATTTTATTATTTAAGTTTTACTAATTTTATAATAAAATTTTAACTTACTGTTATTTTGTTTTAATTTTTCTAATTATGTATTCAAGAGTTATGATTCTCATTTTCCTCAATTGTTATTTTATCCTACTTATTTAAATTTACAAAAAATAAAACCAAATTTTACTAATTCAATACACAAGATTTTAAGCTAGTAATTTATAAAGGAAAACATTGTTATAGAGTAAATTACAAGTTTTGTCCTTTACGTTTACATCAAATTTCAGGCGCTGTCCTTTTGGTCAAAAGTTTACAGGCGGTGTCTTTAACCTTTCAAAATCTTGCATGTTTTGTCATTTAGACCAAACCTGGTTAGAAATCTCAGTTAAAGGGTAGAATGGTAATTTCCCTCCCAACCTTTTTAATTCTCCATTTATAACCTACACCAACCCCTCAATTCATCTTCTTATCACATTGTTGTCCCTCATCTTTCATTGGGTTTTTAGCACAATTCCAAAGAGTATCTTATGCGGAGGATTTTAAGCTTACAAACATCCATAAAGCTCAGATCGAATCCATATAAAAAAAACAGGGCTCAATTTTGTTCAATGAGCACCCCTGATTTTCAAGCACAATGCAGTGAAATTCGGATGCTAGTAGGAATTGTTCTCTCTTCCATTAACAAAATGTTAAACCAATTGGACCCTAAATCATTAATGGTCCACATCTTGTTTCAATCATTTAGTTTTACGCCCAGATTAATCATGGTTTCTACAGCCAAGGTAAAAGCTATAGATTTTTTCAGGTAGTTATTCATTAACATTCTCGGATATTCATGCTTTCTTAAGATATGTTGTCATCATTAGTATTAGATCATGTTGCCCGTGTTTGATGAAATTAAACCCATTCTCAGATTGATCGTATATTCATGATTTGTTATATGTTGCCCACCAAGTGTTTGATGAAATGTCACAATGAAATTAAACAGATTATGTGTGTATATTTTCTTCAACTTTGTTGGGTGTTGGATTGTTTGTGTTGATCTGTTGGGAGAAGGTGCCTAACTGCCTTTTGTGGAAATTTAATCGAACAAAATCGAGCCTTTGCGTTTGATTTCACCCATGGTTCCATCTAGAATTTTTGCGTTTGGCTAAAAACCCTAAGACTGAAAGTTGAGGGACAGCTATGTGATAAGAAGATGAATTGAGGGGTTGGTGTGGGTTATAACTGGGAAGTACTTTTGCTTCTCACTTGTTTTGTTTGTTGGTTGATATAAAATTTACTGGGGTAACCCTTTACCAAAAAAAAAAAAAAAATTGAAAAGGTTGAGAGGGAAATTACCATTTTACCCTCATGTGCATTGCACATGACATTTTTTAACTGGGATTTCTAACCAGGTTTGGCCTTAAGGACAAAACGTGCAAGATTTTGAAAGGTTAAGGACACCGCCTGTAAACTTTCGGCCAAAAGGACAGCGCCTGAAATTTGATGTAAGCGTAAAGTACAAAACTTGTAATTTACTCATTGTTATATATACCCTTTAAGGATGATTATGATATTACCATAAAAACATGTCATTTAATACTAAGACCATGCGTAGTGGGCGTTGTTGCCCAACTTTTTTCCCTCAAACACGCCGAAACACGCCCACCCCCTGGGCATTATTGGGCGTTATTGTTCAAAAAAACCCCTAGGCGTTTTTTAAATCACGCTTTGTGCAAATTTGAAGGGCCAATCACATTTAATCTTTCTTTTTTCTGGCCAATAGCTTTTTTTGTTGAGTTTTTTATTTTTATTTTATTCTTTACACCCTTTTAACATAATGCCTACATCCCCACTACACACATGTTAGAAAAACATCCAATAATGCGCTTTGTTGATTGTACTGTCACATGGCGGAAAACGCCCAAGGATAGGGGCATTATTCACCCTTACCACTACGCATGGTCTAAGGAAAAGTATTTGTCTTTGATAAAGAAAAACATGTAAGATATATAAATTGATATATGACAAACACGTAAACCTACAGCAAAATTACTTTTTTTTTTCAAAAGATATACTCCAAACTGCTTTATTATTAAATTAGTGGGTTACACATCCATGCTTCATGGTGGGGGATGAGCTGATTTTTAAAAACATTTAATGAAAATCCAGATGTAATGATAATATTATTGATGGGAATTCGGTCGACATTGATTTGGTTTATTGTGGTATCTATACGGTTCTGACACTCGGTATAGCAACCGAAAGAGAAAACCTAAAAGTCGGCTAAAAGAATACAGACACGTGTTTTAACTCGACTAAAAAAAAATGAATTCAGCAACGCGTTCCGCTGGGGTATAGATTTGGTGGAAAGTAAGCAAGGGTCGGTTTTGAAAACTTGTACATTAGTTTTTTAAAAATTAACATTGAAACGATGCTAATAATATTGTTTTGGATATTTTTGCTACTAAAACATTGATCATGTCAATGTCATGATTAAGTCCTAATACTATTAACAATGATTTTATAATATACAATACTTAAAATTAAATGTGTTGTGAATTGCATCATTTTTTTTTTTTACCTTTCAAAAAAAATATACATATCCTAAGTGCACTTTTTTATGATAAAAATAAGAACATGTGAAACAAATGTTACTGAAGAAAAATATTACTTACAAATTTACAAATGATCATATGTTTATAATCCGTCACCGTGATAGCAAGCAAAAAGTTGTTTAAAAGGTGACAAAAATATTGAAATAATAATGATAATAAATTAATAATAATGAAAGATCTTAAGAAGATACTACGAATGTGTATATAATTATAAGCCACGATCAGTTGGTGAAGCGACTGTTGATCGATTGCAATAATTCTCGCAAAAGTTGTATAAACAAAACCACGGGCGATACTCATAATCAAGTTTGACAAAGCAGAAATCAAGAAAAATAAATGTTATGCGACAAAGAATAAAATAAACAAACGTTAAAAAATAAATGTTACTTTGAGAAAAGTTTAGAAACGTTAAACAGAGATTTACAAAAATACGATTAAACAAACAAATTGTTTAAAAAATTTTTAAATTAAGTTTTGTAAATAAATCACATTCGAGACTTTGAACTTATTATAAAATTATTATAGAATAATTTTATTTTAATAATCTCAACTATTATTAATTGACCTTCATCGGTTTTAATTATAAAAATCACAACTGATAGTCCCAACTATTAACATATTAACCCCCAATGTACCCTGATTAAGAAAACGCTAATGCTGTTAGTCATCGATCGCCGGCAAAAAAAAAAAAAAAAAAAAAAAACGTTTTTTTACCAGAAAACTCATTTTTTTGCTGGAAAACTCAATCTTTTCACCCCAAACCTCTTTGTATCCTTAGATTGTACCTTTAGAAACATTTTTCTAATAAAATCAACTATTAATGTAATCGAAAAAAAAACATTTTATTCTTTGCTAGAACACTCCTTTTTAGCTAGAACACTCCTTTTTAGCTAGAAAACTTAATTTTTTCGTCCAAAACCGCTTTGTAAGTTGTAACCCTAGATCGGACATTTAGGAACCTTTTTTCTAGTAAAAGACTCAATTATTGAGGTCGCAGGAAAACTCATTTTTGGCCGAAAAACTCAACATTTTCGTCCCAGACTTCTTTGTAACCTTAGATTGGACCTTTAGAAATATTTTCCGGCCAAAAACGTTTTTCCAGCGACCGACAACTAACGACGTTAGGGTTACGTTAGTCAAAGTCCACTAGATGCCAATATGTTAATAGTTGGAACTGCCGGTGATGGTTTTTGTAGTTGGGACTCGTGGTGGCCAATTAATAATAGTTAGAATTATTTAAATCCATTATTCTTAAAAATAAAATGCTGATTAAAAAGTTAAGGATTTTGATATATATTTAGTTAAGAAGTCAAAAGTTTTTATAAAAAGCGAGGAGACATATGGCTTATAAGATTTTGTGGAATGCATCTTTTTTAAGATGTAATTCAATTCCTAACTAAGTCAAAGAGAGATAAACTAATCACATAAAAAGGTATTCAATTTAAGTGAGAAAGAGACAGAGACGTAACCAAATCATTTTCTTAGCAACGAAGTGCTTACCAAAAGTAGCTTTGGTATCTCTTCCCATCTTTCAAAATTAGACCGGTTTACTATTAACAATTTTATTAATCACAATATATATATTTTCGAGAGTAAGTTGGATGATCGAATCGTAGTCATTCTACGGTTCGACTTTGTAAGGAAAAACTCGTGGCGAAGGACCAAAAAGTAAATGTAAAGTGTGTTTGTTTATACTCACCGGATCACTATTACACTATAAATCTTTGAGGTTATGTATTGATATATCCGACTTTAAACTATGTATTTAATGTTGTTTGATCTTTAAGTTTTCATAAGATATATTAATTCAAAAAATAAAAAACTTTTATAAAATCGAAGAAAAAAAATAATTTATTCACACCCTTCTTATCAAAAATCTTTTATAAAAATGAAGAAAAAAATAATTTATTCACACCCTTCTAATTTCTTACATACTTTTCTATAAAGAAATACATTGGTTTATAGAAATTGATGTAAACGTGAAATAGGACTATCAATAAATAAATAATGTGGATGCAAAAAGGTGTATTACCGGACACGCTAATCGGCTCACACCATCACCCCGATGATAGTGGAGGCGACCCTCCGTTTAGGGGTAAGAGGGCAAGAGTTAACTCATAGAGACAAGACGCAGTAGCCCGGAATCGAACTTACACTGAGGGCCAATAAATAAATTTTGTAATAATAAAACTGAGATTTATGTTAATGAATAATAAAAGAATCAAACAAAACTTTTAGGGGTACGACACTATGAATTCATGACCATTGAAGTGCAGGAAGCCAGACCTTCAGTTTCCAATTAAGGTAGGGACCTATTGCATAATTTATTATTATTTTTTCCAATAATGGTACTCTTTAATAAAATTTTAATTTAATTTACTTTTGGGATGAATGGTGACGTGGGCAAATCTTAGTTGTTGGATGGCTCATGACATTTCTCACGTGTGTGGAGTGACTTGTAATATTTTAATCACAAAATATTAAATATGTCTCCCTTTATTTTAACAAATATATAAAGTTTATAAAAAAATATTTATATTTCAATAACCGAAAATTCAAAATTTTAAAATTTACACAATATAAAAATAAAACTATTTTACTTGACCTTTAAAATAGGATTAATCGTAAACTTGTATTTAACATATTAACATTATAATTTTGTATTTTCAAAAGGCGTAAAAATTACTATTCTATGCGTTAAAAATCCAAGACGAGTGACGACCATATAAGAATAATATCTATCTTTGACATGTTCAATGTTTATCCTTACTGTTTCATGTTTGAAGATTTGCCCTCTTCTTCAAATAGTTGTCTAGCATCCTCTATATTATTGATCTAATATTGTTATTAAACAATGACAAAAAAAAAAAAAAAAAAAAAACAAGGCAAGTTCTTCTTTTCGCCATTGGTTCTCGGCGATGCTCACTTGCTCTCCCTCTTCGATACTTTATTTATGTATGTATCTTGATCAACGATCATCATCTTAACTATGTTTCATGCGTGTTTTATAATTAGATTCCCATGTATCGCATATTTTTCTTTATTTCATCTTCATCATCGACAAATTCTTCATTCGTCGATGACCTTCTATCCCCTCTCCTCTTCATGTTGTCGGTCTAGCTCCTTTGTTCTTCCTTGTTTAAATCAGAGGTTAAATACTTAGATGAAAAAAGGAATAATGGATTCTAATAATCCAAACTATTTACTCGTTGGCCGGCAATGATCCCAACTTAAAAAATAACCAGTGGTGGTCCCACCTTTTCGCATATTGTAAACTAATGAACCTTTATTAATAGAACTTTAATTTCTTTTTGTCCCCTTATCCTTTTCGGTTTAGTAAAGGTCCATTAGTTTACAATATATGAAAAAGTGTAACTATCACTAGTTATTTTTGAAGTTGGGACCGCTGCCGGCGAAGGACTAATAGTTAGGATTATAAAAATCCATTATTCCATGGAAAAAAAAAAAGAAAAAAACTGATGGGGGTTGTTACTTGTACCATGTATTAAATGTATAGGTATTATTATCATAAATAATATAGATAATAATATATATATGAAGAAGGTTGATATTATAATACACACATGATACATTGTGGGACCTAACAATGTAATGATAGTAGGCCAAACACAAAACCGGTTGTGCAAATCCAGTGTGCGGACTCACTGGTATAAAACCGTGATGAAAAATTGATAACACAACAATATAGAATAGCTTTTGCAATTAAGACCATAATGACACCATCTTAACACACCAACCTATAGCTTTTCTTTTATCACCTTCATCATATTTGTTCATATAATCTCTCTCTCTCTCCCCCTCTTTCTTCAATAACCAGCAAAGGTGCGTGTTCAAAACATGCGACGCAGCTAGTTGCCTGTTTACCCGTTTATCTGTCACTTGTTCGTAATTGGTTGTTTTGCCATTTTAATTTACTATCTATATAGATTAAAACATCATATATGCACTAATATTTTACCTCTGTTTTTTTGTGTGTTTTTTTTTTTAATTTTTTTTAATGATTATCTCAGGTAAATGAAGCGAGTGGAAGGGAAGAACTAGTGCTGCAAGCTTCAATATTTGTAAATATTTTTTGAAATCTTGGAGTTGAAGAAAGTGATATTTTTTTTTTTAATCAGATTTAGTGATTTACAATGCCAGTTCCTTTAGCTCCATATCCATCACCTCCTGTGCCACTTACAACTCCTGATAATGGTATCATTGCTTTTTGTTAATTTTTATTCATGAAATATTTCAGCATATGACTTTGTTTGATAATTTAGTAAGTGTATATACACAAACATATACATATATATATATATATATATATATATACATATACATATACATACATATAATTTGGTTATTACACATATGTAAACTGATTACAAATATGTAATCACAAAGTACCCTTGAATAGTAATAATAAATGTATAAAATAAGTAAATAAAATGATTGGTTATTTGGTTGTTAGGAGTTCTCGAACTTGTTAAATTATTTGGAGTTCTGAAATGAACCCAACCTGTATATATGTAGCATGTGAAGGTACACATATGAGGTGTATATGCGTAGTTCACAAGCTACACATATGTAGCTCGTCAAGCTACATATATTTTTTTCTTTTTAATTTTTTCAAAAATAATACTAACATGTAAAAGAATGAAAAAAAAAAAAAATTGTTTAAAATTTCACAAGCTACACATATGTAGCTCGTCAATCTAGATATATATTTTTTTTCTTTTTAATTTTTACAAAAATAATACTAACATGTAAAAGAATGAAAAAAAATTGTTTAAAATTGGTTTTCTCGAAATTTATGTTGTCTTTTAAGTTTTCTAATGACCCCTTTCCTATATATAAAAAAAATAAAGAAACAAGATTTTGTATGAGAAAAAAACTTACTATATTCTTAATTAATGATAAAATAACATGATGATAGGTGAAGTTTAGTGCATATCTTCTTGACAACCATTCCCAAAATGCTGGAAAAAAAACAAATTGCTCTGTTTTTTTTTTTTTTTTTTTTTTTTATTTTTTTTAAGATCTAACTTTTATAAGACAAAGAAAACCTCATAAAACTATTGTAAACCAGGTTCTCAAAGCCAGCTAGTATGTTCGGGATGTCGAAATCTTCTACTTTACCCTGTTGGAGCAACTTCAGTATGCTGTGCAGTTTGTAGTGCTGTCACTGCTGTTCCTCCACCTGGTAAATCACAATTTGATCAGTTTATGTTTATCTAAGGTTTTCATAGCATATTTATTATTTTTATGATATGTTTTATATATATTTTAGGCACAGAAATGGCACAATTGGTTTGTGGAGGCTGTCACACATTGCTCATGTACATCCGTGGGGCGACAAATGTAAAATGTTCTTGCTGTCACACCATTAATTTAGCCTTAGAAGGTAATCTAACTACTGATTAATCTCACAATCATTTGATTAAATTTTTTTTTTAACAAAAAAAAAAAATTGTGAATATTTTCGACAGCAAATCAGGTAGCACATGTCAATTGCGGAAACTGTAGAATGCTTTTGATGTACCAGTATGGCGCTCGTTGTGTGAAATGCGCAGTTTGCCAATTTGTTACCTCCATCGGGGTAAGCACGAAACCTTTACTTCTTCTACTTGTGTCAATGCAACTATCATTAATGTGTGACAATGTTATAACGTATGTATCTATGTGTGTGCGTGTGTGTATATGCGGGTGTGTGTTTTTTGATGCGCAGGCGTCCACAAGTGCTACGGAACAGAAGATCAATACCTAAATATTATCGCTTTAAATCCATGGTGAGTTGGTGGCCGCATGCGTAATGTATAGATTTATGAATATGAATTTCCTCTTGCTTGAGATGATCATTGTCTTTCTCATAAATATTATAAAGTGCATATTAAAGAATAAGCCTAGGTTTTGGCAGGCGAGTTTTGGATACGAGAAATATCTTATTATGTGAGAAACTTATGGTTGTAAGTTGGTGTTTGGTTTTTCGGATAATGACAAGTTTTCTTTTGGTTTTTAATGTTAATGTTGATAGTTGAACATGTTTGGTTTGTTGCCATGGATGACACGGCATTAACATAGTATTTGGGTGGGGGGGGGGGGGGGAGTGTTTCTTGACTTTTAATTCAAGTTTCAAAGTTGTCATTTTGTGGTTTAAATGGTTGAATCTTGGATCGAAAATGACTTAACGATAACAAAGGATAAGCATTAAGGAAAAAAAGATGAAAGAAGAATCATGTGTTGATGTGTTCTACTTGCCCTTTTTTTCGAAAATATTAAATTAATTTTAACAGGTAAAAGGTGAGACTAAATCCCATGGAAAAGGGTTAGTTATGCATGTCATTTTCTAGTTGTGACATGTTTTGAACATTTGTGGTATTCAATGAAAGAGTAGTACAAGGAAGAAAATGACTTTTGAGACTACAATGAATACATGTATAATGACAAAAAGATGGAGGGATAGCATCATGTGCAAATTTATATTTATAAAAACATGAAAAAGAAAAGCTAGAACTAGTACTGCATATAGCAGCAGAGATCTGAATATCTGATTATGCATGTTGGAAAACATGTTTTTTTCATGCAAAACCCGAGTGTGTCGGCGTGTCGCTAGTACAAGCGCTTCGACTACAAAGAAGCATCCGAGGATGCAAAATGTTTGATGACAATCAAATTGATAGACAATACCAATAACATCATGTCGATCACTAAATTGAAATTTTCTTATACACAATACACAAAATGGTGATCGCGACGGTTCACGAATATTAATTCTAACATTCATATGTAAAACTGGGTAAGCATGCACAAACACATGGGTCTCATAGATATAATTATGAGAAAAAAATAAGGGAAAAGATTGATAAAGAAATGATTATCTTCTACAAACACTGGATTTTAATGAAAGTATATTCATGGTGTTGAATTTTAGAATGTTTATAGAACCCTCCAATTACACAATTAAATCAACTTGAACAACTATATTTTGTTCAAAAAGAACACCTGGCTTTTGTTTCTTAGGTTGTAGACAACAACTCTTACAAATAAGGTTAACCATCTCTTCATTTTTCAATGGTTGTAAATCAATACTTCTTTTTTATTTTATCATTTTGTTGCATTTTTTATTAGTTAATTATATATATATATATATATATATATATATATATATATATATATATATATATATATATGGAACCCATTAAGTCTAACTACCTTTCAAATGAATCTCTACCATTGGATCTTGCTGAAATCAAATCCTGACCATTTAAACTCTATTTTTCAACTGCTATAATGGCAGTTCTGGGCGGTTCTGTACGATCCCCTGATTTTCCGGCCCATCTTTACCACTAAACACGGTTGCTACAAAACTGGGATGTGGGCAGAATGCAGTTGACGACCTCTCTTATATAATATAAACCCTTGCAACCAAATATCCACCTCCATACATACTTCTGTTTGCAGTACAATTCGCCTGTAACCTCCGTATACAACCAACACTCATCGCCCAATATCTGATTGATAATCAAGAAATATGGCGATGTCGAGGGCGAGCTCTTGCTTTGCATACCCTTATCGTTTCTTCACCGTTGTTGCTTATGCGGGATTTGGTGCTCCCCCAATTCGTCATCCAAAGGGTCACCTCCAAATTCTCAATCGAAGTCGCTTAGTTACTTTACGCCCTTTGTGAGCAGGTTTAATACTCATTCCCTTTAAATTGCTTAATTAGGTCTGGGTTTGAAATTGTGCTTGCGATTTGTTTCAGACAGTTGGGATTTTTGTTATTTTGGGTTATAAGAACGAGATCAAAGTGTGGTTTATATTGTTTTCGTTTCACCATTTGATGTGAAATGGTAGATCAAGTGTACAATTGTGCTTGCATTAGTAATTATCTCTAATCTTTATGTTACAAACCCATCTTATCGGAATTGGTTTTCTCGATGCCTTTATTTACTTGCCAATTTGTCTGAAACCCTAGCTCCATCATCAGAAAGGAAGTTCAAGAAGATGAAGACCTTCAATTATCAATGGCAGTTGCTCTACTCTTCTTCTCCTTCCTTCTCAGGTATTTCTCATTACCCCAATTAATGTAATTAGTTTTGCAGTTCTTTCATGCCAACATTTTGATTCCTGAGATTTTGGTAAAATGCTATAAAATTGATGCTTAGGGTTAATATTTTTTCAATTCTTTGAAAATTAGGGTTTATCCTGCTATAATATAAACGAGATTGATTCATTTTGGCCTACATTATCGTCTTGAGTCTCTTGACTTTAATCGTCTTTATCACCGTCGGACTGGATTCTGATAACCAATAGTCATTGTCGAAGAACAAGGGCACCAATTGAGGCCGACGTTGTATCACCTCTGCCAAGAGTATTAATGTTCACCACACATGTCTCACCAGTTGATGTCGACGCCATCTCGTGTTTGTTTGTGACTAGCAAAGTAGCAATTGACCGCTTCTTCAAGAGCTTGCCAAGCACGGGGTATATTTCTTCCATTTCTTTTTGTCACTCATATTTTATTTCTTTTCTTATGGATATCCAAGAATGAACACTATGTAGTTGTATGAAACACATAATTTATATTTCACCATGTCTCCTGTAGGGCTATCAACTACTTGTAACTAACTGAGCGCATTATTTGTATGTCTTCGGAGACGTTTAGGAAAATCACATACCAGGTTCTAGCAAATGATTGAGTGCAGTTTGTGTATTTGTTCTACAATCTGATTACAAAAAACTATCCAATACCATGACCATCAATTCTTACATTTTCATAATTCTAATGTTGTTGATATTAAAGTATATTGATATATTCTCACGTTTCTGGTGCATGCCTGCCATTGTGATTGCTAATGAATTGAATTCTCTACACTTACTGGCTAACTATATTGAGGTTAATTTTTTCGGTTGTTACTTTGCCTATTATTTTGTAGATATATGTTGAGTTCAATATTTATATTTAGGATTTGTAGTCTCTGCATTTAAAATACAGATGTAATGTTCCTCTGCTGTTGATGAATCATGTAAGTACACAAAATGAGCCAACCATGGTCAGGTATATTTCATGTGAAGTTAAATTTATATTCTCTGAAGCTTGTATTGCACTAAAAACATTACACATTTATCTTTATTTTGTTGCAGGGGCTAATTGATTATATTAAAAGTGACTTTGACATCAATGTTCACTGAGAACAATACACATGCTGAATAAATGGATTAACAAAAGAACAACTTTTTAAGTTATGATAGAGCCATTCGTAATGAGCCAAAATTAAGGCCCAAAAGCAAGGTCTTTTGTGTGATCTAGGAAACAACATGAGAACATTGAAGGTAGGGGTGTGAATTTCTGACACGACATGAACCTAACACGAAATTCGCGGGTTTAGGTTTAGTCTAAACGGGTTCGGGTCAGTTTCAGGTTGAACCCGTGAACCCGTTTAGGTTAACGTGTCGGGTTCATGTCAACCTGGTCGGGTTAGCGGGTTGACCCGTTTAACACATTTATATTATATTATATTTTTTTTACAATATGTTTTGTGTCATAAATTAAATGGGGTATGTTTTTATTCCATAATTATTACTTAGAAAGAGAAATTAGTATAAGATTTTGTAATTTAAATATAAATGTGTTACATACATTTGTGTTTTTTAATTAAAATTTAATTTTAATATAGTTATTTCAGAAAATAAAATAAAAAATAAAAAAATTCGGGTTAAACGGGTTGTGTTCGGGACTTCGGGTCAACCCGCGAAATTTCGGGTCGTGTTCGGGGTCATATGAATGATACGAATTTTGGGTTCGGGTTCGTGTAAAATTTTCGGGTACGGGTCGGGTTAAACCCGCTAACCGGCGAACCCAACCCGTTTAGCACCCCTAATTGAAGGTTTGAACCATTCCTTATTAATATTCTTTTAGCCCAATCTTCTGAGGCTCTCAAATTGGCAATATGGACAGGCATGCGGGCTGAGTGACAGCTCCAATCAAGCCCGAGTCAAAACATACCATAGTAGGTCAGATTGGGTTGACACAACCTATTTTTGTCTAGACTTCTTAATCATTAACTTGCTGAATCTGAGTAAAGAGGTTATACTATTTCAAATAATAATCAAAGCTTTTGAATAAAATGATTTTGAAAAATTAACATATTAAAAATACACTTTGGCTGACTTTCGAACTGCTGAACCAATTTTTTTCTATATGACCCGTTAATGACAAAGTAAATCTAAATTATCTTTTTCTAAGTAACCGGAAGAAATTGCCACCCTTTCCTCAAATATATCTTCACTCTTATTTTTGGCAGGCAGTTCATTCAGGTGCATATATTGAGTCTGCAATAACAAAATGCATGGGCGATAAATCATCTTCGGGTTTTTATCCTCAGTAATGTCAATTCTTTCTTTAATTCCATTATTTCTATTCAACTCACTAAGTTCTATACAGGAACTCCTTCAATGTATTCTGTCATAATATATGTGCAAAATGTGGACAGATAGAAGCGTCCGTTGACAATGATATTGTTCTTTGTGATGGTTTGTGTGAAGTTGATACCATCAATTTTGTTTGGATCTACCTCTATTGAAAGCGCAAGGTAGTATATCAATGTTGACCCATTCACCTTTTAATGGGTTGATTTAGCTTTTTGTCTAACGTGTCAAATGTGTCTATATTATTGTGGTTCAGATTTTACTTTTGAATCCAGATGATCTTGGTTATATGAACAATGAAGTAGCATCAACATAAGATAAGGGCTTGATATGCCTGGAGATAAACAAGAGTTACCAGATTCGCATATGACCCCATAACTGCAAAGAGAAATGTTGAGAGACTGGAGTACAAAAACTGTATGAGGCGAGTTTTCACCTTTATAAAGTTTGGTTGAGTTGGGTTGGGTTGTATTTGATCTTAATCGGTCCAATTTAAAAGATTAAAACTAGCTCAAACGTATCAAGTAAAAGAAAAGCTCAAACAGGCTGAAAGTGTCATTAGAAATGGGAAATCGGGAGAAACAGTGGCAGATCTAGGGGGGTTCCTAGGTTCCCAGGAACCCCCTCGGTTTGGAAAAAAAGTAGTGGAAACCTTGGATGATTTAGGATAAATTAGTGAGAATCTACCAAAAGGAAACCCCTGGAAAATCCGCCACTAGGGAGGCAACACCATGGGGTTGAGACGGTTTTTCAATCACAATCAAGCTTCTTCGAGTTCTATTACCGGAGGGAAACGTGAAAAACCCGACAATGGATGGGAATTATTCCCTATGAATTACAAGCATCAACAACCACCATGGCAATAGTGGTTTGTCTATTCATGTTGATATGGCTTCCTGTTTATGAGAATTATTCATGTAGATTAGGATAAACTTTTAGTTGGTAGAATTCGAATAAAAAACTTCGAGTGTGGGGTGGCAAAAGGGGGCAACAGGTGTGATCTTATTCATGAGTTTAATTGGGAAGAGAAAGTAGTTTTTTTACAGTGATTAATATATTAATTTCCCTTCTTTTAGAATTTCTTCTCATAGAGTTGTAATTAAATAATTTCTTCACCATATGTAATATCAAAGAAATTTAGAGAAAGACCGCATAAAATGGGGTTGGGTGTTATAAAATGTATTTTTATAACATTACCTAACCATGTTTATCCTCAAGTCTAGGTCCGTATTCAACTCCAGATAGGTTTGCGGATCCAAGACCTTGAGAAACTTAAAAGTCACGTTGGGGTTGGGATTGGGATTGGTCCAGGTCACGTGTTTGATAAACTGGGTTGATAAACTCTTGAAACCGACCAAACTAACTTAAAGAAATTCAGCGTGTTAATAGGTCTATTAAATGATTACACTAAATTGTACCAATCTTTTATAGTGAACTTATGTTAATGAGTTGTACTTTGAGCACGAATAAAACGGTTTTTATTTAGAATGCAATTCAATATAGTGATGAAATTATGGTATAAAAGCATCCGACCAGCGGGCGGGTGTATCATGTTGTCTCTCTATTTTACTTCTTTGTTTTTATAGGTTCGTTCATGTTGTTACTATACAATACATCAACGTAACCCGTCCACCGGACGGGTATTCAAGCCTGCAAAACTTATGCAAAAAAGGAAATCTATGAGTTAGCAACTAATGCATCAACTTATCAAGAATTATTGATGATGCTTTGTCCTTAAGCTGTTATTTAGAGAGGTTACTTAATATGAAAGAAGAGGCCTTCTTTGTGGTATGTAATATTCGTCGTGATTAATAATATTCGTTGCTTGTAGTTAACTATTGTTGAAACTAATTGTTTCCTATATGATGTGGTCTTGCATTTAACAGTTGGGGAAGCATAAAGATATGGTTCAATTGTGGGGTGAAATCTAGATTCATTCGAAAAGAAGTTTGCAACTGACTCAAAGTTTTGGAGGTGGAACCTGATGTAAAAATCTTACTTTCCCCTGGGTAGGCATGAGATAGCTCTTAACTTCATTGAGAACATGAGCAGTTGAGATCTACCCCAAACAAATAATGCACATTATTTTATTTTTATAGTTCTTTCAAAGACTGTCAGTTGACTTTATCAAACAAGAACTTCTTTGTAGTCAAGTATCATGCGTGTTAGTCTTTTTTAATCAATCCATCTTTATGCCCCTTGTCTACCATACATGACTATTACTTAACCTTTTCATTTTAAGGAGTGCGTAACCATTTCACGTTTCAATGGTTCACCAGTTACTTTTTTCATTGTGTTGTGGTTTTTTTAGTGTAATACGTGATGGAAAGTGTGAAACCCGAGTGTTAACGTGCTTATTTTACGTGTCTTATTGTGTTTTAAGCGGTTATTTATTACGAATGTGATAACTACGAAAGTTTGTGGTTGTGCAGGAAGATCGCTTAATTCGGTGAATTTAAAGTGCGTGGAAGTGAACTGGAGTGTTCGAAGTTGATAAACAACCAAACAAAAAGAAACAGGAACCCTCGAGCGTAACTTACGGTTACTACGGCGTAAGTTACGGTAGTTATAGAACATCAGCGCACATGTTTTAAGATGGGATGGCATTTAAAGGGTTTGAAACACTAACTCTTGTGGACGATGGGGTTTACGGACCTGAAACCGTGACTTACGGTTGTTATTAGGTGCTCACAAAAAGAACAGCAAGTTCCAATCAAGGCTTACGGATAAGAGACATGGCCTACGGATTTAATAGGTAACAATATTAATTATTTTGGGACATCTTCATACTCACGAAAGTCAGCAGCAGCCATTAAACATTGATTTGGGCTCTCATAATCAAACTCATGACCCAACATCATCATCATCGACTTTTGTGGTGGGCCTTCACATATCACGAAAGATTGGCAGCCACTATCGATTATTGGAGCAATTGACAACAATTTTGGGCTTCCATAATATCTTCATATATCATCACAGCACATGTCACGCAAGAGGCAGCCAACATGAATTCTTTTTGGGCTCTCAAATATCACTTGATCATGGGGGACTTCTAGTGGGCCACGAAGAGTAGCAAATGATATTTTTTTTTTTGGGGGGGGCTTTCATAAAAAACTTCATCATCATTCCATCGAAGTGATGGGGAGCAGCCGTAGAGGGAACATCACTTTTTGTCTCTAGAAATCCACCATCATTATTCATCATCGATCCTCCACACAACACCAAATCGATGATGAACTCAACTTCTTTCCAAGCTTTTGAAGGTTGTTCAAGTACCATGAGCGGCTAGTCGTCCCGTGACCATCTCCGAGACTAGGGTTTATGTTTGAACATTAGGGTTGCTTATGTTTACAACTTTTTGGATTGAGAATCGATTAATCTTTCGGTTAGTTATTCTTATTGTTTTTGTTTCGATTAAACAATATCTGGTTATCGTAATCATTTGAGTTCATCAATTATTTGGTTTGTTCATCAACAACCGGGATTAAATTCTAGGATGTCATTGTTTTAAACCTTTAATCATTGAACTTGACCATGTTTATGAAATCTGAAATTGGTAATTAATTGGATTACTATTCATTTGCATCAATTTTTCGGTTTCGATCGTGGATCATTGCAATCAAATATTTTGTCCGTTAATTATTTATCAAAACAAGTTTATCAAATCATGTCTATGTGATTTCCAAATAGTGGTAACTAAGTAACCTGATTTTCCGCATAACCTGAAACCCGGAGATTGGTTCCTTTTCCCATAATTGTTTACACTCTAATTTACATTTGTTTTCACAATCATTCTCAAACTGCAAAAAGTAATTAGTTAGAAGTAGATGATAATTGAAACAACGAACTTTTACACTTTCCACTGATTCCCCGTGGATTCGACACCCTACTTACCCTTTACTAGTAAAAGGTGAATAGGACATTTTTTAATTATATTTTTGACCGACCTTACGACATCGATCAATACGTCAAGTATGTACTCATAAGTTTAATGTATGATACTGTTATGTTAAACAAATATTGATTTCTAGAAATTTTAATTGAAGATATTAGTTATTTACCATAGTAAAAATGAAAAAAAAAATGCAATTAGGCTTGACATCATACCTGCAGATGATGAAAGCTCTACAAAAGCGTGTGCCTAATACCTATAAGGTCAGAATTTAAAATAAGTGTTTTAGTAGCCAATGATCCACTTAAAAGCTCAATGTAATCTGAACCTTGCTTCTTTTTCTTTAGGCTTATTATTATACACGTCAATGTAAACTCATTTTATGACTTCATGTTATAATTAATCTACATAAATTTGGCAGGGAATCTACAAAATAGAGGAAGGTGGTGTATATGGTTATCCAAACAAGACTTATGGAGGAGTAGAAACAATGTTGTCTTCAAAGGAATCCAGCCTAATATAGGAAGCATAAAGGAAGAAATACGAGTTTTGGGGTATCTTTGGTGTAAAAATCGGTCTAAAGCCGTTGTTGGTCTTACATGGGAAAATTGGTGTAATTTTTTTTATTAAAATTTATAAGAAATAATCTTTTCGTTTAGAATTCAAAGGAAAAAAATGTGTTCATAGATTCATTCACGTTTTTACTATGTAATAAATCAACGTAACCCGTCCACCGGACGGGTATTAAACTAGTTAATGGTTGAATAGATGTAGTCAGCATGTTTATTAAGAATATTAACGGCACTTTATAAATTTATGTTCTAAAAACGTTCTTTTTAATTTTTTAAAAGCTATTATTTTAATTTTTTTAGGAGGGGGTTGTATACTTGCATCTCATAATAGTGCTACGTTTAACCAACCTTCACAAATAAGAACATACTAGAATTTTGACCCATGCCGCGCGTTGCAGCAGCAACATCATGTTTGTCATCTCATTACACGCGTAACGATGATAACATTAATGTGCCCGTGCCTGACGTTACACGTTTTTGACTTTGCTACACACGTTACGTTTGTGACATTAATATCATTATACATAGATAATAAAAAGAGTATAATGTCTTGTATGTTGCAGTTTAAGATTGTAAAGATAATTTAGACAGCAGTGTAAAGTCGTAAAAGTAATTTAGCTTTTAACGTGGTTAGACATAGATAAAAAAAGTATAATATTTTGTCACACGTTATGGTGTATATCCTTAAAAGTAATTTAGATAAAATGAGGTGTCAAGTTATTAAGTAGAAAATGTTGGTGGCCAACTTGTTCATAACCAAAAGTTACAAGTGAATGTGTAACTTACTTAAAGATGAGGATTAATAGTTATCATGTCAAAAGTTTGACTATTAATCTTCGCGCGTTATTGCGGGTGTGAACTCAATCGTTTTCGGGTGTGGCCTCGCGTATTTTTGCGAGTGTGAACTCAATCATTTTCAGTGTGAACTCAATCGTTTTTGGGCGTGACTCGCACATTATTGCGGGTGTGAACTCACTCGTTTTCAATGTGCACGTATAGTAAAAGAAATAGAAAACTAAAAACGATAAACGTTTTAAAATTTAGTACAAAATGTTTAGCTCATTTGAATTAAAGTTAAATAAACCATGTACATCAACCAAAGCTTTATGTAAAAAATCCTATAAGCAAAGAAAACCTTTTAAGCACATGTTATAATAATAGTAATAAAACACTAAGGAAAAAAAAACAAAAGAAAAGGTGCGAAACCCAAAGGAGGTATAAATGCAGTGGAAGGGTATGAAAAAACAATTGCATAAGGGGATTCAAACTCGGGATGGAATTGAAAAGGATACATGCGTCAGCCAACTGATCCAACCATTTCATTGTTGATAGTTTTGCTTTGAATAACTTATATAAACAAACAAATGTCGGTGGCTGTTGATGGGACACCCACCGACATTTGTTTTTAAGATTATATAAATATTTGTTGTTTAGACAACATGGATTGGGCGTGTCTCCACGCCGAGCACCACGAACGGGGTGGAGGGTGGCGTGGAGTATTAACATGATTTGACCTTTTCCCAAGAACGATCAAATATATATCTTAGAAAACCTCGTCTAAAGCCACACCTTTTACCAAGAACGATCAACCACTTTAAAATACAATATCCTGTGTGTTTTTGGAAATCATGGTGTATTGAGAGCAGGGACGGATCCAGCTTAGACGCAGGGGTAGCACATGTAGGGTTGTAATTAAACCGAATGAACACAAACAAGGCCATGTCCGTGTTCATTCGTTAAGGAAATTAACATGTTCGCGAATTGTTCACGAACATATACCGAACATAAGTTTATGTTCGCGTTCGTTCGTTAAGGAAATCAATTGTTCACGAACAGTTCGTGAACACCGGTCTCGAACAAAAACGACCGCAAACAAGTAAAAACGTGCGTAAATGAACATTTAACTTTAAACTAAAAAATAAAAACATTATTAACTATAAACATTTGGCATAAGTAGTTAAATACAATCGTCAAATGACAAATCAAAACACAAGAAATCTACAACAATCATCAAACGATGAATCAAGTTTAACTAACTCAGACATAATTATTCAAAGTTTAACATAATTATCCCAAAAAATGTCTTGAATGTCCAAAATTTAGCTAACTTAGAAAAAAATAAAGGTTTCAAGTTTTAAATATCTTTAGATAAAAGGTTTATTATTTATTATCTTTTTAATATAATTAAACGAACACAAACATAACCGAGCATATTACCGAACGTTCACGAACGTAGTCGAACGAACGAGACTTTTGTTCGTATTCGTTCGCAAAGCTAACCGGACAAAATTTTTTGTTTGTGTTCTTTCGTTAAGCTAATCGAACAAACATAAATGAACTTCTCACCGAACGGTTACGAACTGCTCGCTGAACGTTTGGTTCGTTTACAGCCCTAAGCACACGCTACCCCTCAACTTTGTCGGCGAACTGTAATATTAGTGTATTTTGTAGGAAATTGGGTCACAGTTATAATAAAAATTATATAAATAAATATAAAATTGTAAAGATACTCTCTTTACATAATTTTTGGGAAACTGTAGTACCCATACCGTGTCCAAATCCATACAAAATTAAATATGAAATACAACATATTTAAATAAATCGATTCAAATCGTTGTCTTTGACAAGAACTTGAGAAGCGTCTTCCTGTACAATTTCTGCTACGAGAACTTGAACCGCGTCTCCTTGTGCGATCCTTCTTGGTTGAAAAAATGAACAAACTGATGTTGACGGTTGTGGCTGAGGCACTTGTTCAATACGCTTCCCTTAAAACAGATTTCGCGCCTCTACTAAAGATGACGCGTTTGTTTCCTAGGGTACAACAGCCGAAGTAATATGTACTGCCGGAAATGGCCACGCTCCCGAGGTTACACCGGATAAAATTATAGTGTTAGAACTTGTGGAAAATAATAATATGAAGGTGATGAAATTGAATAGAGAAAACATGTCTCTCCAGGTACCCAACACATGGGTCTTCAAGTCTTCACCACTTCTCCAAGAATTCTTCATGCATATTTTTTTTTCTTGTAGTTTTCTCATCCTTCCAATGAGGCACATAGCCTACCATTTTTACAATAGATGTGGGTAGTGAAGAGTTACTCTTAATTGGTGATTTATAAGAGACATAAAACTCTAATAAAGTTTCACTTAATTAGTGATTTAATTAGAGACATAAAAACTCTAATAAAAGCTAATCAAGTGACATAAAAACTCTACTCAAAAGCTAGTCACCATGAAGAGTCCATTAATTATCACTAAATTAATTTCCATTCACATTATTCTAATTTTCCAACAATCCCCCACATGAATGGAGATTGATCAAAACACACAAAAATCCGAATGCAACATCGACAGTTGAGTATTGCAGGATAGGTAGGTATTAGCTTTGAACCTTCCTTTGTGAAGCATACTTAGTCTCCTAGCGGTGTGTAGACGCGATGTCCTTGAACAAACCCCCATTTGTGTAGACGACAATACACTTCACACAATACTCTCCTTAGCCGGGTCATCCCCTCATAGTCGTGTCCAGTTATGGTCGTGGAACACTTTCCTTGTTCTGCGAGAGCTCTAGGAATTGTGACCCCAATTCCATTCGAAGCGACTCCATTTCTCTCTAACATAGGTGATTCTATTAAATCATTAAAAACATCGTGGTTACTATGATTACGGAAAATCATTTACCACATAATATGCTTAGCCTCACAATTTGTCACTTAATTTCATAGGAATGAACTAGGACGTATTTAAACACCCTTTTATCGTTTAGGAGGTGTATATGACCATATATACTAGCTTATGCATATCAGCTATGCCCCCATAGTGACCACCCTTAGGCATATGAATTCGTTGTCCTATTGAACTTAGATCTTGGGATCTCCAGTCAACTAAGGTAGGTTTCCTTCACACACCCTTTTTCCATAGGCTTTAGTCTCATTCCACAACTTAATCTCTAATAAACCCTCAGGTTGTTGGATCTATAACATTATCTTTGTCTTTGACAAGTCACTGAAGATAACTTTGCAGTTGAGATCAATTGTCATGACGTGTTCGTAACTCGAAAGTTAACATTGCCTATTGTCAACTTCTAAGACTGTAACCTCAGTGGCCACCTGAATCTGATTATAATATTTGTCTTTGAATGATACATTTATCATTTAAGGCAAACACATCTCCATTATGCAGTACGACATTTGTGTCCTCCACTTAATCGTTTGTTTGCAATGTTAGATTGGATTACAAAACCTTATTGCCAAAATTTTATGGTACAAATGCAAGACACCCCCACATTTAAGTGTTATTGAATAACATCTAGATGGGTTAATGAGAACCATTTCTACATACCCTTATAGGGTTGTTTCTGAAATGGATCCTCCCCCACATTTCTTGCCATTTGATCAACATTTCCATAACACCACTTATGGTGACATTTATACACATATGATTGAACAAGATCAACCTCATTGTATCAGTGAATTCAACTCATATTGCATTAGCTTACATAAGCTTCCGAGCTGACCAAAGCAACACATGCCATTGTCATAAGTTTGTCACCAACTTAGAATAATTCTAATTTAACATCTAGAAAAAGCTTAGACAATGAGTTCTCCTCATTAGCTTTTCGAACAAACTCTTAAAAAGTTACATGTCTTTTCCTTATAATAAATGAAAATTCTCCCTCAGTTTTGTCTATACACAAATTCTTTTTGTGTTCATACACATTTGAATGTTTAGAGTTAATTAGTCTCTGTCTAGACCCATAATTAACCAAGTACTAGTCTAGCATGCTTTAGACTACAATACTTTAGCATGTGAACAGAAGATGCATCATTCTGATTCTTCACAGCCCTAAGGATATCATAATATCACTTTGCAACATTCATCCCTTGTTAAGACAAAATAATGAGACTTATTCATAATCCTAAAACAACAATATTTAGGAAGGTCTCACAAATTATTGTATATAGCACATAGCTAAATTTAATCATTCATTTAAGGAACATAACTTGTTTACCTTTGATCTCCAACAATCTACCATTGACTCATAAGTACTTAAACATAAGTCTTAATCCAAGTCACTTGGTGAACACATTCATCACCAACAAGATAAATGTTTCTCGTCTACAATCACTATTATGTGTGAGATAGAGTCAACTAGATTGACACTCAACAACATGGCATTCAGAATTTTGCCATAAGTGATTTGCACACATCTATTGTTATTCATTAGGAGATATGTATATTTAGGATGCTCTCGCAAATGAAGGTGAAATCTCCATATATATCTAACAATAATCAAGTGGTAGACGCATCTACTTATAAATCTCGCAAGATTTATTAAAGGTATACAATAACATATAGTACTTTTACTTTCATATGTTAGAATTCACACGTGTGGATTTTTCAATGACTTCTAATGAAGTATGTCGACATGAATGTCGTTAGTGTATTTCATCTCAATACACTCGATACGTTCTTTCATTACTCACTCATGATGTGGTTATACATTTGATGTTTCGTCTTTGACTTTTAGCCAATGTAACAACTCTCAAGTTGTTTATGTCCAAGTATTTTCATATACTATCCGTTTAAAACCATATTCTTTTAAACAATGTATAACCGACGTTATAATTATTTTCCACAAAAATAATTTATACGTCACAACCATTAGTGATTTATTTCTTTGTAAAAAATTGCATGTGTTATCCGAAGATATTGAACACAACATAATAAAATACATTGGAAACTAAATCATAAGTGTCAATCACTTTTGAAATTTAAACGAAAGCATAGACAATACGTAGACATCAAATAGCAAAGTGTTTTTATCTTCAACACTTTATAATCTGACTGAAATCTTCTCAACAATATCGTCCCATGGCATGTCTTGAGGTACTCTCTCAATAAGACTCCATGCACTTGTAAGTACAAGTTCCCCATTTCATCTTGAAACTCTAAACTTGGACAACTATGCTCAAAACAACACTAAGTTGTTACAAATACTACATTTAAGTAGTAAACTTGAATAATTAAATTTGTTCACAACAACACCAAGTTGTTTTTCACCAAATAACATTTTCTAACACACATGTTAGACAAAAAATGTTATAACAAGCACATTATAGAGTCGAACGTCTACATAAAACGTTTTCCAAAGATATAGTTTATAAAATAAACCATTTCTCATCATTTAATATATACAAAACATGACCAAATTAAGGCATTATATGTCATCATTAAAACTTATCAAATGTCATCAATAAAACTCTAGTCAAGAGTTTCACATATGAAGAGTTAAGAGTCTTAATAGTTATAGACTTAAATTCTAATAAAACTCATCAAATGTCATCATTAAAACTCTACTCAAGAGTTTCACCATATGAAGAGTTAAGAGTCTCAATAATTATAGACTTAAACTCTAATAAAACTCATCAAATGTCATCATTAAAACTCTACTCAAGAGTTTCACCATATGAAAAGTTTAATTAGTAATTAAAATTTCATTCAAATGGATTTAGAAATAAAATCAAAGTTGGTGATAAATCCCACACAACTACACCATCACTTTATGGTGATTTGAATCTTGAAGCCAATCAAACATCAACTTCAATGTATGACCTTTTATTTCTAAATCATACAAAGCATTAAAATCAATGCTACACCAAATTACTAATATAAAATGTTTACATAAAACATTTCAAAGCATTTGTATTTTAACCATTTTTTAACAATCATGTTAAAATGAAAGAAATTATGACGTGCACGTTAGAAATATTAACATTTCCACAAAATGTTAATTCGACTTGCTAAAACACATATATAGTTCAAATAAATAAGTCATTTCTAATACACACATTAGAAACTAAACAATTAAAAATTGCTTCCAAACTAACGCGTTTCATGAACGTTTCTAACACACATGTTAGAAGACAAATGATTGCAAAAATCATTATAAGACTTATTTGTTCATATCAATCCATGGATGGATGAAAAGTCCACTTTAAATAGAGACTTAATTAGAGACATAAAACTCTAATCAAGTAATATAAAACTCTTATTTAAAGACATAAAAATTTTACTTAAGGGAATTTAACGTTTACAAAAGACGTATAGTTTACACCAATAATTCTGGTCTAACACACATGTTAGAGAATTGAACGTTTACAAAAAAGTATGGTTTACACTAATAAACCCGATCTAACACAAAAGTTAGAAAAATTAACGATTCCCAAAATCGTTTCAAAACCAAACGTTTGAATCAGAACTATTTGTCTTGTACCACGATATAGGATTTAAGATTGTATCTCAATCTCAATAAATCCAAACACAACAAGTTGTACTACGTACATATTTCCAAAATATATATATATATATATATATATATATATATATATATATTTATAATATCATAATCTCTAAAAAATATTTTTTTATTATAAATCATTTCGTGAACCCAAAATCCTTATAAATAAGGTTTTAAGATTGTAGCAACAATCTCACGAAATCTGTTTTAAGTTTGTAGGAAATTGGGTCACAATTATAATAAAAATTATATAAATAAATATAAAATTGTAAAGATACTCTCTTTACATAATTTTTGGGAAAGTTTAGTACCCGTACCGTGTCCAAATCCATACAAAATTAAATATGAAATACAACATATTTAAATAAATCGATCCAAATCGTTGTCTTTGACAGGAGCTTGAGAAACGTCTTCTTGTGCAATTTATGCTACGAGAACTTGAACCGCGTCTCCTTGTGCGATCTTTCTTGGCTGAAAAAAATGAACAAACTGATATTGACGGTTGTGGCTGAGACACGTATTCAACACGCTTCCCTTAAAACAAATTTCGCGCGTCTACTAAAGATGACGCGTCTGTTTCCCATGGTACAACAGCCGAAACAGTATGTACTGTCGGAAATGGCCACGCGCCCGAGATTACACCGGATAAAATTACAGTGTTAGAACTTGTGGAAAATAATAATATGAAGATGATGAAATTGAATAGAGAAAACATATCTCTGTAGGTACCCAACACATAGGTCTTCAAGTCTTCACCCCTTCTCCAAGAATTCTTTATGCATATTTTTTTTTCTTGTAGTTTTCTCATCCTTCCAATGAGGCACACAGCCTACCATTTTTACAATAGATGTGGGTAGTGAAGAGTTACTCTTAATTGGTGATTATTAGAGACATAAAACTCTAATAAAGTTTCACTTAATTAGTGATTTAACTAGAGACATAAAAACTCTAATAAAAGCTAATCAAGTGATATAAAAACTCTACTCAAGAGTTAGTCACCATGAAGAGTCCAATAATTATCACTAAATTAATTTCCATTCACATTATTCTAATTTTCCAACATATTTTTTTTTTCTCTATTATATGTGTTGAGATAACCCTGATCAAATATTAGAATACCCCTAGGCCTAAATATTTTTTTACGCTATCACTTAACTTTTATTTTAGATCCGTAACTTGTTGTGCCAACTATGCCCCAATACACTCAATTCATATCTCACATAGGCTAATCAGTCACTTTTCATTCCGATATTACACATCCTATGTAAAATCACCAATTACAATTTACACTGATAATAAATAACAATTTTAATATGATTGCTTAAATTTCACTTTAAAATAACAAGTCCTAGGAAAAGCCATTAATTTTATTCACTTTAAAATAGCAAGTCCTAGGAAAAGCCACTCCTTTTATTTTTTTAATCATAAAGAATAAAGAATGTTACGTGTAAATCCATTCTGCTTGAGGTTATATATAAAGTCGACTCTTCGACCGTTATGAGACCGTGCCCCCTGATACGTGAAAACCGAATGAATCCGTAAACTCTTGCCCCTGGAACCCCAAATTGAAGCCCCAATTCATCCCTCACCCAGATGATCCCTTGAAAATGACCCAAACGAGAATCGGACATTCGTTTCCATTAAAGAGGGCATACATTTTTAGGGCTGAGCAGTATACGGTTCAGAACCGCTAGAACCAGAGAACCGAACCGGAACCGCTAGATCCAAACCGTATTTTTGGATATAGGGTCCGGTTCCGGTTCTTAAACTTGGGTAAAAACGGTTCCCGGTTCGGTTCCGGTTTAAACCACGGTTCTAGTTAAAGAACCGCTAGAACCAGTTGGGATTATAAATATTTAAAACCCTATTTTATTAATGGGCTTTTCAACATCATACGACCATCCTGATTCTTATTCCCTCATCTTATATCCATTCCATGATCTCATCTTTCATCTTCTAATTCGTCTCCATCTCTCAGCCCTAACCCTAATTGCTATCATACAAGTTCGTCTCCATCAACACATG
This sequence comes from Helianthus annuus, assembly GCF_002127325.2. Classification (NCBI taxonomy): domain Eukaryota; kingdom Viridiplantae; phylum Streptophyta; class Magnoliopsida; order Asterales; family Asteraceae; genus Helianthus; species Helianthus annuus. Next base: position 4,679,244 of record NC_035449.2, read on the forward strand.
ACCTTTTTTATGATTGCATATAGATGTTTGCTTTCTGATACATTTAGTTTTCTGTATGTGAAATAAAAATTGAACAAAAATAATAAAATCAATGTTGATCGAATTGTAAATGTGTATAAATAGTGTAACGCTTGTTTCAATTGTCAACACGATGGATGTAATAGTTTTATATAGAGATTGTTTATGACTTGAAATTTTTTATTGTTACTTTGCTACTTTTATTTTGCTTGGTTTGAATTTTGAATGTTGCAACTTTTAGTTAATGTTTTAAATGGTTTGATACGTTTCTATTGAATTGTTAGTTTTAGGATTTAATTGTCAACCGGTTCCCGCGAGAACCGTTTACATGAGAACCGTTTAACCGGTTCGGAACCGAACCGGAACCGTTATAATACGGTTCGGTTCCGGTTCTTAAATTTAGCAATTAACGGTTCTGGTTTGGTTCCGGTTCGGTTCGATTCGGTTCGACCCGATTTTGAACCGTTACACAGCCCTATACATTTTGATTAAACCAAATACTTTAAAAATCTCAAGACCGGTGCTTTTATTAAACCAAAATAATTTAATTTAAAGATCTTTAATTTGACTAGCGTGTATCTGTTTGACGAAAACTGCCCCAATTCGTCCATTTACCAGCTGCAACCGAAGAACCTTTTACAAGAAATCTGAAACCCCAATTTCAGATCTGATCTTCTTCTTCTTCTTCTTCTGATTGAGTTGTTAACTGCAGCGGCGGTGGCTGTAAAGATGCCGGTGGCTGCTTCCGCTATCTACTTCTTAAACCTTCGCGGTGATGTCCTCATTAACCGTCTTTATCGCGATGACGTTGGGTCAGTTGCTACTCTCTCTTCTCCTTCATCATGATTTCGTGTTATGTATGTTGAATGATGCTTTATTCCCATAAGGTTTTGTTGACCGATTGTTATGAATCATGTGCTTTGTTCTGTAGATTGGTTCCATTTTTACTTGTCCAAATGATTAACATTGGATTTACATTTCTTGTTTCTAAGGATCTAGTTGAGAGAAGATGAAAGTTATGCATAGATTTATTTGGTGTGAAATGTTGCTTACATAAGCTTTTTTTGTTATAAAGTTTAGAATTTTGCAGTGTTGTAAAAATCGCTAGGCGCTAGTCTGGCCGCGGAGGGGGGGGGGGTAATAACTAGGGAGATTAATCAGAATGAAGCTTTTGTATGTAAGTTTTCAAATTTCTCTCTCTCTCTCTCTATATATATATATATATAGGGTAGGGATAGTGTACATTAATTCAGAAGTGTGAGAAGTGTATTATAACACTATATATAACACTATATAACACCATATAAACTCCGTATAACACTATGTACCTCCATATAACACTATGTTACATAGTGTTATATGGTATTATATGGTGTTACATAGTGTTATACGGTGTTTATATGGTGTTATATAGTGTTATATATAGTGTTATAATACACTTCTCACACTTCTGGATTAATGTACAGGATCCTCTACCTATATACCTATATATACAAACACATAGATATGAATATAGTACTTCAAAGTTTACATAGTATAGTTCGAACATAAGCAATTAAACTTAAACATAACAATGTCAAGTACTTAAAACCTAGGAACTGATTTGCACCGATTAGGACCACCTTTGACTGCCTACCGACTTTTTGGTCCAATTAGGTGAAATCGAATCGGTAGACTACCGATTACCGATTAATCTCGGTTTTTACAACACTGGAATTTTGATCATTTTTTATTTTGTAAAGTAACACACTTATTTGTTCATGGGTAAAGTATATATATGTTTAATTGTTTATTCTGGGAACACAAGGAGTGTTTTGTGTATCAATAATGAAGTAGTTAGTACTATATACTATATAGGATAATAGGAGGAGGGATTGGCTTTTGAAAGCGAGTTCTAGGAAGTTCTCTATCACGATTCTCGTTATGTACTTGATGTCGTTATTTGAGCTGATTAGTTCTATAGATACATTTAAATTATAATGCTAGACTAGGATTAACGAGATTTAGGGGTTATAATGTTATCTGCCTGTTTCCGTTTAAGATATTGTTGATTCCGTGTGTTATGTAATGTATGCAAAATAATTGAATTATTTGATGTCTTTAGTGTATATTTATATTCGCTTTTGCCTATGTTTTATACATACCTTAGCTTTGCTGTTGGTGGGATTTACCAAGTATGATGATGATGATGTTTTTCAATAAGTTTTATGTGAATCTCATTGAGTAATTGTATTACACGGTCATATATTCTAGTTGTTGCATATGCAAACATGTAAATGTACTCATTTTGTTGGAGTTGTTGCCTTCGGCCCACTTGGGTAGCCGTGAATTAAGAAAGAAGGGAGAAGGGACATGATAGGAATATGACCCCGAATCACCGGTTCAAATCAAACGATAAAATAAAAGATAGATCTACGGTTCGTTTTGGATACATATACACCACCAAAACCAACAGTAGGGCTGCGAATCACTTCCGAAGATACAGAAATCACCACTCCGGTTATAAATTCGGGTCTACGAACACCACTCAATACGCCACAATTGAGCTAGCATAGACACAATTAATTCACCTCAAAATCCATTGAGAGAAAATTAACCAAAACAAATTCTTTACTCAAAAGTCGCTGCCCTTCTCATTCATGAATTGTTCAATACATATGGAAGAAAGGGGATACAACCACCCACGTAGCTACATTTAGGGAAACGTAAATAACTGTTCTAGACTAATTCTAAATAAACGAAAATAAGAAAGAGATTAAAATTGACATGGAATTAAAATAAAATAACTCTTGATTGATATGTAGAAAACGTGGGTACTGCTTGTGATCAAATGTTGGCTGAAATTGACTGAATCCAATTGACCCATGTGCTTCCCATGTGACTCCGGTCGGGTATCGGGTCAGGCGTCGAGTCGGGTATCGGGTCTTCAGGAGCCTGCCTATCAGGACCGGCCGTCCCTAATCCTATTGGGCCCAGTTTGCTTAATTACCTGTTTAACAAAGGGTTAAACCCTAATTAGTCTAGCCTATATATAATCTCTTGTACTTGTTAACAGATTATCACTCAATAAAACATAAACCCTAGTTGCCCCCAGTGGTGGACCCGGGAATTTTTTCCACTGGGGTCCCTTTTTATGTGTGATGATTTTTCACAACCAAACGTTAGAATTTCCGGGTCGGACATCGTTCGGGGCGGGGCGGGGCGGGGCGCGAAGCATACATAATAAAAGTACAATACCAAATAAAACTATATAATCATTACTCATTAAAAAACACACAATAAAAATACGATGTTATTCGAAATTAAAAAAAAAACATGATAAATATTTAAAGTTGTACATTACGAAACTTAAACGGATACAACTCTGTTAACGTTAGAATCTTTTGAACATTAGATGCACTAAAATTATCATCAAGACTCAAACTACGACACGTAAGTAATTCGATGGTTACCTTACTAAAACATTCGACCAATCTTTTGTATTTGCATATTTAACATAGTGTTAAAATTTTCAATCTAATAATAATGAGGACCGGTAATGTTAGTATTTTTTCTTCTATGTTTAAGTCAACATATCCATCTTTCAATTTCTTTTTAATTTTTTTCACAAAGATACCACATCTTTCATAAGTAAGTAAATAAACTAGAATTACATCTTGATCCTTTGACAATTTGACCTCAAGTATTTATAAGATGTAAATTTATCCAACGAATAACAAAGCATCCAACGAATAACAAAGCATCCATTTAAGATGTAAATTTATCCAACGAATATCACCATTCACATGATATATGGTTCCCAATAACAACAATCAGCAATGATGGCACATTTAAAACTAAAACTAAAAAACAATAAAAGATGGCGCATATAAGGATCGATCGTGGAACCTTTTGATTGGAAAACAAGGATCTACCACTACACTAGTCTTGCTCTCATTGTTATGGGGTCCAACTATTTATTTTTATGGGGTCCTTAAAAATTTGAACATACCGATTCTACTATATTTAAAAAAAACATTGGGATCCGGAGACCCCAACCCGCCCAATATGGGTCCGCCCCTGGTTGCCCCTGTGGACGTAGGTTACACACCGTAACCGAACCACGTAAATCTCGTGTCTATTTTCTTATTGCTTTCGTTTATTGCTCGTGTGTGTGATTAAAACCTAACAACTGCTCATGTATCTCGTTATTTTTGTTTGTTCTTTATTGTTACATCTTTTAGGGGAAATATGGTTGATGCCTTTAGACTTCACATAATGCAAACAAAGGAACTAGGCACATGTCCCGTTCGCCAGATCGGCGGTTGCTCGTTTTTCTATATGAGAATTAGCAATGTCTACATTGTCATTGTTGTCAGCAGTAACGCCAATGTAGCATGCGCCTTCAAGTTTGTTGTTGAGGTAATTTATTATCTTTTAATTTAGTAAAAGAAATGAATAAAATGATAAGACCTCTTTGATAAACTCTTAAGACTGATGTTTGTTAAGTAATCTCGTTCTCATGCAGGCGGTTAATTTATTTAAATCGTATTTCGGCGGTGCTTTTGATGAGGATGCCATCCGCAACAACTTTGTATTGATATACGAGTTATTAGACGGTAAGAGTCGTTTTATTAAAATCATATATTAATTTTTATTTTATCGTATTATATCGTGTTTCAGTCTGTTGTATATCTTGTTTTATTTGCAGAAATTATGGATTTTGGTTATCCACAAAATCTTTCGCCAGAAATATTGAAACTTTACATTACTCAAGAGGGTGTACGCTCACCATTCTCATCAAAGGTTAGTTGTCACATATGATTTTTATTATTTAGAGTAAAATGCCATTTTCGTCCTTGAGGTTTGGCCAGTTTTGCGACTTTCGTCCAAAGGTTTGTTTTTTCGCATCTGGATCCAAAAGGTTTAAGGTCTTTTGCCATTTTCATCCGGCTGGTTAACTCCATCCATTTTCTCCGTTAATTTAGGGGTATTTTCGTTTTTTTGTTAACTTAAAGGGCAATTCGGTTTTTTTCTTCCATTTACCCCGGTTACGTTTAGCATTATGCTAAATGGTTGTACATAAAGTGAAAAAGACTGAATTGCCCTTAAAGTTAACAAAAAAAAAAGACGGAAATACCCCTGGCTTAACGGAGAAAAAAATGGATGGAGTTAACGAGCTGGATGAAAATGGCAAGATTTCAAACCTTTTGGATCCACATGCGGAAAAAACAAACCTTTGGATGAAAGTCGCAAAACTGGCCAAACCTTAGGGACGGAAATGGCATTTTACTCTATTATTTACGACACAAATTAAACATTATCTGAATTGTAGTTTGTTTGTCAATGAGTTTAAACAGCCTTCAGATAAACCGGTTCCCAATGCTACTTTACAAGTAACTGGTGCGGTCGGATGGCGTAGGGAAGGTCTTTCTTATAAAAAGAATGAAGTGTTTTTGGATATTGTAGAAAGCGTTAATCTTCTTATGTCTTCAAAAGGTAAAATATAAACGTATTTCACTTTCACATGTGCATATGTTTAATATTATCATTCACTGATAAATAACGTTGACACTAATAGGTAGCGTACTTCGTTGTGACGTAACGGGAAAGATTCTCATGAAGTGTTTTCTTTCGGGTATGCCGGATTTGAAGCTGGGATTAAATGACAAAATTGGACTCGAAAAAGAATCTGAACTTAAGTCGCGCCCTACTAAGAGGTAATTTCTCGCTTTAAATATGTTAGTTTATATGTTTGAGGTTTGTTCCAGTTTAATTAAAACTAGTCGATTTCTCCCGCGCGTTGCGGCGGCGTCAAAACGTAAAGTAACGTGAATTTATACTGTTTAATGAAAATGAATTATATTTGACCCGACTCGTTTCCGAACCAAATTACGTCAAAACGTAGACCAACTGAAAACGTACATAAAAATAAGCACGAAAACATTTTATATTTGACCCGACTTATTTCCTAAAGAAAATTACGCCGAAACGCAAGAAAATAGTGTTTTTTAAAGTTAAAGGATGGTACCGCGTTGCAGTGGCGTCGAAATGTAAAGTAACTCGAATTTATACCATCTATTGAACATGTATTATACTTGACCCGACTTGTTTCTAAACAACATTAACGTCAAAACGTAGACCAGTTGAAAATGTACATAAAAACATGCGCGGAAATGTATTATATTTGACCCGACAAAATTTACGTCGAAACGTAAACCAACTTGAATTTATACCGACACGTACATATATACAAATAAGCACTTAAAACTCAAGGGGGTCAAAATGACATTTCATAAAGTTTTTAGAAAGTTAAGGGTTCAAAGTAGGGCTGTTCATGAGCCGAGCCGAGCCAGGGTAAGCTCGGGCTTGGCTCGATTATAAACCGAGCTGGCTCGGCTCGGCTCGGATTTGAAACCGAGCTGAAAATCTAAGCTCGGGCTCGGCTTGGTTTTAAACCGAGCTGGCTTGGCTCGATTTTGAAAAGTAAAATATAATATATAGCTCTCAAAATTCAGTAGCCTAAAATATTATTCAATACTTCAAAAAAACATATTCAAAATAAGTTTATCCTAATACATTACAAGCCAAAATCATGTTCAACAACGGAAAATAAGTTTTAAATTTCAATGAAATACAATATTAGTTCATTAGCAAGGTAATTAAGAGTCAAATATGCCATGGATATCAAATTACAAGCCTAAATACATATAAATAATAAGTTTTTTGTAATATATTATAAGGTATATAAAAATAAATATATTATAAAGAAAATAATCCGAACTAAGCCGAGTTGAGCTACCAAGCGAGCCAAACCGAGCCAATTCGGCTCGTTACGAGCCGAGCTGGCTCACTTTCTAACCGAGCCGAGCTGGCTCATTTTCTAACCGAGCCGAGCTGGCTCACTTTCTAACCGAGCCAAGCTGGCTCGGCTCACTTTCAAACCGAGCCATATCGAGCGAGCTTTTTCCGAGCTAAATCCGAGCGAGCTTCGAGCGAGCTCCGAGCTGCGAGCTTTTTGGATAGCCCTAGGTCAAAGTAAAAGAAAGTAAAAAAAAGTTACTGTAGCTCCGATGTGACGGACGCTTGTTCTTTAATAATATTATATTATTATTATAATTATAATATAATTTTTAACTTTACTATTAATGCAGTGGGAAAACTATTGAGCTGGATGACGTTACGTTCCATCAGTGTGTAAACTTGACCAGATTTAATTCAGAAAAAACCGTCAGCTTTGTGCCACCGGACGGTGAATTCGAACTAATGAAGTACACTTGCTACTTTGTTGTCTGTTGGTATCTAAATTATATAATCTATCCAACATGTAGTAACATTCATGTTAATAATTTATGCAACAGGTACCGTATCACTGAAGGTGTAAATCTTCCATTCCGCGTATTACCGACCATCAAAGAATTAGGCCGGACGCGCATGGAAGTTAACGTTAAGGTTTGTAAACAACAACGATAGCAAAATGAGTGGGTTAGCTATAATGGGTTGACCTGAAACACGTTTTGACTTATTTTTTTAGTATAGTTATGTATCATATTATGACCCGAAACACTGGCTTTTCAGGTAAAGAGTGTTTTTGGTGCAAAAATGTTTGCGCTTGGAGTCGTGATCAAGGTTCCGGTACCGAAACAGACCGCAAAAACGAGTGTTCAAGTGACATCTGGACGAGCAAAGTACAACGCTTCTCTCGACTGTTTGATGTGGAAGTGAGTATTCTAAACATCGTGGTCTGTTTTTTAGAATAAAGTACACGGATGGTCCCTGTGGTTGACCAAAATTTTGGATTTGGTCCCTAGTTTTTCAAAAGTACACGAATGGTCCCTGTGGTTTGCACTTTGTAATGCATTTAGTTCCCAACTTTTGCCAAAAGTACATGGATGGTCCTTGTGGTTTGCACTTTTTAACGCATTTAGTCCCTAACTTGGACTTACTGAAACCTTTAGATTTGTTAGTTGGGGGCTAAATGCGTTACAAAGTGCAAAGCACTGGTACCATCCATTTACTTCTGAAAGACTAAGGACCAAGTCCAAAATTTCGGTTAACCACTGGGATCATCCGTGTACTTCACTCGTTTTTTTTTTTTTTTTTTTTTTTTTTAATTAATTATGAATACCCTCTTATTAGGTGGTGGTTTTTACACGTGTTATAATAAATTTACAGGATACGAAAATTCCCGGGACAAACTGAATCGACTTTGAGTGCGGAAGTGGAATTGATTTCGACGATTGTGGAAAAGAAGTCGTGGACTAGACCACCAATACAAATGGAGTTTCAGGTGATAACATTTTGTCGTTATAAAGAATCATTTAAAAAAAACAGTGAATAATAAATTGAATTTCGAAAATCGAAAGTAAGAAATGGTTTAATTCTTGTGTTTTTGTAGGTTCCTATGTTTACGGCCTCTGGATTAAGAGTCAGGTTTCTCAAGGTACGTAATCCTTTTTGATCCTTAACGATTGATTATATTTTAACGTATTTTAACTTCGTTTTTTTTGCAGGTGTGGGAGAAGAGCGGGTACAACACGGTTGAGTGGGTGAGGTATATCACGAAAGCGGGTTCATATGAGATCCGATGCTAGATTAAACGACATTCTTTTCTTTAAGTTGTGTGCTATAGAAAGGATTGGATTGGATTGAAAATTTGATTTTATAAAGGCATGTTCTTTGATAAGACTTTATGATATGTTGTAGAATTTGAAGTGGTTATAAATTTTCTTGCTTTATGTTTGAATTTCATATTATGTTTGACAAAACTTTCTTGCTTTATAAATTTTGCTTTACACAGGTAACTTTCAAGCTTGACTTTTCTAGGTCAAGGCCCCTTTTGTACTCCTTTTGTGGTTGTACAACTGTAGCCACTCACTTTTGACTTTGACGTGACTTGACCTTTTCTACTAAGTGGCACCGTGGCCCCTAGCAGGAACACCACACCGGGATCCTTCGGCATTGCGAGATGGCCTTGTTGGTGCATATTTGTGACAACAGTTTAGATTTGGTCTTTGGATATCTTGTAATTAGTTAAACGATAAACGGTTAGCGGGTTTAGCTTTGTAATAGTTAGTTGTACTGTTTGGGCTAACCAAACCCACCAGATTGGGTGATGGGGGGCGAATTGGGCTTACACCAATTCACAGTCCATGAGGTTTAACCTAGCCCAAGTTGCAAACCTTGTGTTATATAAACAAGGTTAGGCTTTAGGGTTTAGGTTAATCAGCCAAAACATAGTTTGAGAGGAATTTCGTGAGAGTTTAGAGCTTGGACGAAATTTGTGGTGTTAGGGTTTTGATTGATTGTAATTCGTGAGATTGATAATCAATAGAAACCCGGTTTGAAAGTGATTTCTGTTTCTACTCATTCTGTGATATTCTGATCAACAGGATTCCGCACTTTTGATTAGATTGACAATTCTGTGAAAGATCCATACATCAAGGGGACCTACAGGCCTCCCCGCAAGGTGAAGGCGCCACCGCCAAGTGATAAATAAGAAAAATCACCTTTAGTACTGCTTGGTGATGTGGCACTTGCGGGAGTGTGGGACGACTATAGCACGTGCCCTAGTGAGTTACTTGACAACTGACAAGTAAACACCGCAAAACTACGGTTGCTTTGGAGCGGACAATGTAATCCAAGAAGATTGTTTTGAGTCAACAACAATATCGACAACACACAATATACATGTTCAGTTTTAGCACTAGAACGAGACACACCGTGTTGATGTTTTAAGGATAACAAGACATTATCATAACCGAGAAATAAACAATATCTAGTGATAGACCGACGAGTATCTCACCAACCAACCCAACTATTAATAGGCACACCTAGTTGATCGACTAGGAAGTCAAAAGACGAGACGCTGAACGCTAGTACAGTAAACGTATCAAAGAATATCCTTCATGATGTTATGAAGATGAAACTTACAAGGCTCACACGTCAAAAGACAAACATATAAAACATGTAATAATCCCACACCCTAAAATCTTAATTTCACACACCGTATACGGGCCGTATAACGTTATACGGCCGTATAGAACAATTTAACATGACAAATATTTGGCCGTATAATGTTATACGGCTCGTATACATAGAGAAAATATTAGGCCGTATAACATTTTATACGGGTCATATAACATTATACTAACATTATATGGGCCGTATAACATTCTATACGGGTCGTATAATGTTATACAACCCGTATACATGGACAAAAAACATATTTTTTGTGCAACAATCAGTTATACGGCCCGTACTCTATACGGGCCGTATACATGCACGGGCGTGAAAATATTGACTTGGTATTTATAAGTCATAGCTACATTAAAAATAGAGTAAATTTCAAAGTTCGTCCTTTATGTATGTCAAATATATCAAAGTATGTCCTTTATCTTTAATATCTTCAAGAAACATACCTAATGTTTGAAAAACCAATCAGGTTATGTCCTTTAGTCATAATACAATTAGTTTTCATGGTTAAAGTTGACTAAGTCAACCCCACATAAGGGTATTTTAGTCATTTTATCCTAAATATTATAATAAATAATCATAAACCCAATAAATAAAATAATTTAATAACAAAAACATAAATAAATTATATATCTCCCCCCTCTCTCTCACACACACTTTGCACACACTCTGTCTCTCTCTCTAAAACACACTCTCTCTCTTCTCTCTCTCTCTCTTTAACACCATCATCTGCCACCATGAAGCCGACAGCAGGTTCACCGGCGACCATGGCACCACCACCCTCACTCCAGACCACACCACCCCCACACCATAACCTGGATCTCCGAAACCAAAACCGCCACACCAAAGCCACAAATCTCCGATTGAAGATCTGAAAAAATGAATCGGGCTTTTGGAAGATGGTGGCAAAGGAATCGGGCTTTTGGAAGCAACAGATCTCCGATTCTCACCAGAAAACCAGGCAAGCTGGAGAACACAACCTCCGCCGTGACTCCACTGCCGCCGCCGGACTCCGTCGCTGCCGCCGCCGTGAGCGGCGGCTCTCTCCCTCTCTCTCTCTCTTCTCGATTGTTCTCTCTCTCTCTCTCTCTCTCTCTCTCTACTCTGGTCACCATCTTCCGATCCATCCGTCGCTCACCACCACCCGACAGTGGTGGTGGTGGTCAGTCTTGCCAACAGAAGAGGGGGGGGGGCTGGTAGGTGGGTGTTGTCGGGAAAAAAGCTGTAATTGTGACATCTTTGAAAGATGGAGAAGAAGATGGTGAGGTTTTAAGGTTTGTATAAGATATGTTAAATCGCGGATCTGTATAATATTTTAGGTTTTAGGGCCAATATTATCAGTTTCTTCTAAAAAGTGCAGTTGGCATACCTAAATTACCTAATTCAAGGAAACTTGAGGTTCTGTTTGTTAGACCACCATCACTTGCAGTTTGAAAATCCCCATCACTTAGAAATCCCCTTTGAGAGGATGGAGTGTTGCAGGTGTTGAACTTGAAAAAGTTGCAGGTCTTGAAATCGAAAAAGTTGATGGAGGAGGGATGGTGGTGATGAAGGGTGGTGGCAGGTTGGTGGTTGGGATTTTTAGAGAGAGAGAGAGAGAGAGAGAGAGAGAGAGAGAGAGAGAGAGAGAGAGAGAGAGAGAGATCTGTCTGCGTTCAGAGAGAGAGAGAGATATCTGAATTTTTTATAATTTTTTTTAGTATTTAGGGTAAAATGACCAATATACCCTCATGTGCTTCTCACATGATCTGAATTAACTGGGAAAACAAACTAGGTTTAGGGTAAAGGACATAACCTGATTGGTTTTGCAAACATTAGGTATGTTTCTTGAAGATATTAAAGACAAAGGACATACTTTGACATTTTTGACATACATAAAGGACGAACTTTGAAATTTACTCTTAAAAATATTGACTTGGTAGACTTGAGGTGTAGATAAGAATCAAGAAACTTCAAAGTAGTTGTGTTGAAGCCAAAATGTGTCACAAGCTGAAGCAAGCAAGCAAGCACACAAGTAGTAGATGCACTCATTAAATGCCCAAAAAGATTTCATCTTTAACAATAAAAACCCTAATTACAATTCCCCTCTTTCATCTCTTCCTCCTTTAAACCCCCCTTCACTCCCCTCCACTCCACTCGCCACCCCTAACTAAATTCTCAAAATTCATTTCCAACATCCACCTGCATTTCAACCACAATCAATGGATTCACGAGAATCACTTGCCCCACCACCACAACCGTCGCTACACCACCACCACCAACAACAACCCCACCACCACCACCAGCCGCCACCAGGCATGATGATGCCACAAAACTCCTACTCCACCCACACCCACCACAATCTACCCAACAATTCCCATGATTCTTCAATGGGTAGCAATAAAAATTCAAACTTGATGACACCCAATTCGATTCACAACCGATTCCCCTTCGGTTCTGATCAGTTCGGTGACAGATCGTCTCCGTCGGGCGGGTTTCGGCCTGGCGGGTATACCTCTGAGCCGGCTAAGAAGAAAAGAGGCCGCCCCAGGAAGTATTCGCCCTCGAACGATGGCGGCATTGCCCTCGGGTTGTCTCCGAACCCGGTTAGTGCTGTATCGAATACTGGTACTGGTGGTGGTGGGGGGAATTTGGAGAATTCGAATGATGGTAGCGGTGGGACTCCGAATTTGGATTCGGTTTCTAAGAAACAGAGGGGAAGGCCACCGGGTTTGGGGAAGAAGCAGTTGGATGCTTTAGGTATATATAACTATTGAAGTGTTGTTTAGTTATGTTAAAATTTAATGTTAATTATTATTATATTTTGTTGAATGTTAATTATAGTGAATATATGTTGTTTTATATGATGGGCAGGTTTACCTGGAGTTGGGTTTACACCTCATGTGATTGTTGTAAAAGCAGGAGAGGTAATGCTACTTTTTTTGTACATTAGTTTTTCGAAATTAACAAACTTGATTTGATATTTGTATAACTATGTATATGGGGGGGGGGGGATATTCCACGGTCCTCCCAACCGCCGAGGTGATCCCACCTCGCAGACCGCCACCTAGCAAGCCTGAGTCTGGGGGTAAATCCGCTACCGTAGGGGCATTGGGAACGAGCAAGACTCGAACCCGCCACCTCCGGGTTAGAATGCGGGCTGGTGGCCATTGGGCTGACACCCAATGGTTTAGTTGGGTGTGTGTGTTTATTTCTCACAAATTACTTGTTTAGTTGATGAATAATGAGAGTTGTAGATAAGCATGGGCTTCTAATAATAAAACGCGGTTAACCTAGTTGACCAGAATCAGATCTAGTAAGTCAACTCGGGCCAAGTTCTACTTAAAAAAAAAATAAAACATAATTCCTATATCTATCATATTAAAGAATGAATATCATTTTTAAAGGAATGATGAATATCAATTTTTGAAATACTTTACTATTTGAACATGCATTTTTTTATTTATATTGATATTCATGTATTTTGTTATATATAATAGTAAACTTATGATATTTGACATATATGTAATTTCCCGAAAACTATTTTTTTTTTATAATTTAACATGTCTGAGTATTCCTCGAGTACTCTCCGCCTAGGCTGAGTACTCTCAACTCCCCAGTCGACCGACTAGGGAGCGCCTAACGACTTTTGCAACCATGGTTATAGGTTTATCACGTTTGTGTTTGTCGTTTTCGTATTGTTGGTTTCAATGTCATTTTGACTTCTTACATATGTACATAACATTTTGGTAATTAACAATATATTATTAATAATAATAATAATAATATTGTGGGCTTTCGGATAATAGGTTTGTTGATTGGTTCGGTTTGGGTTTGTAGCTAAGTCAAAGATCTATATTTCTAGGTATTTATTGCGGCAAAATTATTTATGTAAAAACCGTGGACCAAATTAAAACATTTCTTCTTAGCTTTTGATGATTTATTATGCATCTATTAAGTATTAACAGTTTATATCTTGAAAAATGTGTTCTATGCATTTAATTATTAGCGGGACACTTCTTTAATATGCATGGAGTGTCAAGTGTTGTGATTTTCATGAAACTTTTACCCTATGCAGTTAATATCGGTGATATATTGGTTATCGGTCCACATGTAACATATTGGTGTCAAATGTCGGTACCGATATTATCGGCGGTATTGACCGATATATCACTGATTTTCCCGATATGAGTACTTTTCTTCTTAGTTCTACCATTTTTCTTTCTTATTATTGTTGCTATTAGTGTTTTAAGTCTTAATTGTTAGTTGTTAGTGTTAAATGTTAGTGTTTTAAGCATAGTTATTAAAGGCGCGAGGCGCACTCAGGGCGATTTGTTGGGCCCGGGGCTTTATTTGCGCCTAGGCGCGCCTGGGCGCTCGCTTTAATAACTATGACATGCACCATAGTTATTAAAGTCGCGAGGCGCACTCAGGGCGATTTGTTGGGCCCGGGGCTTTATTTGCGCCGAGGGCCCCTGGGCGCTCGCTTTAATAACTATGACATGAACCATAGTTACTAAAGGCGCGAGGCGCACTCAGGGCGATTTGTTGGGCCCGAGGCTTTATTTGCGCCTAGGCGCGCTTGGGCGCTCGCTTTAATAACTATGGTTTAAGTCTTAATCTGTTCCTACTTGCTAGCAAAAGGTTAATTTTTTAATGGTAGGAGAGTATACTGAATCGTTAGTGTTATATTGCTATATATATATAAATTTTGTATGATATTAAAATTACCGATATCCCACTGTGATAACCTATATCTCAAATATCGGTCCTTGACCGATATCCGATATTTTTACGTTACAGATTACAAAGTTCTATCTTATATATACAACGTATTTGACGTTTCCTGATTTGTATTAATCATTTTAACAGGATATTTCCTCAACGATGGTCTCATTTTCACAACAAGGACCTCGTACAGTTTGTATTTTATCGGCGAATGGTGCCATCAGCAATGTCACACTTCGCCAGCCGGCATCGACTGGTGGTACTGTAACTTATGAGGTTTACACTTTTACTCCCTCCCCTTTTAGACACCGGTGTGATTGATTGTTTATATTTATGTTTTGCAATTTTATATTACATCTATACGGTTCCATCCAAACTGTTATATATATCTATACTATATTATAATGCATATAAGGAGGACAAAAAGGTAATTTATCATAATTGTAAGAGTTTAAGAATACAACTTTTAAAACATATGGTACAATCGTTTAAATTTTATTGTTGACTTTTAAACCACCTATCCCTAATGATTTTTAAACGGTCATATAACCTTTTCATATGTAAGGTTTTTTATTTTTTGTTATAATTACACCACCAAAATGACCGTTTTATTCTCCTTAATTTGAGTATGGCATTGCTATAGTTTTTTTTTTTTTTTTTTTTTTTTTTTTTTTTTTTTTTTTGTTTTTGTTTTTAACCCCTATAAGTAGCTTTGCTATTTGTGGGATTTTTACTGGGTATGATTGATTGATTGATTTTTTTGTTTTTAACCCCTAATGATTTTTAAACGGTCATTCTTTTTCATACGTAAGGGTTTTTTTTTTTTTTTTTTTTTTTTTTTTTTTTTTTTTTTAAATTACACCATAAAAACGACCATTTTATTCTCCTTAATTTGAGTATGACATTGCTATAGTTTTTTTTTTTTAATTTGAAAAAAAATAAACATGTTACATGATTACTAGTGTCTGTGTTCCCGCCGCATCGTGCAAGCACCCTTTTAGCGTGTTTATATATATATTGTATTTATTTACGGCGCATGGGCTCGGTATAGGCTTTATCAAGGGTTTCTTCTTGTATACACTGAGGGTTCCCTTTCATTTTTACACAAACTAGTTCAGTTTTTTTTACCGATTTCTTTTTGTTTTTCTAGTAAAAAAGAATCCGGTTTCAAGATTATTTTGTTTTCCGATTTCTTTTTGTTTTTCTAAAAACACATGAATCAACCCGTTTGTAGTTGATACTTATATCTCTAAATACCCGTTTCATTTCATGTATATTTCAGGGCCGGTTTGAGATAATATCGTTATCAGGCTCCTTTGTGCACTCAGAAAGTGACGGTAACAGCAAACCTAGTGGATTAAGTGTTTCCCTTGCCGGTTCAGATGGCCGAGTTCTCGGTGGCGGTGTTGCCGGGATGTTGGTGGCGGCATCACCTGTACAGGTCCCTCTCCCTCTCTCTCTTTATAGACACACGCCACACTATGCGTGTGTGTTAATATTATATGGGAATAATAGTGTAAGGGTGCAAATGAGCCGAGCTGAGCTCGATCAGACTCTAGCTCGAGCTTGATTAACTTATGAGAGCTCGAGCTCGGGTCAGTTTGAGCTTTGTTTTTAAAGCTCGAGCTCGGCTCGTTGGTAGTTTCTCAAGCTTGGGCTCGGCTCGTTATTATCTATTGATTAATAAATTATATAAAAAATATAGATAATAGACTCGTTTAGGCTCTCGAGCTCGATAAGTGAAGCTCAAGCTTGGGCTCGGGCTCGTTTACTAAACAAGCTTATTATTAGCTTCAGGCTCGGCTCGTAAACAAGTTTAAATAAGCTCGGCTCGTTTATTAGACAACTTTAAATAAGGTATTAAATATTAATAAAAACTAATGCTACACTAAGGCTTGATAAGGCTCGACGAGCTTCACATGCCAGACTTGAGCTCGGGCTGAATGAATAAACGAGCTTTATTTTAGGCTCAAGCTCGGCTCGGGCTCAATAAGACTCGGCTCGTTTCTAGCTTTTTCTTGAGCTGATCTCAAGCAGCTCGCGAGCCGCTCGGCTCGTTTGCACCCCTAGAACTGTATTATAACAATGGTTTTGTGTATCAGGTTATCGTTGGCAGCTTCATTGCAGAAGCAAAGAAACCAAAATCTAACGTCGGGCCATCACCAGTTGCACCACCAAACATGTTGAGTTTCGGTGGCGGCAGTGGCGGTGGAGGGGCGGTTCACGGTATAAGTCCTCCATCCGAAGGCGCATCAAGCGAATCTTCTGACGAAAGCGGGAGCAGCCCTCTTCATAGGATCCCGGGCTCCTACAACAACGCTACCCAACACCCACACCAGCACCAACACCAGCAGCAGCCGCAGCAGCAGCCGCCGCCACAGCCGCAGCACATGCAAAATCTTCCGATGTACTCGAACATGGGCTGGCCCAACTCCACCATGAACATGCTACCCAATTAACTACAAATACTAAATTTCCCTACAATAAATCTGACATCATGAGGATGATGGTTGTGGTGGCGGTGGCGGTGGTGGTGGTTGTAGCGGCAAGTATACAGTTCCTTTCATATGCTAACGCGCATTATGCTTGAAAACAATCTTTTTATATTCAAGATTTCAAAATTTTTCTACCCTTTACTTTGCCTGTGGCTGTGGGTTAGTGTTGAATCAGTGATTGAAGATGGTTAGTTGAGTAGCATAAGATGTTGATCTATCTGTTAGTAAAGTATCTCTAAGAAGCTTTGAATTTAGAAATCGAGATTGAATGTACTTCTAGAATCAATCTGTGTTTTTTTTTTCTTTCTGGCCCGGTTCGGTTTGGGTAGGTTTTGGGCTCAGACCAAACCAAAACCGAAAACTCGTCTTGGTGAATGAAAGGAAGCCGATCACTTTCGGTTTTTGGTTTTGCGTATGGGTTTGGCTTGGTTAATCTCTTATTAATGATTAGATGTATGTTTTTAAGTAAAGAGTTAATTACTGTTTTCGTCCACGTGGTTTGCCAAAAATCACTATTTCAGTCCATTAGTTTAAAAATTGCAATTTCAGTCCCTGAGGTTTCACTTTCGTAACCATTTCAGTCCATGTGGTTTCACTTCCGTAACCATTTCAATCCATTATTATGTTAAGTACAAGGACTGAAATGGTTACGAGGTGGACTAAAATGGTTACGAAAGTGAACCACAAGGACTGAAATCGTAATTTTTAAACTAATGGACTGAAATAGTGATTTTTGATAAACCACAAGGACGAAAACAGTAATTAACTCTTAAGTAAATTACAAGCTTGTTTATTATTAGAGTAAATTACAAAATTCGTCCTTTATGTATGTATTGTTTTATTTATTAATGATATTTTAAATAAATTAGTAAAATTACCAATATACCCTGATTTAACATTTAAATTTAACTGAGTTAGGGCTAAAGGACAAAAGACAAAGGACACACATACATAAAGGACGATTTTTGTAATTTACTTTTATTATTATTATTATTATTATTATTATTATTATTATTATTATTATTATTATTTTTTGCAATTTTTATAGATGATATATATAAAAATAAAAAAAATAGAATTTTAAGCATACATACACATAACGGATACTTTATAATCTACAACATTTATAATTTTTATATAATTTAAGTGGAGTAAATAAATTAATGATCATCGCATTAATCTTTGATGCATTGCAGGCTAACATAGTGGGCTATGAATTAATGTAATTGGGTTGTAACTCATGGATCGAAAGAACAAATGGACTTTGATGCAATTTTAGTTGGGCTGTAATTATAAAAAACCATTGGGCTAACCCTTGAAACAAAATCCGATGTGATGGTATAAAAAGAAAAGAAAGGCCCCATATGGGGGATGCTATGCGAGAGAAGAAAGTCAGAAACATTGCTGTAGTTTTAAGCCATGAAAAAGGAAGTAGTCTTATTTATCTAACTAGGTTGTATAACCCGCGCGCGTTGCGGCGCGCTAAGTTGTGTTATATAATAACGGTACATTAAGCGAAAAAAGGAAAACTACAAATCCATTCGGCTCATATTAAAAGTTATTATCATTGTTATCACAAAGTGAAATAGGCTCAGAATGATACATCATCATCGCCGGTAACAACAAAATACGGCTCAGTGCCGCTACGGCTACAATCGGAGTTACCATGCCAAGTAGCAAGCTAACATCATCGCCGGAAAACACTTCAAATCCACAATAAATAAATCGACATACACAGTCTATGCTTTTCACCACCAACATAAAAAAGCATGGCATTTCATAACTACTGTCAATACCACAATCACTAAGATAAAAAGCTACTTTTTCATCAAATATCCTCTTCTCGGATTTTTTTTCCAACCGTGCTCCACAACGGGTTTAATCAGCCTTTAATACAATGGCAACAACCACCACGAACGTCATCTAACAATGACAATGCCAAATATCATGCTTTGAAGCGTCAAACTCAATCCAAAAAGATGTACATTAAGCGAAAAAAAAAGGAAAACTACAAACCCATTCGGCTCATATTAAAAGTTATTATCATTGTTGTCACAAAGTGAAATAAGCTTAGAGTGAAACAAAATACGGCTCAGTGCCGCTACGGCTGCAACCGGAGTTACCACGCCAAGTAGCAAGCTAACATCATCGCCGGAAAACACTTCAAATCCACAATAAATCAACATACAGAGTCTATGCTTTTCAGCACCAACATAAAAAAACATGACATTTCATAACTACTGTCAATACCACAATCACTAAGATAAAAAAACTGCCTTTTCATCAAACCTTCACAAAAGCCAATACACCATTGGAACTTCAAAGAAGCAAAAACCAGTAAAGAAGCTAACCACAGATTGACCAAATATCCGCTTCAAGTGCAACAACTAACAACCGTATCATTCAAAATTGCAGAAGCAAAAACTACAAAAAAATTGATTTAAAAAACACATCGAACTATATAAATCGACTCAGATCTGAAAAGACCATCATCGTCGTTGAACCCGCTTAGTGCCGCTATGGCAAGCCAACATCATTGTTGGGTTTGAAAATCATCGCAACTAAAGAGGTCTCAAGAAGCAATGATCACCCAAATAGGTCACCAAGAATAAAAACATTGTTCATGTCCCAATCGTCGGGAGAGATAACAGAGATTTATATATATATATAGAGAGAGAGCGATGGTCGTACGAAGGTTAAGAACCCCTAACAAAACAGAAAACATGATGGTTATCGAGGTGGTGGCGAGACGGTGGTGACCCTCCGGTTACCGCCCCTCACCCTCATCTCTCCCTTTTTTCCTTTCTCTCTCTCCTGAGGTAAAAACCCAAAAAAAAAGAGACACCACAGCGATGTCATTACCGTGGTGGTGGTTTAACGGTGGTGACAGGTGGTGACCTTCCGGCCACTGCCCGTCTCTCCTCTCTGCCAATTTCCCTTTCTCTCTCTTCAAGCTCTCTCTCTTGTTGGGCAAAGTGACTGCGGTGGTGGTCACGGTTGTTGAGACACGGTGTCGTCAAGGCGGTGGAGAAACGGTGGTGACCCTTTGGTCACCGCCACACCCTCTTTTTCCCCTGTTTTCTCTCTTGAGATAGTTATAAAGGGGTAAGGGCCAGACGATACACCCGTCAAAAGGGTGGGATGACCGCCCAAACACATCAATCAGAGCTCAGAGCTAGCTAGATTTTAAACAGTGTTAGGTGGAGGCGGTGAATGGAAAGGTATCAGCTTCAAAGTTGGGGAAAAGAGGAGGGAGGAATTAATGGTTAACTGAGGATTTTATGACATATTAGTGAGTAACGTGGCAACAATAAAAGAGATGAAGTGATGAATCAGCAGGTAATTACTGTTCATTCCCACGGTTTATTATCATATATTAATATTAATATTAATTATATACGAAGAATCCTGTAGTGACGTTAACTTTATAATTAGTTAATTAGTTTTCTTGCAATCACAACATGGTGTATAGGGTTTGGTTATGCATATGTATTCAACTAGGTTTTTACCCGGGATTGCTTTCCGGGCTCGGGAAAGTTATTTAGATTAATTAATTACTATTTGTTTGTAATATGACCACATTACATCAACCATCTAATTCGATTAAACAACAATGTCTTCAAATTACCTGATTAGATCATGAACTCATATTAGAGGACAAACAAAAGCACAACAGGACCATATGAATAATATCATTTCCACTTTTACTTCAATGCACTTACATGATAGGATGATTTGGGATTTTGAAAAAATCTTTGTTTTTTTTACCTCTTTTACAAAATAAGATGTTGACCAAATTTGAAACAGATGTTGACCAAAAGTCAATAAGATATTGACAAATAGTCAAACAGATGTTGAGCTTAAACAGATGTTTGGTTTAAGGCCAAACATCTATTTATGGCCAAACATCTGTTTAAGTCCAAATATCTGATATAGAAGGAGAACATCTGTTTAAGGCAAAACATCTGTTTAAGGTCAAACATGTGTTTAAGGTCAAACAACTGTTTAAGTCCAAACATCTGATATAAAAGACCAAACATCTGTTAAAGGCTAAACAACTGTTTAAGCCTTAACAGATGTTTAACTTGTTCAGATCTATTGTCTTCTCACACAGTTTTCCTCTTCAAAACACTGTTGAACCTAACATGGAAAGTTATTTAAAAACACTGTCTTCAAATCACCATTTTAACCAAACAGCGGTTTCAACCACAGTTTTAACCCAACAGTGGTTTTAAACCACCATTTTAACCAAACAGCGGTTTCAACCACAGTTTTCTGAACAGTAGTTCCAAACATCTGTGGACATCAATCTGTTGACCAAAGTCAACAGATTTATCAACTACTGTTTTATTTTCAAACATCTGTTCCCAATAACAGAGCTTTGATCATTTAAACATACATTTGCCAATATTACAAGCTTTTACACTATCAAACCTAAACATTTATAAAAAGTACAAGTGTTAAACAGCATACAAAGTTCATCCATCAGTTGACCCAATTCAACAGATGTATCAACCACTGTTTAATTTTGAAACATCTGTTCTCAATAACAAAGCTTTGATCATTTAAACAGACCTTTGCCAATATTACAAGAATTTACACTCTCAAACATCAATATTCATTTACTTAATTTTAATAACAAACATTATTAATAATTTTAACACAACTAATTATATAAAAAAAATACAATTGTCAAAACAGATAATAGCATTCAATAAAATACAGGATCCTAATTCCTAATCTATTGGGGAAACAGTAGTTTCGATAAGTAAAGCTCCTTTCGGACCATTGTAGTTGTCAACATGTTGGACGTATTTCAGAAGTTCATTAGTCAGATCAACTTCAATCATATCCCCCCAGATGCTTGTTATCAGCCACTTGTTGTCTTCAACTATATTAGTACTTCGGCGTGCATCAACATAATCAACTACACGAGGACTATTGAAAACAAGCATCATCTTCCAGCCTTCTTCTTCATATCTGAGCAAATCAGCAGTTAGCTCAGCAGACTTTCCAATAACAATCAAATGCAACCTCTTTGCAATGGTCAAAAAATGCCCTTGACAAGGATTGACTACAATACTCTCAGGAAAGTGAAGCATTCTGAAAGTCTCACTAACACCATCAAAACAAACGATGTTCCTCTCACCTAGTGGATACCAATAATTTGAAACCATAAAATATATGGTTTTATCAGCATAAACTCCTGTAGACCATGAATAACGACTTGAACTATAATTGTTTACGATACCGGAATTTATTGTTGTCCATGACTCACGACGTCGTGAGTAAACACGAGCAGCAATTACATTACGGTAACATCTGATGTTCAACACTTTCAGATCATTGAACTGATCAAAATAAATTCCACCGGTATCAGAGTTTCGATGATGATTGTAATTAAAGTAGTCATCACACAAAACCTTATACTGCCTAATAGTTGGATTCCAAAGAATCAACGGACAGCAAATCCCTTCATTGGAAACTAACAACAACCCATTAAATGAAGATAGAATACGTAAGAAGCTAGAGTGGACATTGTTAGGAAAACTTAAGGTTTTACTACTAACAACATCCAACTTACCACCAACTACGTCGTCAATGACAATTGACGTGTCTTTAAAGGATAATAGTTTCTTTTCTACTGAATCTCCACTTTGGAGAGCATGCATCATCTGAAATGCATGACTTGACAATTCCGAATAAAAATTCTTGGAAAGACATTTGAAACGGCAAATATCTTCTGCAGAGAGCCTTGAGAAAACCTCGTCAACAATCACTTGAAACCCAAATTTTTCCATCCTGCAGAGGGTCTTGTGAAAATCTCGTCAACAAAATTTTTGAAGATGATTTAGTAGATAGCTGAAAATGGTAATGATCAAAACCTCTGCCAAATGTATTTTATATACCCAATGAAGAAGGCTATGACTAAATACATCGTCAGACGAAAGAATATCATGCGACACTCATTAGACTTTTAATGCATTTACATGGGAAAAATATAAAATTAAACACGTTATTATAATTACAATTAAGCTATTCATTTACCTATAACACGCCTTTAGCATAAGACAGAAGTGATTACTTAACGTGCATTAATTGCAAAGTATATATCCCAAGGCATTTTGAATTTGAAATTACCGGAAATTTCAAAACCACTGCTATGGTATATGTTTGCCAAAGGAAATATCTGCTAAGTTATACTTTCTTGGCTATGGGCAGTAGTTTGCTGATCTGATTTGAAAGCAATTGTCATGATGAGTTTTCTAATAGCATTAATTATTGATTTAATTTGCAACAAATAGTCATCAAGAATTTTTTTTATTTTGTAATTTAACTTTAAATTTTATCATTAAAACAATGTTTTAAATTAAATACTGTTAAACATCTAATCTGGACATAAACAAATGTTTGAAATTAAATAAATATTTGACCTCAAACATCTGTTTGAACATAAACAGATGTTTGAAATTAAATACTGTTAACATAAACAGAGATATAATATCTACAATTTGCACATATAAATACTGTTAACAAAAACAAAGATAGAATATCTACTGTTGATGATGAACCACTTTTGTTGTTGGGCAGTGGTTCATCTTTCAGTATGTATAGGTTTGTCTCGAGAGATAAAGTATAGAGAACCACTGCTACACTAAACACTGTTACATAAGAAGGACTGATACATAAATACTAAAGTTGAATCCGCTGTAGAAGCTGTTATAACTACACCATAAGTGCTAGTCTTTAACAGGACTTTGCCTTCAACAGTGCATAGGCCTCATGAGACAATAAGCCCATCAGTCTTTATATGGAGCAGGAGTTAATTATAACAGTCCTTAGCATGATCAGCTGTAACAACTCTCACTAAAAAAAATTAATACTTAGTATGTTAATTATCTATTAAGGAAATTTGAGAAACCCAAGTAATTCTGCATAAATCCTAAAATTTTCATAACAATCGGAATCAGGATCAGGGCCCCTAAAACTCAGGGGGGTAAACCCTAGTTGGTAATATCTTAACAGTTTAACGTGTAAATTGAAATTGTATTCGAAACCAACTCACCCAAGCTACCTGGACACGAACCCACCCTATGCTAGACTAGGGTCTCTTGCGCCACGCGACGCGCACAAGGAGACCTTTCGCGTGGCGCGAGGGGGGCAATTTTTGGGGTATAAATAGTCGGGTCTGGGACTTAACATTCTGCTTTAGTTCGACGTTAAATTTCAAATTGTGCACTGAGATATAGTAGGACAGTCCAACAACACACACGATTCACGAATCGCTGCCACAAAACAGGGTAATAACTTGATCACTATTACGACTCAACGTCCGATCGATTGAAACTATCCAACGATTATTTGAGTGCTGCTCAAATTGGGTTTATACTTTATCATTCATCGTGATTTCGACTTGAATGTTTGAGTGCTGTCCGAACTCGGGCTATACTCTGTCATTCGTTGTGAATCCGTTGGATTTTAAGTATTGCACTTTGTAAATCGTTGTGAGGGTTTAATCTCGTAAATTGTCGTAACTGCTGTATTAGTTACTAACCCCGTTCGTGTGCATTGTTAATTAAATTAGGTTATTCAAGGCTAATCAGTAGGCTTATACACTGCTCGTTAAATCTGCAATGTGAGTCATTCTCTTTTTATCAACTGTTTTACAAAACTCCAAGTTATTTTCAAAGTTATAATTACAGGGATTAAGTCTTTGTAATCACCAAATTACAGCCGGTATGTGGGGTTTTGTATACATTACTTGATAATCTTCACCATTGGGGCAACCAAGGGGTGATATGACCATAGTCACAGACACCATTGGACAGATGGGCCAATGGGTCGAGTGACAAATACTGTGGGTAGTTGGTTGATATCAGAAACATTGTAATCACTCTTAATACTGTAAATTATAACATATGTGTCGTTTTCAATAAATTGAATGATTCACTCAGTATTTTCCCGCTGACAAAACCTTTTTCAAACATGTTTCAGGTGATCTGTTGTGAGCAAAGAAAAAGTGCCGTGAAGCACTACAAGCTTAGAGAAGTGGCTCAATATAAATAAATAAAAGAAACATGTTTTGTAAAATAAAGATTTCCCAGTGAAATCACCTTATTGTAAATTACAAGGTTTTATCCCTAGATTATGTAACGGGCAGTTTTAATATTAAAAGATCCTGTATTAAAAGACTTCCGCTGTCGCTTAAATTAATACCACGGGATTTCCTGCCTCGCGGCTCTGGACCGGGTCAAACCGGGGCCGAGGGCCGTGACAGGAAAATGTGGTATCAAAGCCACTGATTTAAGCTTACTACTGATTTTAGCCTATTAAAGTAATTGAGAAATACTTAGGGATTTCCAATTGCCATTCTGTGAATATGTGTTTTATTAACTGATTAATTATTAGCTACAATATGGGTAAACAAAAACTTTCTGCCATCTACCACAAATTAGATACTGCACCCAAAGAAAAAGGAACCTCTTCCTCAAAATACCCATCAGATCTGGAAGAAGGGATTTTTGTCCATAAAGCAAAATATGAGAATCCTCTTACCCCAGATAAAGAAATTCGATTATTAGGAAAAGTCAGAAACCCCAATTCAAGAAAGTGAGGTTTAATCCAGAAATTCAGGAGATAGGCAATAATTCACCTTGGGAAGACAAATTAGATGAAAAATGGGCAGATCTTTATATGTTAGCTACCGTAGCAGAGAATGCAAACCTCTAAACTACCAATAAGCCTGATCTAGTAGAAAATTACTACTCCGTAAATAAATAAATCCTAGTGTGTTTTAAATTTTCCATTATCCTTTGTAAAATTAGTCTTTCAATATGCAATAAAACCAAATATTTGTTTAGATTTCTTTATAAGATTTTAACTTAGCATTTTTGTGCATTTTGCATATATGCTAAACAACATGAGTGAGCTACCTGAAGCATTTCAGAATCTCAATCTATACCCAGTACCAATCGAAGTCTCTCACGACTTTACTGGTTATCTTGCTGATGTGGAGGAACCCCTGGAATTTCAAGCTCCACCTCCGGAAAAAGCAAAGCTTAAGAAAAGAAGAAGATATGTAGGATGGAGGAAAGTACGCAGGAGGAAGCCAACCACTAAGAAACTCCCCAAAGTAGAAAACCCTATGGACAAAGGAAAGGGAATCGAGACCGGAGAGAGTTCTAAGCCAGCAGAGATAGAAATCAAAGAAAATTTTAGGCAAAAGGGAATAGAAATAGGAGAGAGTTCTAAACAAACTGAAGAAATCACATTTCAGGAAGAAATAGACCGTCTACTGGCAAACTGTGATGTCATTAGCCCTATTAACAACAATCTTTTCCCTTATCCGGCCGAACTCCAACTTTCAGTAAATCTGGAACCAGCTATTCCGGACCCTCTAATCCACACTCGACCTTTAGTTGAAATGGAAGAGTGGTGGACGAACGACTGGCAATTTCAAAACATAATCAATAGTCCTTATACCTTTCTCCCACAGTTTGATCCAGAACCTATCCCCAACCCGCCGATGAGTAGCGAAACCCTGGCCGAACTTCGTCAGTTTGGTGAAGAACTGATAGGTACAGGAAATAGGATCCGGGAAATGGGGGAACAAATCTCCTGGAAATACGACGAGAGGGAGCGTCGCTACTAAACTGCCAGTTGATCAAAGAATAGTGGGGTTGGGAAGTATGTCTGTATAATAACAGTAGTAGTAAAATATAACTCTGTAAAATAGGAAATAAAACATTGTAAGATAAACAGTGTGTATGGATGCCTATATAATCTATATAAAAATAGAAGTCGAGAAATCGACAATTTTGGCTAGATATGCGTGTTGTAAAAATCTTATAGGTTTATGTGTAATTGTTTGCTATATCAATTATTTGACACTAATAATTTACACATATACTAAATTACCAGATGGAAAACGTGAATAACGAACCAGTTAATGAAGTAAATCAATATGAGCAAAATCAAGAAAATCAATATATGACTAGGCAAGATATCGAGAATATTGTTGCTCAAGGGATAGCCAATGCTATTCCAGCAATTATGGCTGCTGCTCAGAAACCTACCGAACCACAACAAATCATTCCTAGTAAACGTACTCCGGAAGATAACGGCAGTAACAGCATAAATGGAGGCGGCAATCATGACTATCATGACCCACAACAGGCCCCACTCCCTAAGAAAATGAAAGTTGCAACACCTGGTTGCACTTAGAAAGAATTCCTTGCCTGTAAACCATCAGAATTTGCAGGTAATGAAGAGGCAACTGCAACACTGCGTTGGTTAGAGAAAACCGAAGCAGTAATTGCAATAAGTAAATGTACCGAAGAAGATCAGGTCATGTATGCGTCAAATTTGTTCAAAGAAGGGGCGCTAGAATGTGGAACACAGTATTACAAGCAAAAGGAAGAAGGATGGCCTATGCTATGAACTGGGAAGAGTTTAAGAATCTTGTAGAAAGAAAATATTGTCTTGAGTATGAAAAAGAACAAATGGCAAATAAGTTCCTAAATCATCGTATGACGGGTGTAGATTGTCGCGGTTATACTTCGACATTCTTTGAATATGCTAGAGTAGTACCAACACTGGCTTCGCCAGAACCGGTACTCATTTTCGCTATATTTGGGGACTAATTAGTGAAATCCGTAACATCGTTAAGGCTGCACGACCTCGTACTATTGACGATGCTGTGGAATTAGCTAATACCCTAACCGATGAACTGGTACGCACAAGAGATGAAAACAGAAAGAAGGAATTAGCTCAGAAAATTACCCAAGGATTTCGTACGAGTAATAATAGCAGCTTCAAAAGAAGAGGAACAGGGCAATCTTCAACCCCGCCATTCTGCAGAAATTGCAAAAGGAAACTTTTTGGAAGATGCAATGCACCCTGCAATTTTTGCAAATCTGTAGGACGTAGTGAAGAAAGCTGCAGAAAGAAAACCATAATCTGCTATAACTGTGGAGAAGCAGGGCATTTCAAAACAGAATGTCCTAAATTGGTTAAAACCGCAGACAACAAAGGCAAGCCAGCTGACAGAGCTACCAAGAAGAATGCACGAGCATTCCAGTTGACTACCCAGGCGGCAGAACTTATTCCAGATGTGATAGCTGGTACATTCTTAGTCCATAACATATACGCTAGAGTACTATTCGACTCTGGTGCCAACCAAAGTTTTATAAATACTTTATTCTGCCACGCTCTTAATTTACCCTTAACCACCCTTAGGCAGATTTTTACAGTCGAAACGGCAGATGGGAATTCTGTTAACGTAAATAAGGTTTTGCAAGAAGGAAAGATAGAACTATTAGGCCATAAGTTTTCTGCCAACCTGTTACCTATGAAATTAGCCGGATTCGATGTGGTATTAGGAATGGATTGGTTGGTAGCCAACTATGCTCGAATCCTGTGTGATAAGAATTCCGTAGAAATTCGTACCCCCACAGGAGACGTAATTTTAATTACACGAGATAGACCTCGAAAGCCACTGAAATTCATTTCAGTAATGAAGTTGGCTAGTTATTCAAGAAAACAAGAAATAATGTATATGATTTCCGTAATCATTAACACTAAAAGTAAGGAACTTCAGGACATCCCTGTAGTTTCAGAATACCCAGATGTTTTTCCAGAAGAATTACCTGGGTTACCACCCGATAGAGAAGTAGAGTTAAGAATTCATCTAATTCCTGGAACTACACCAATAGCCAAGGCACCTTATCGATTAGCACCCACCAAAATGCTAGAACTGAAAAAGCAATTAGACGAATTACTAAGCAAAGGATTTATACAACCTAGTTCATCCCCTTGGGGAGCACCAGTGTTGTTTGTGAAAAAGAAAGATGGATCAATGAGGATGTGTATCGATTATAGGGAACTAAATACGGTTACAATTAAGAATCGATACCCATTACCTAGGATTGACGATCTTTTTGATAAACTCCAAGGCGCTAGGTATTTTTCTAAGATACACTTAAGATCCGGATATCACCAGCTGAAAGTACAAGAAGAAGACATACCTAAAACTGCTTTCAGAACTAGGTATGGCCATTATGAGTTTACAGTCATGCCCTTTGGACTAACAAATGCTCCAGCAGCATTTATGGACATGATGAATCGGATCTGTAAGCCATACTTGGATAAATTTGTAATCATTTTCATCGACGATATACTTATTTATTCCAAAAGTCAGGAAGAACATTGTGAGCATCTACATGCACTCTTAACTTTGTTAAGAAAGGAAAAGCTTTACGCCAAATTCTCGAAGTGTGAATTCTGGCTGCAAGAAGTACAATTTTTAGGTCACATGGTGAATCACGAAGGAATTCACGTAGATCCTACTAAAATAGAAGCAATCACCAAATGGAAGGTCCCGCAAACAGCTATGGAAATTAGAAGCTTTCTAGGCTTAGCTGGATACTATAGACGCTTTATTAAGGATTTTTCCAAAATAGCTGTACCTTTGACCAAGCTCACCTGTAAAGCAATTAAGTTTGAATGGGGACCTAAACAAGAAGAAGCTTTTAAAATCTTAAAGCAAAGATTGACAAATGCTCCAATTTTAGCCTTGCCAGAAGGAACAGAAGATTTTGAAGTATATTGTGATGCTTCAAAATTAGGATTTGGATGTGTACTGATGCAACGCAAAAAGGTAATTGCGTATGCCTCCAGGCAATTGAAGAAGCACGAGGAAAATTATACGACTCATGACTTGGAGTTAGGAGCCATAATTTTTGCCCTTAAAATTTGGAGACATTATCTGTATGGAAGTAAATTTACTGTTTATACAGATCATAAAAGTCTAAAGTACATATTTGGGCAAAAAGAGTTAAATATGAGGCAAAGAAGATGGATGGAAATCCTAAGCGATTACGACTGTGATATTCAATATCACGAGGGAAAGGCAAACGTAGTTGCAGACGTCTTAAATCGTAAATATCATGAGAAGCAACGATGAGTTCGTATGCTTAGATTAAATCTACAATTAGATTTAATGGAACAATTAAAGAAAGTGCAGGAAATAGCAAGCAAGGACGATGCTGAAGGAATGAAAGGTTATGTAAAGGAACTAGAGCAAGGAAATGATGGAATTTGGAGATTCCACAAAAAACGAATTTGGGTACCTAAGCAGGGAGAATTAAGAAATAAGATTTTAGAAGAAGCTCATAAATCTCGGTATACCGTACATCCAGGAAACAATAAGATGTACCAAGATTTAAGAAACAATTTCTGGTGGATAGGAATGAAAAAGGATATAGCTGAATACGTATCTAAATGCCTTACTTGTTCACAAGTTAAGGCCGAACACCAGAAACCTTCAGGACTACTACAACAGTTGGAAATGCCTGTATGGAAATGAGACCTCATAACAATGGATTTTGTTACTAAGTTACCCAAAACCAGAAAAGGTAATGATGCGATTTGGGTAATTGTGGATCGA
The DNA here is from genome assembly GCF_002127325.2 of Helianthus annuus. Classification (NCBI taxonomy): domain Eukaryota; kingdom Viridiplantae; phylum Streptophyta; class Magnoliopsida; order Asterales; family Asteraceae; genus Helianthus; species Helianthus annuus. The sequence goes on from NC_035449.2 coordinate 4,709,865, forward strand.
TTAACCAAATCAGCTCATTTTCTACCAATGAAGGAAACCTTTAGCATGGAAAGATTAGCCAAATTGTACGTAGACGAAGTAGTATCCTTACATGGAGTTCTACTCTCCATTGTATCGGATAGGGATAGTCGTTTCACTTCCCATTTCTGGACTAGTTTCCATGAAGCAATGGGAACCCGATTAAATTTAAGTACTGCATATCATCCTCAAACAGACGGACAAAGTGAAAGGACGATACAAACCCTGGAAGACATGCTCCGAGCATGTGTAATTGATTTTGGTGGTAATTGGGATAACCACTTACCTTTAATTGAATTCTCCTATAACAATAGTTATCATTCAAGCATCGAAGCTGCCCCATTCGAAGCACTATATGGACGCAAGTGCAGAACTCCAGTCTGTTGGGCAGAAATAGGAGAAAGTCAATTATCAGGTCCAGAAATTGTACAAGAAACCACAGACAAGATAACTCAAATCAAGGAAAGACTGAAGACTGCTAGAGACCGCCAGAAAAGCTATGCAGATAATCGCCGCAAACCACCAGAGTTTCAAGTCGGAGACAAAGTACTTTTGAAAGTCTCTCCTTGGAAAGGAATAGTACGATTTGGTAAGAAAGGAAAACTGAGTCCAAGATACATAGGACCATTTCCAGTAATCCAACGAATAGGACCAGTTGCTTATCGTTTACAACTACCAGAAGAATTAGCTGGAGTACATGATGTATTTCATATATCCAATCTCAAGAAATGTTTATCAGACGAATCCCTGGTAGTACCTCTTCAAGATATAGAGGTAAATGAAAAGCTGAAATTCGTAGAGAAACCACTACAGATAGAAGATAGAAAAGTCAAGTTTCTCAAACACAAGCGACTAGTGCTAGTCAAAGTCAAGTGGGATTCAAAAAGAGGACCGGAATACACTTGGGAGCTGGAATCAGAAATGAAACGGAAGTACCCTCATTTATTCCAGTAAATCTCGAGGACGAGATTTTTCTTAAGGTGGGGAGGATGTAACAACTCTCACTAAAAAAAAACATTAATACTTAGTATGTTAATTATCTATTAAGGAAACCCTAATTGAGAAACCCAAGTAATTCTGCATAAATCCTAAAATTTTCATAACAATCGGAATCAGGATCAGGGCCCCTAAAACTCAAGGGGGGGGGGGGGGGTAAACCCTAGTTGGTAATATCTTAACAGTTTAATGTGTAAATGGAAATTGTATTCGAAACCAACTCACCCAAGCTACCTGGACACGAACCCACCCTATGCTAGACTAGGGTCTCTCGCGCCACGCGACGCGCACAAGGAGACCTTTCGCGTGGCGCGAGGGGGGTAATTTTCGGGGTATAAATAGTCGGGTCTGGGACTTGACATTCTGCTTTAGTTCGACTTTAAATTTCAAATTGTGCACTGAGATATAGTAGGAACAGTCCAACAACACACATGATTCACGAATCCCTGCCACAAAACAGGGTAATAACTCGATCACTATTACGATTCAACGTCCGATCGATTGAAACTATCCAACGATTGTTTGAGTGCTGCTCAAATTGGGTTTATACTTTATCATTCATCATGATTTCGACTTAAATGTTTGAGTGCTGTCCGAACTCGGGCTATCCTCTGTCATTCGTTGTGAATCCGCTGGATTTTAAGTATTGCACTTTGTAAATCGTTGTGAGGGTTTAATCTCATGAATTGTCGTAACTGCTGTATTAGTTATTAACCCCGTTCGTGTGCATTGTTAATTAAATTAGGTTAATCAAGGCTAATCAGTAGGCTTTTACACTGCTCGTTAAATCTGCAATGTGAGTCATTCTCTTTTTATCAACTGTTTTACAAAACTCCAAGTTATTTTCAAAGTTATAATTACAGGGATTAAGTCTTTGTAATCACCAAATTACAGCCGGTATGTGGGGTTTTGTATACATTACTTGATAATCTTCACCATTGGGGCAACCAAGGGGTGATATGACCATAGTCACAGACACCATTGGACGGATGGGCCAATGGGTCGAGTGACAAATACTGTGGGTAGTTGGTTGATATCAGAAACATTGTAATCACTCTTAATACTGTAAATTATAACATATGTGTCGTTTTCAGTAAATTGAATGATTCACTCAGTATTTTTCCGCTGACAAAACCTTTTTCAAACATGTTTCAGGTGATCTGTTGTGAGCAAAGAAAAAGTGTCGTGAAGCACTACAAGCTTAGAGAAGTGGCTCAATATAAATAAATAAAAGAAACATGTTTTGTAAAATAAAGATTTCCCAGTGAAATCACCTTATTGTAAATTACAAGGTTTTATCCCTAGATTATGTAACGGGCAGTTTTAATATTAAAAGATCATGTACTAAAAGACTTCCGCTATCGCTTAAATTAATACCACTGGATTTCCTGCCTCGCGGCTCTGGACCGGGTCAAACCGCGGCCGAGGGCCGTGACATCAGCTGTTATAACCACACCATAACCCTTTGAGAGGTTGACCATTAAACAAATCCTTGACACTATTAATCCTCTGTTGACTTACCAAACAGATCTTCAGACACAAATCAACATCAACATAATCTAAATATTACTGAAACAATAAATAATAAATAAAAATAAAACACAACAAAGATTCATAAAATTAAATTTATTCAGGACCTTAAAACTAAAAGTCCAATAATTACATGACATAGTGAACAATATTAAAGTTCAAATCTAAGAATACAACAAGAATTAATAAACTTTAGTTTCCACTACATTGATTGCTGAACCTCTTGATGTATGTCATTCAGCATCGCCATAAACCGCACGTCTCTATCACCACACTCCATATTACTGACAACACAAATAAGAATAAGAAACTAACCTAAAATGCAAATGTCTCTTTTTCATTTTTATTGCACATCTGAGTTTTCACGATATTGGACGGATCTATACTTTCTTTAAAAGAAGAAAATCTTCCTGGCGCAAGAAAAGGCGACTTTGGATTTAACGGAAATAAAAAAAATGGCACATGTAACTTTAAAGTTGCATCTTTGTCATTAAAAAAGGTAACACATGCAACTTTTCACGATGTTGCAACAATGATACTGCAGCATCGATATTGAAAGGTTGATGTGGGATGCGAATTTACATTGAAACAACGATGTTGGAACAATGATACAGGAACGATAACATGTAAACATTATCAACAAACATTCGAACAAAGAAGTGTAATGGGAAATTAGCTGCTAAATCACAAGAAAGATGCATTTGAGAGAGAAAGATACGCTCACATATATGAGCGAGCGAGATTTGTATGTGAAATCAGATAATTGTATCTTATTTATAGGATAAAAATATATATGGTTTGAAATTTGAATTTCAAAATTACTAATATTAATTAGTAATTACTGATTTGATTTGAAAGCAATTGTGATGATGTTTTTTGGGAACTGATATGCAAAGTAGGAAAAAAAAGAGAACGTCAATTTTAAATTACCATCTTACATATTTTTTATTTCAAAATTTCAAAATTACTGATATTATCAGTGATCTGATTTGAAAGCAATTGTCATGAACTTTAACTATTAACTAAGAGATAATAACCGTCAGTTTGAAATTCATATTTTGCATATTTTAAAAGTCCAAAGCTCAAGAAATTATCATTAATTATTGATTAGATTTGCAACAAATAGTCAAAAAGTATTTTTTTATTTCTTAATTTAACATTAAATTTCATCACGAAAATAATGTTGGAGGAACTCTTATCACATTGCAATATAACAATTAGGTAAAATGGTAATTTCATTTTAATTCTAGGAAAACCGTTGATGGTCAATATCAATGGATGTCAACACTAAAAAAGTGACCAGTGGCTATTTTATCCTATCAGTGGATACCGAACATTTTTTAAACACTGACATTTGGTAAGTCAGTGGTCAACACGAAGATTGAAAAAACAGAGGTTATATTTCATCAGTAGATAAGTTTTAACAATCAGCTGTTTCAACCAAAACAGCGGTTGTAACAGGCTTTTAAACAGATGTTGTTGCTTAAACAGATGTTTCGCCTTATATATCAGTTGTCTGGACTCAAAACAAAACTTTGAACTTAAACAGATGATTGGCAATAAACAGAAATTAGGCCATAAACAGATTTTTGACCTTAAACAAAACTTCGAGCTAAAACAAATGTTTGCCCATAAACATTTGTTTGCAAAAAAAGACCAATTTCAAGAATACTATACCGAAACAATCAAAATGAGGAGCTTAATAATCATACAACTATACTTTACTTTTATTTATTAATATAAAAATGAAACAACTGTTCAGTTTATATTAAAGATCAAATCAATGAAGGGATTTGATAAATACTGTTACATACAAAGACTGTTGAGAGAGAAAAATACACTCACATATATGAGCGAGCGAGATTTGAATGTGAAACCAGATAATTATATCTTAATTATAGGATAAAAATATATATGGTTTGAATTTTGAATTTCAAAATTACTGATATTATTAGTAATTACTGATTTGATTTGAAAGCAATTGTGATGATGTTTATTGGGAACTGAAAGATAAGTAGTGTATATCTTTATATCCCTCCTTATTAAAGTAAATAAATATTAGTAATGATATGCAAAGTAGGAAAAAAAAAGAGAACGTCAATTCTAAATTACCATCTTGCATAATTTTAATTTCAAAATTACTGATATTATCAGTGATCTGATTTGAAAGCAATTGTGATGATGACTTTTCTAATTTTTATTTTAACTTTAATTAAGAGATAATAACCGTCAGTTTGAAATTCATATTTTGCATATTTTAAAAGTCCAAAGCTCAAGAAATTACCATTAATTAGTGATTTGATTTGCAACAAATAGCCATCAAGTTTTTTTTTTTTTTTTTTTTTTTTTTTTTTATAATTTAACATTAAATTTCATCAGGAAAACAATCTTGGAGGAACTCTTATCTCATTGCAATGTAACGATTAGGTAAAATGGTAATTTCATTTTAATTCTAGTTTTTATTTGATAATTTCAATATATCACTAATTAACACCATCAAGGCATCAATTATAAAAATGTGAGCAGTGGCTGTTTTTTAGGAATACCGTTGATGGTCAATATCAATGGATGTCAAGAATAAAAAAGTGACCATTGGCTATTTTTTCCTATCAGTAGATACTGAACAGTTTTTTAAACGTCTGATATTTGGTAAGTCAGTGGTCAACACGAAGATTAAAGAAACAGAGGTTGTATTTCAGCAGTGGATAAGAATTAACAATCAACTGTTTCAACCAACACAGCGGTTGTAACAGGCTTTTAAACACATGTTGGGGCTAAAACAGATGTTTCACCTTATATATCAGTTGTATGGACTTAAACAAAAGTTTGAACTTAAACAGATGATTGCCAATAAACAGAAATTTAGCCATAAACAGATTTTTGGCCTTAAACAAATCTTCGAGCATAAACAAATGTTTGCACATAAACATCGGTTTGCAAAAAAAGTCCAAATTCAAGAATACTATACCAAAACAATCAAAATCAGGAGCTTAATAATCATCCAAGTATACTTTAATTTTATTTATTAGTATAAAAATGAAACAACTGTTCAGTTTATATTACAGATCAAATCAATGTAGGGATTTGATAAATACTGTTATATATAAACACTGTTGGGATATATACTGTTACATATAAACATTGTTGTGACTAAATTGTTACATATAAAACACTGAGGTGATAACATTTATCAACCAAACAGACTATAAAACTCTAATGTGAAAAACACTGTTACATATAAACAGTGTTAACATAAACAAAGGTCTGATCATAAACAGATGATTGCTCATAAACAGAAGTTTGCCCATAAACAGATGTTTGCCCATAAACAGATGTTAAAGGCCAAACATCTGTTTAACACTTAATAGATGTTTAACTTAATAACAGTGCTCAACCTAACATGGGTTTCCATTATCTATTGACCAAAATGAAAATAGATGTTAAACCACTGTTTGTTATTGTACTTTACAAAATTACATACAATTTAAAATATAAGAACAACACCAATAAATTTAGGAACCTAACAACAAAAATTTAATGCTTTTAGCTTAAAATTTAGTGCTTTTAGCTTTAAACTCCATCAAAGTATATCTTCGACAATCGCCATGAACTCCGTGGAAGTACTCAATGCATTTCCAGCAGGATTTATAGAAACCCGATCTCTCGTGAACAAACCAACATGCAGTATACGGAAACACTTCTTCAGCTGTGGAAGAGTAGCCCTGTCCTCATATACTTGATACTTAACTTTGTTCATAAAAAGCTATGATAAAACAAACTTTATGCTTCTTTAAATACAAAGAAGGCGGGAAAGACCAAATACTTTAGCAGGAAGTACTGCAGCTTCTACATCATCATCATCATCATCATCATCATCATCATCATCATCATCATCATCATCATCATCAGCAGCAGCAGCAGCAGATCATTCACAATCATCATTTAGTCACAACTCATATAGCAAAACTTCAGTAAAAATCAAAAACAAAAACACATACCATTATCAATGGAAACCACAACTCCACCATCAAAGAAGGTAGCACATGCAACCTTTAACGATGTTGCACACAATTATATTGCAACATCGATATTGAAGGATTGATGTGTGATGGGAAGCTTCATTGAAACAACGATGTTGGAACAATGATACTGGAACGAAGATTATATAAGGAGCAGTGGTTAGTTATAACAGTCCTTAGCACATGGAACTTTAACAGAGATTTTTCTACATCAGTGGATAGGCCTCATCAGTATTTAAGTCCATCAGTCTTTATAAGGAGCAGTGGTTAATTATAACAGTCATTAGCATGATCAGCTGTTATAACCATCAGTCTTTATAATTGTATTACATCCTGTTGAAAAATAGAATTGATAAATTTAGGGAAAGTGCGGATGAACGATTATAACCCAACGGTGGAGCATCTCATTCTACAGGTTCGATAAATTAAAGGAATTCTCATATAATGGTTCATGGCTGCTTCCAAAGAATCCACACTTTGGACATATGTTGTTCTTCAAACATCTATTATATAAGAAGTTTGAAGTTTGAAGACAACAAATATCCAAAGTGCCACTTCATTCACAACAGTAGAACAATCATCATCATCATCATCATCATCATCATCATCATCATCTGCAGCAGATCATTCACAATCATAATTTAGTCACAACTCATATAACAAAACTTCAGTAAAAATCAAAAACAAAAACACATACCATTATCAAGGGAAACCACAACTCTCCCATCAAAGAAGGTAGCACATACAACCTTTAACGATGTTGCAACAATTATATTGCAACATCGATATTGAAAGATTGATGTGTGATGGGAAGCTTCATTGAAACAACGATGTTGGAACAATGATACTGGAACGATGATTATATAAGGAGCAGTGGTTAATTATAACAGTCCTTAGCATGATCAGCTGTTGTAACCATCAGTCTTTATAATTGTATTACATCCTGTTGAAAAATAGAATTGATAAATTTAGGGAAAGTGAGGTTGAAAGATGATAACCCAACGGTGGAGCATCTCATTCTACAGGTTCGATAAATTAAAGGTATTCTCATATAATGGTTCCAAAGAATCCGCACTTTGGAAATCTGTTGTTCTTCAAACATCTATTATCTAAGAAGTTTGAAGTTTGAAGACAACAGATGTCCAAAGTGCCACTTCATTGGATCAATCGAGGAAGAATTATATGAGAATACCCTTAATTTATCGAACCTGTAGAATGAAATGCTCCACTGTTGGGTTATCATCTTTCAACCTCACTTTCCCTAAATTTATCAATTCTATTTTTCAACAGGATGTAATACAATTATTACCTTAATTAAGATATCTTCAACTGCATCTTCTGATAAATCAACATTGATTTCACTCAAATGATCCCTTCAACTGCATCAAAAAATACCAAAAATAAAATTAATAAAACCATCCAATATTCCCGAGTACTCACCAACAATGTGATGATCAATATAAAATCAAACCGCAATAGCATACAAATCATAAGGATATCATACGGAATATTCAGGTAATTAGAATGGCCATTTTTACCTTACTTGACAACAATAGCAAACAACATCAAACAATAATAGCAAACAACATCAAACAATAATGGCAAACAACATCAAACAATAATATCAAACACCTGATGTTGAATCCACTGTAGATGCTGAACCACTGCTGTTACAAACAGATAATACCTCGAGAACTGGAAATGAAACCCTAATTTTAGAAAGAATAATCGCTGAACATACTCAAACATCAATAATCAACAGATGTTATACTCATATCATCACCATTAAGAAAAAAACACTTATTTCTGAACATATTCAAACATACCAGCTTATGGCAGAAATCTATCCGCAGCTAAGCTGATTTCAACTTTGATGACAATCGATGACAACAACCCTGGAACCATATGATTAGATTACGAGTAGAAATTAGGATTATTGTAAATAAGAGGAAATGATGAAAGTATTTCAACTAAAAAAAAGAAGAACAAACCTTTTGATGAAGTAATCGATGAACAAAAGAAGATTTTATGGTGGCGTCTGCAAGAAGATTATGGTTTGCAGGGTTTGTGAAATTTGAATTTGAATCGCTGGAATAGAGAGAGAGAAGGAACCCTAGGCATTTGTAAAGAAAGAGGAGAAGTGAGAAGAGAGATTATATAAGGAAAAGGGCAGTGGTACTGTTGGGCGGGAAAAGAGAACTGAGAATGCCTTAATTAAGTGACACGTGGCCCAAATAACTTTCATTTATTATATATAATAGATTTAATTTATAAACTTTACTAGAGTGATGATAGCATATTCATGTGTTTAATATAAGGAATATTGGATTTTAATAATAACAACTATTCGCCGTTGGCCGTTAATAGTCCTAACTTCAAACATAACCACTGGTAGTCCATACCTATGCAGTTAATATCGGTGATATATCGGTAAAATATCGGTCAAAATATTGGTACCGATATTATCGGCGATATTGACCGATATAACCGATATATCACCGATATTTGACTGATATAACCGATATATCACTGATATATCACCGAATTATTGGTGTTAAATTGCTATATATATAAATTCTGTATTATATTAAAATTACCGATATCCCACCGATATCTCACCGAGATAACCTGTATTTCAAATATCGGTCCTTGACCGATATCCGATATTTTACCGCATTAACTGCATAGGTCCAAACTATTGACATATTGACCATCAATGGACCATGACTAACAGAACCCTAACGCTGTTAGTCTTCGGTCACCGAAAAACCGTTTTTGGCCAGAAAAAGGTTTCTAAAGGTCCGATCTAAGGTTACAAAGAGGTTTGGGACAGAGATGTTAAGTTTTCTGGCCAAAAAGAAGTTTCACAGCGAAAAAATGAGTTTCTAGCGACTTCAATGATTGGGCATTTTACTAGATAAAGGTTCCTAAAGGTCCGTAATAAGGTTAAAAAAGAGGTTTAGGACGAAAATGTTGAGTTTTCCGACTAAAAATGAGTTTTTTGGCCAAAAAACATTTTCTCGGCGACCGGAGACTAACGGCGTTAGAGTTCTATTAGTCAGGGTCTATTGGAGGCCAATATGTTAATAGTTGGGACTGCCTGTGGCTATTTTTAAAGTTGGGACTATTGGCGGCCAATGACGAATAGTTGGGATTATTAAAATTCAATATTCCTTAATATAATAGTGTGTTGAGCGATTTACTATTTTTAACACATCATTGCCTCGTTTCTCTTTTTTGGCCTCTATTAATAGAGAACAAGGTGTTTTGATTGATTACGTCGGATAGTAGGTAGGTAACTGATAAGTACTCCATCATACAACGTTAATTATTTGGTCTAGAATCGTTTAAAGATTTGTTGTTCGATTGAAGCGACCATTAGGTGTCCATCATTCAAGTAATTCACGTATGTAAAACAATGCTATGTCTATGTAGTTTACTAGTGTTGGCAATCATGTCGAGTATACATGGTGTTATCAAACTTGAACCTGAATGTGAGTGCTTGTTTTTTGTTTCGTATTTGGTGTGCCTTTTGATTGTCTTTTTAGTGTAATTGCAATCTAGGTTGATATTAATTTAAGTCAATCAATCACTTTTTTATGTATTCCTTCTCACAAATGTAATACTCACCACATGCTCTTCGTGGATACGATAGCCTAGCTAGCTAGGTTAAGTGGGTTTTTTGAATGACTTGACGACTGGCATCAGCTACCCGTTAGTTTATATAATTTTATTAATCAATATTTTTGAAATATGAAAACTAAAAAGTCAATGGATTAGCAAATGCATGTATGTATGTTTCAGGTAATAAGGTTTAGGGCTCACCTAAGTTTGGAGGTTTTAAACTAATCAGATAAACGACCCTAAACCTGAATATTTGTCCCATTTCCCGTTTTGAATGTTTTTGCTTTCACGCTTGCCTGTTGGATTCATGTTCATTTTCCATCATGACCCTATTACACACAACCATCATTTTCCTGATTGTTGTACGCCCTCATCAAGTTTGTAATGTTGGTAGATTAAATGGCATATTCCCTGTAACCACATGTGCCATATTTGGATTGCACAATTTCAAACCTCTCTTAATAGTTTGCCCACTCAATCTTGATGCTACAAACAATCACCAAACACACTCCAACGATCAATTCCAGTAACAAGATGTCGTTACATGCCACTTATTCTCCTCCATTAGGTTCATAACCACATGTCTAATGATGCAAACAAACAACCGATTACCTCTTCCCAATCTTTGTTCTATCATAACAACTGCCACATGTAACGGTAACGGATGTAACCATCAAATAATACATTGGTATTTTCTACCCTTACTCAATGTATAGACCTAATTCATAGATAACTGGAAAGCTGGAATTGGATGGTTAGAAAGTAATTGATATTGAATTTAATAGAAATTTGCATTGTGTTTGGTTTGTAAATTTGTGAATGGGATGTAAAAAGGTTAAAAAGACAAAATAATCCTTTTAATTCACCATCCTTATACCCACTCCTTCTTCATCTCTCCCCTCCTCTCATAGGTAATTAAACTCGTTCCAGTTCAATCACAAGTAATCTATAAGTTTTTGGGTTCAAAGGCATGTAAACAAGAAGTTTTTCATGTTCAATCGTTGGTAACCCCATCGATCACATGCAACAAGAAGGTTTCTTGTAATGAAGATTGATCATTTTATTGCTTCAGGCGTTCGATTTTTGTCTCCTTCCCACGAACCTTCTACTTGGATAACATATTGGTGATTTTAGTGTTATAATTTAATCTAAGTAATTAATATTTACTTGAGATTAAATGGAAATCCAAATAAACTTTGATATGGATTAGGATGTGTGGAGTGCACATTCACTCAAGACTAATACTATTTATGGCTTCAACAAACAACAAGGGTTAACAGTTGAGTCCATCTAGCAGGGTACATGGGCAACACCTCGATTAGGCATTTCATTCTCTCAGTTTCACAAACCACACCATTTTTAGCACTATAACAACCAATAGTAATTGAATGACCAGTAGGAACTTGTGCTCGTGCAAATGACCAATCATCAATAGTAACCTAATTCCTCTCAATAGAATCCAATTATCGGTAGTAACTAAGTTTTTACTGACATAAGCCAATCATAGAAACTATCGTGACCAATTACCAGAATTAACCCCCAAACTGACATACTGTTTCATGAAGCATGTGACGTTTCAACAAAATGTGATGGTTTGCGACCTATACAACATAATATCTGAACTATTTTGAGGGATATATTTTCTTACAGAAGCATATATACTAGTTCTTGATTCTTTGAATTATCCGATTGAGATTTCAGTTGAGCCACCGTATACTTCTATTTGAAAATGATAGCACAATTCAAAAAGATCATCCAACTTAGACAACCGACCTAGATTTCATCACACTGCTCAACAATGTTTGTGTCCTTGTACTCAATTCGCCGAAATAAGGTTGTTGATTTTGATTTTGGAGTTCTTGATTTAGGTTTCATCTCATTACGATTGTAACTGGGTCTTTGATTTTAGTTTTGACTAGTATACTATTTTCACTGGGTTTTCATTTTGATTGGTTTACAAGTATACAACCCCAACTCAGACTTCATTATTTTTAACTAGTCTTCATTGTTTTTATTGGTATTCAAATTTGATTCTAAATACCATTTGAATATATATATTTAACTAGTCTTAGTATAGAATTGTGACTTGTTCATCGATCAAGATTAGGTTAGTTAGTTTGGTCTTCATAGCCAGTTGAAGTTGATTAAATGTTCATACATACCCATGAATTTCATTTTTCCTACTCAAATTTGATTGAACTTATATGTGTGTGCTTACCAAATATGAATGAACACTGAATCTTTATACCAAGACGTAGCATACATTAGATGTTGTCGTATTTTATTTTTGCACGATGATACGTGAGAATGTCTTATAGTAGTGAATCGAGATATCATATATTTATGTGTTTACCAATATGTATGTATTTATTGATCATAAAGTGTCATTATTATTAGAATTTGAATAGTTTTTTATGACACATGGATCTTTTTATCAGACACTGAAACATTAAAACATGGTGACACTATAATTAAGTAATGTTTGTTCGAGTTAATTCACAATCTTAGGTCTGTAGCTCATTGGGTCTTGACTAGCGCCCCATAATCCGAAGGACTTGGTTTTGACCCTAGCCTTTCCTTTCCTCGTCGCTTATGCCATATTTTCTTTTTCAGTTTGTCACACTTGAACCAGTGGGCCAACATGCTAACCCAAATAGCTTAATATATGTGGTCTTGTACTCTTGCCACCTTGCTTTTGCAAATTGTTTAGATGATTTTATATAATTAGTTCATTTACTCATATTATGTATGAATTTTTGATAGTTCTGAGTATGTTCTATGTTTTGAAATGGATTAATTTGAGATACTCAATACAATTGGTTAATAGTTAAATACGGTTATTAAATAATAAGCAAACAATATATGTGTTTTACAACAACTTGTAAAACCAAACACTTCTTTGAACCTTTAAAATTATACAAGATAGGTTATGCAACTATAAGTCGATGGCCTCTTGACCTAGTTATATTAAGGGTTTATACCCACCAATGACCAAAGTGGTGTGGCTCAAGTCCCACGAAGTAGATAATAGGTGGATTTTCGAAGTAGACTTTAGGGTTGTGTGTGTTCACTAGGGGTGCTGAAAACCGGATATCTGAAAGTTTTGGATATCCGAAAGTTTCGGATACCAGATTTCACTATCCGAATCCATATCCGAAATTTCGGATATCCGAACGGATAATGAATTGGATATCCGAAAATCCAACTTTTTATTTAATTTTAATTTTTATTTATTTTTTCATATTCGGAACCGGATATTTCGGATAGTTTCGGATATCCGAATATAAGTTTTCAGATATTTTTCGGATATTTCGGATATTTTCGGATATATTTCAATATTTTCGGATACTTCAGATATTCGGATATCCCAAAAAATAAAAATTAAAGTTTCGGATATTTCGGAAAGTATCCGAAAAATTTAAAATCACTATCCGAATCCGAAAAATTCAGATATTTTGGATTGGATATCGGATATTTTCGATCGGATTTTCGGATATGGATAGTTTTGAACACCCCAAGTGTTCACTGTTAAAAAGAAAAATATGCAAGTATTAAACCTATTAAAAATATGTTCCATATTTAGATACATACTTAAAATGAATAGCATTCGAACCTTGTGGAAAATAGTTTGACGTTCATTAATTGTGACTCTCACTTAACAAAAGAACCAAATATTGTAATCGAGTATAAACGAATAAAAATCAGAAAACGAAAATGTTGCAGGTACTCTAGGCTCTTGAATTAGAGTTACGAGTTCATTTAAATTATTTTGATCCCTCATATTAAGGTTTGTATTCTATGCATCTTCTTTGTAGTACATTTATGTTTACTCTTTCTTGACATAAAACTTTTGGCCTTTGGGTATATGATATATTATTTGAACAATGTGTTCTGATATTTTGATTCTTGTATGATTTTTTGTTCCATGGCTTTCTTCTTAGATGACCAGAGAGACATATATGATATAACCTTATATGTTAGGTAGTTGGATTGTTAGAATTTTTTTTTTTTTTTTTTTTGTTTTGAGTTAAGTAGACCTTGTTAGGCAGTATTAATATTGATAGTATATTGCTTCGGTAGGAATCATCTGCATCAGTAGCAACACCCTTTCGGTGGCAACCTTAAGCAGGATCACCGTCTCGGTAGAAAATAGCTGCTCGTCAATAGTAAATGCATGCCTTGTCTTTTTGTACCACTGGTCCTAATTACGTTTATCCCAACACCAATTCTAAGTATACATTACAAATTCATCATTAAAAGTATATGAAGTTCATCATACAATCTCATCTATTTGATAATGGCAAAATATTTATGATACAATGCTACAAAAAGAAGAGAAAAGAGTGATTTTTTCTAAGATATAATAAGACCTTTAAAACTTTGGGTTTTGACAACTTGAAGTTCTTCTTTGACGGCTCAATAATAAAGTTCATAATAATTCAACACAATGACACACTGGCATAATTGGAGAGAGATGTTGACTAACTGGCATATGCACTACTAGTTGGAGAGATGCACGTAGCTAGACTTTGATGAACCGATATCTTACAATGTAGCGACGGCTATAACTCATGAAGCATTAAATTGGTTGGCCGTGATGAATAAGAAGATGGAATCACTTAATTACAACCAAACATGGGTGCTTGTTCCATTAGCAAATGGTATATGATAAAGACATGTAGGGTGCAAGTGGATCTTAGAGAGAAGGAATTCCAGGTATCATTTGTCTAGCTTAAAAGCAAGGCTAGCTAATGGAAAAGAGGCTCCCAAAAAATAATAATCTTTCATGAGGTGTTCTCCACCGTTGCGAAACATAAGATTATTTGGGTTCTTTTGCCAACACCAAGTAATTTTGGTCTGGACTTTGAACAAAAACTTGTAGTTAGTTGGAAGGTAGTAAGGATGCATTAGTGCATTACAACACTGTTGCATTATATATCTTCCACTAAGGCTGAGTGTATATGTCCATGACAAAAGGTAGTAAGGAATGCATATGGTTACACATGTTGGTTGAGAGTCTTGGTCCGAAGGTGGATAAAACTATGTTTTATGTTGGAAATCCGAATTAATATTGTGTTGAATAACCGGATTACCAACATCATTTGCAGCGGAAGTGTTTGAATGGAAAACAGACATCTTGTAGTGAATATCGAATAACAAACGAATATCGAATTTGCAGAGAAAATATGGAGGATTGAATGGACAATTCTGTTACATACAAATTGTCTTGGTAACCGGAATAGTTCCCGGCAAATCAGTATTTAAACATACAATTTTGGCGGTTAAATTTAAGCGGGTAACTTCCTTGACGGTTTAATAACCCGCTTATCATTTTGATCCGCATATCATCTTATCTACATAACGGGTATTCTAAATACATATCATAAACATATCGGTTCGAATAATAGGAAACATAACTAAAGTTTAATAATTAACATTTCTAACACAACCCCCTTAAACTTTGGTTATGTTATAACTGTGTTGCATGACGCTGCGATTAGCATCATCTACTGCCTTCCTCACATGATCAAAGTTAAAACGCTTCCTCTTCTTGTGAACATTCCAGTCATCTTCACTGCCCTTCCGAGTAAACAGCGCAAATTGTATTGTGTCACGATCATTGACTGCTGCAACTTCTGCACTTTTCGTCCTCCTGTGATGGCTCCCCTTGAATTCTGCTTCATCATTCACCATCTCCTTTACATGCACGTCCTCTTGTACTGATTTGAATTTATAATAATACTCTAGAACATCGAGATACATAGCATATATAATCCTTATGTAATCTCCATCTTGATATTCAAATCCTAAGTCTTTTGCGATAATCGGCCATGTGTTATCAGTAGTAATCTCTCTGTATCCTCCGTCTCTTATGACCAAGATAAACAAACTCAGCAAGTCAATTTTCTTTTGACTCGGAGAATAAGGAGGAATTGGCCTGGACGTTATCCCCATGTATACACTCAAGAACCAGCGAACCATTTCTTCAAATTTCTTTTGAAGGTCTACTTTGTACTTGAAAACATATTCTCTATCATCAAGCATATCTATTAACGCTTTGCAGTCTGCAAATTCGTTAAATTCTAATGCCCTTAAGATAAGCAGATTCCAGTCATGTTCATTCTCATCCGAAACATTTAGTGTTTCAAAATAAGAATTCAGATATTCTTCTTTGAATTGTTCATCGACAGTTCCCAGTTCCTGCAATCTTCGTTTCTCATTTGCACCCAACTCTTCCTCCTTCGTCAGACCGGTTTTATCATTTATTGAGTTTATTACCGGGATTGAAAACATGGGGTATATTTTGCATTTATCACCGGATCTTTTGACCGTAAAACCTTGTAATGTAAGTTGATCAAGGCTTAAAACATTTCGATCAATTTCCGGTGAATAATAAACACTTTGAATATTCAGTGTTTCATTCCCTGTTTTCAAATCAACCGATCCTACCCCTCTTATAAACAGAAAGTTGTTCATACCCGATCTTGTCTCTACACCCATCATGTGTTTCACCCTTTTGAAAACATTTATATTGCCAGAAAAATGATGATTGAACGTCGGATTAACGTACCATATTCCTGCCCATTGTCCGCCATCAGTGCCGGAGACAATCATCTCATCATTGCAGTGAACATCTTCTTCCTTCCGTCTGATCCCAACATTGATAGCCTGTTTTAACAGTTGGGTTGTTTCATCATTATCTTTTGCCATGCAGTTGTAGATCTGATGGCCTGGTAAGTGACAATAGTAACAAAGTCGAACACGA
The DNA here is from genome assembly GCF_002127325.2 of Helianthus annuus. Lineage (NCBI taxonomy): Eukaryota > Viridiplantae > Streptophyta > Magnoliopsida > Asterales > Asteraceae > Helianthus > Helianthus annuus. Next base: position 4,726,818 of record NC_035449.2, read on the forward strand.
GGAATTCGCTTGTTCCTTTCATTAATTTCATCGGTACAATGTTGACAAGGAAGAGTGGTAGAGGTTTCATTAATTTCGGATCGTTTTCCATAAGTGGCTCTGATACCACTATGTTGGAAATCCAAATTAATATTGTGTTGAATAACCGGATTACCAACATCATTTGCAGCGGAAGTGTTTGAATGGAAAACAGACATCTTGTAGTGAATATCGAATAACAAACGAATATCGAATTTGCAGAGAAAATATGGAGGATTGAATGGACAATTCTGTTACATACAAATTGTCTTGGTAACCGGAATAGTTCCCGGCAAATCAGTATTTAAACATACAATTTTGGCGGTTAAATTTAAGCGGGTAACTTCCTTGACGGTTTAATAACCCGCTTATCATTTTGATCCGCATATCATCTTATCTACATAACGGGTATTCTAAATACATATCATAAACATATCGGTTCGAATAATAGGAAACATAACTAAAGTTTAATAATTAACATTTCTAACATCTTCCACTAAGGCTAAGTGTATATGTCCATGACAAAAGGTAGTAAGGAATGCATATGGTTACACATGTTGGTTGAGAGTCTTGGTCCGAAGGTGGATAAAACTATGTTTTGTAATAGTAAGAGTGCTTTGTATCCTGCAAAAGAATCCTGTATATCCCAACAAAACAAAACACACAGAGGCAAACAGTTGAGTTTTATTAAAGATGTCTTGGAGAGTAAAACGTTTATTATTCTAGATACCACATGTTAACAAAGGTGCTACCCATAGCCAAGTTCAAACATTATTGTCAGTGAATATTCACATGATATCCCATGTAGCTAGATACCTAGAATATTGGTGGAAACAATTGGAGTTGATGGTATACTTCATATTATCATGGATTAACATTAAGGTACATTAAAAGGGGATTTCATGTAGTCACATATTTCGGAGGATATATATAATTTTCTCTATGTTTTGAAGACTGAAGAATGCTAATTCCTATTAGCATTTTCTTTTAATTAATTCAATTCTATGTGTCATCATCTTCTTATCAAGAGCTATGATGAAATACAAGGAAATGTCAGAACTTTTTGCACATTGTTAATTAACAAGACCTTACAATTCCATTGAATGCATATCACCCTTTTTGATTTCTGCAACTTTCTGTTGAATCACTGATGTTATTACGGTCTATTCAACATAGTTATGTTTCTATGTCATTAAATCTTCGTCATGAAATGCTGCTTTATTTGTTCCTCAAACATTCATTAATGGAATCTTTGTTGTCAAGGTAATAAACTCATCTCTTATCCATTTTCGTGAATTCTGGTAGTTAGTAACAATGAAGTTAGTTTGTCTTAATTTAACCAGTTGATTCTGCTCCTCAATCAATATTTTGAAACTAAGCCATAGTCAATACCTTCATGTATCAACTTTTATGTTCAATATAAATCTAATCTATAAAACTTTATAACAGAACGTCAACCTTTATGTTCAATATAAATTTAATTATGTAACATCTATCCTTGTCTTTGATTTGTCGCCTTAAACCATAGAAATTCCAATATCAATCATTTTCATGCCATGTCAACGATGTAACTAGAATAATTGTTTAAGTAATTAGGTTCCATTATTAGCAAATCATTAATTAATATGTTGGACTTGATAAGATTCTTAAATTAGTCGACAACCATTGCTTTGGCAACATTTGGTATTAGACTATATAAGATTTCCAATTTTTTTAAACGAGTCTACGTTTGCAAGTTTATAAGGACATACGTGTACCTATCGCCACGCATCAAAGTGCGCTCTCTTTTGTATCATCTACAAGTCTTTAGACTTGAATGGATGATCGTCATGAATTGAAGTCAAACCCTAATCCTAAATATAAAAGAATTTGAGAAGTTAATTATTTATATCCAAAACTATGAGTTGGTAGCTTTGCACCAACCACTCCTTTAATTCAAGGAATCTTGTTCTCCTAACTTCTCTTGCAAATGACACTTCATTGCCAGATTGAGCTATTTATGGCTTTTCTATAGTTTATATACGATTAATCAGTATACAATAAAATACAAAAAAGGAAAATTATGTAAAGAGCAAAAAAATACAAAGAACACCACTTTTACTTTTTTTTTTCTGAGGCTCAAAGCTGTACATAACTTCACCCAAGCTTATTCTTGATAACCCTAAAAGCAGATTATAATCATCACAAACATATCAATATTTCTTAATAAGAACAATTAAGAGTCTTGTGGTGCAATACAAACTTTAATTAAGCTAATTAAAGACGACCATAAGCCGTAGATGCTTGATTAAGGAATCTAAAGCAATTGGATGCACGCTAACTATTGGAATTTGCTTGTTGATTTCAACTTCAGTGATGATATACTTGATCAACGGATGCAAATCCACTAACAGTACATCGTCGTAATATAAAACATAGTGGAGAATAAAGCACTTGAACCCGTAGATTTGTTCAAAAAGAATAAAATTGGCTATAGTTTATCTTCATATAGCTTGAAGCGATTCCAACTAAAATGATATTTTCGGTGGTTAATTTTCTTATCCATTTTTGATAGTGAAAGGACAAATTTGATCTATTAAGTAGTCATGTAAATCAAAGAAGTTGAAGTTAGTTTTACGAGGAAAGCAATGGTCTGGGAGTATATCCGCCCTTCCAATTAGCTCTATATATAAGGGTGAAGGGAGTGGGTTCGGCAAGCGGTAAGTGGCATGGGTTTGCATATATGGGCTACAAGGTGGCAACACCATTCCTTGGGAGGAGGCAAGCATTAATACCACGAGAGGGAGAGGCGGGTTGGGAGATGGACCCAACATCAAATCTAACCAATCACATTAGCATTTTTTAGTTTAGTTTAAAAATTCGTTGTGGCATGTGAAATATGAGAAGCATATGCATTTTCTTGATTTGGCAAGTTGTGGCAAGTAAAAGGCAAATAGCGTTGAAAACTTCTATGGCGTTGATGTAACGGAGAGATGTTGCGGCAACTAAAACAAGTGGGTTAAGCATTCCCTCCACCCTAAAAATAGTGTATGAAACATGTATGTAATCATATTTCCACTTGTTAGGATGTTACGCATTTTATTTTTGATTTTTTCCGAGTTGGGTTTTTGAGCCGCACATGATCGCATCATAAACTCATGTATTTATTTAAAAATTGAACCAAGGAATAACGTGTAAAATTTCGTGTTATTAATCAAGCAATCTTCCCTTATGATTTTATGTGTTTTAACACATGAACCTAAAATAGAAAAATGGTGGTTCTTCTTGTGATATATATAGCCACGTTCAACACAAAACATATTTTTAGTAGAAAATTTGAGATCCGTATAAGCATATATACATAGTGTCGTATATAGTTTAGCTAAGAAAGATGGCGTAGGTTTTACAAAATCATGTATTGTATGTATAATAAGTAAAACAATATGGATAATAATGTTCTGTAGTTCTCTGATTATGTCTTCACCGTAGCTAACTAAGCCTTAGCAACTCATGTATGAGACACTACAAAATGTATATCCGATGGGTCTTTGGTATTACAAAAGAAACACTTAAATAAACATCATGAGGCAGTCCACAAATGAACATATGCAACATTAATATTATTTTTAAGACATGCTTTTACTCATATGTTACCCCTCGTGGGAAATATTACTTTAGTTTAAAAACTACATAAAGTTCGTCATGTCATTAACACCTACTTAAAGTTAATCAACTGGTTATAACTTGGTAACCATGATTAAGCTGGCAATTTGTTAGGGTATAGCACTTTAAGCCCACAATAGCCTTTCAAACTTTTACTAAATGGAGTCTATAATCTTTCATTCCAAAGCTGAAATCAAATGCTAGCTTGTGTTCGTGTGTGTGTGTGTGCGTGAGAAAGAAAGAGAGAGACATGGTTTGACAGTTTGGCAAAAGAAGACATTAAAAAAATTAAGACATTAAAATATAAACAAGGGACGTGGGCTTTTTAAATATAGATGAAGAAGATTAAATATTGGTTTAGTACTAAATATATATTGACAGCAAAGTTAAATAGCAAATTAATCATTGCAGATATACAAGAGGTTAAGTTATTCTATAAAGGCTCTTAAAAATAAGAAGTGTATAAAGATACAATGGATCGCACAAGATGACACAATGTCGAGCAAAATATAACACAATGTCGAGGAAAAAGACACAATGAGTCACAAAAAAGACATAATGACGTAAATATAGAAAAAACATAATAATAAATAAAAGATAAAATGATAATAATGATAATAAATTCTAAAATCTACAACCTATAAATCCAAAAGTGCAAACCTAAAATCTCACGTCGTAAAGTTCGATGAGACGGTTCCAATGCCGCTTGAATGAGTTCAATCGGAGTCTGTTTGATTTCCTTTGTACGACTTCTTATTTTTAGAAGTCTTTATATTTAATCCTAAACCGATATATCATTATATTTGATCCTAAACCGATATATCAGGATAGTCTTTCTCTTATATATTATGTGATGAATTCCATCAATCCTTAATGTTATTTCAAAATTCAAAGTTATACTTAATCAAAGGACACAATTATTAAGTTTCAATAACTCCAACATCTTAATTATTAAATCTTTGCAAGGAACGCTAATTAAGATGGAAAGCACACATTAGATTGATTGAGAGCGTTAGCAGGTGTGCCAGTGAAAAGAAACAAGCCAAGAAACATAACTAGAGCTTGATGTTTCTGAAATTTATCTTTTCTGAATGGCCAAAATAAATCATAAATAATATACACAACACTTGTTAGTTTTATAAGGAAGCAAATAACTTATTGTTAATTGTCACAAAACCTAAAAAACTGCAAAACTGATTCAGTTTTTAATATTTTCTCTTCTTACTAAAATAAATGCAACAGAAACAAGGCATCCAACTACCTCAAAACCTTAAGTTCCATCATTAATGCTAATTGATTCTCTGAAAACATCAACTCTTAGTTTCATTATCATCATCAATGACACGTTCATGAAAATCCCAAATCTTGAACAACATAATGCCTAGAAGAAAAACACTCATAGAGAGGTAACAGTAAGTAACAATAACACAAGTTTAAAAAAACTATTTCCATAGCACAGATTTAAGTTACAAAAACACACACAAAGATAGAAAAAAAAAAAAAAAAAAAGATAAAAACTCCCAACATAGCAATAGCAAGATAACAAAGTAGTAGTTTGATGCAATCATTTTGTTGAACATTGTTTATGATCCAAAAGAAGCTAACTAACCCGATCCATATTAGAACGGATTATTATTACCCCGTGGATAGTCCGCAGGCAACTGAACATTTGGTGCCATATTCATCGGCAAGTTAAAAAACGGTAGCCCAGAAGACGGGTCTGGAAACGGGTTACCGCCACCACCACCACCACCACCGGCACCGGTTCCATCCGGTTGACCAGCCTGTGGTTGCATCTGCAGCCCACCGGCTTCCGCTTCATCTTCTTCAAGTGGAAGTCTTTCATAAGCAACATTAGTGAAAGAAGAAGCGATAACAATAACCGGTCCAGCTGCGGTCAACTCTCCGACGACGTTTCCACCCACCACTTGCCCTTGTCCACCGGCTAAAAAGATGGTCAAACTGGTGGCTCCCGGTGGTGCAGGTGGTGGTAAGAAAGAACCGGAAAGAGACAAGATCTCAAACCGGCCATGAAGAGCCACCACAGCCCCGGTTCCGGATGGTTGCCGGAGGTTTACATTGGTGACAATACCGCTACCGGAAAGTATGCAGATCCCTCGTTGTCTTCGTCTTGCATAAGTTGCTATGCAGTCAAACACATCACACCCGTTTCCGATCTCCAATATGTGAGCTCTGAGTGTGTTAGCGCTTTCTCTAGTGATGATAACCGGTGGTTTTGGTTTGTTTTTGGATCCGGCTGGACGGCCTCTAGGTCTCCGGCCAACGAGATCACCTGACCCACCACCACCACCACCACCGCCGGAGTTGGGGGAGACTAGTTGATCATGATGGAGATCATCGTCTTCTTGTTTCTGGTGGTGGTTGTCGGAGAAGAGGTGGTTGTTTTGCGGTTGAGTGGTGTGGAGTTGCAAGTCGGAAAGGTGGAGTTGATGCTGTTGATGGATGTAACGAGAAGCAGTGCCTAAATCTAAACCAGCCATGGATAGATATGATTATACAAACATCAAGCAACAGAAAACAAGAAAATTATAAAAAAATGAAAGCAAGAAAATATATAAAAGTACGGATTTTTTATTAGTGGGGAAAATATAGAAAAACAAAGGGGCTCTGGAAGTTGAACCCTAGATTAGAAAACAAAGGATATATGAGAACAGGGAAAGGGGAAAGAGGAGGGATACAAGAGGGGGTGGGGTGGGGTGGGATGGGGGGGGGGGGGTAAGGGGTACGCAGTCATACATCATAACCTAAAAAATTCAAATAGGTATAAAAAAACCCACACTTGTGTCATAAAATTAAATAATGCTTAGCAAAGTAAAACATGTATATGTTTAATAAGAATGGTTATTTATTCATTCAACTTCATCTTTAGCATATGTGTTGTGTCTCCCCGTTACCCGCTTCATCAACGCTCGTGCAACGTGGTATTCTTCAAATCCCGTAGCCTCTACATCAACTTGCGGTAGCGCCCCTTCTCTTCATGCGAGTACTTCAAAACACATTAGAATTACCCTGCTCGCATGCCACGCCCATTCTACAACTCCACTGGTGCCATATCAATTTGAGCCCTGTCAACGCCTCGCTTATCCTCTCATTAGTATAACATATGGTCTTAGTAAAAGAAAGTTATCGAAGAAGCATCATAAATACATATTAGTCGATTAATATCACGTTTTAGTTACGAAAGGTAAAGTATTTATTCAAATTACTAATTAAGCAAATTAAAACTTTCATATTCATGGTTATTTATAATATTAAGCAAAAATATGTTTAAGTTGTTAGACAATTCACGTCCGTTCCTCCAAATTATGTGAGTGAGGTTTTATTTTATGAAAAGTGTAGGCACGTTGTTGTGAGTAGAGAAGAGAGAAAATGTTACTGTTAATCTGTAAATTTAAGTGGACATTGTTCAAACTTTATAATTTTTAATATATTTTAAAAGTGATTGTGAGTGGAAGAAAAAATGTAATGATAAAAGTATTAAATAGTATTATTTAATTGAAAAGAAGAAAAAATAGTGATTTTTAATGTAATATAGGGTAAAAATGGATAATTGTTGTGAATGCTCTTAAAAGAGCTTATTCACAATTTCTATAAATTTAGAATCATTTATAAACCTGACCATATATCAGAGTTGGTAGAAACTTTAATCAGGTCAAAGAGAAACAGAAGATTGAAGGATAGGGTTTAAAGGATAATGTCTACAAGTCTTTGAACTACTAGTAAGCATGAAATAATTGATTAGAGTTCGTACGATTTGACAAATGTCCAGTAAAGATCTTTAGTTATCTGAAACATTAAAAGAATTAAAATTAGAATTAATGATCTTAAATTGTGTTGCTTAAATAAAATTGAATCATATAAATTACTCGATCCATAGTTATTAGTTAACTTGAACATTCGTTTTTGGTTAAAATGTATTTTTTAACGATAAATTTGGATCACTCGGGTATTATCGTGTCACCAGCGGAACCATCCGATCATATCCATCTCCACTAGGCAAAATAAAAATAAGAGAGAAATTTGAACATTAGAATAGCAAATTGAGGGTTTTGGTTCATTATGCGTAAATTCTTCGCTAGAGTTTTTAATCGAACTGTTCGTTTAGATTGCTAGGTTAAAAATAGAATAATGTGTGTGATTCTACCAAGCAAATGATAATTCTTTAATTAACCATCAACAAATAGTTATTGAAAAGCAGGCTTTACCATGTTTAGCTTAGACAAAGTCGATACCAGTGTGGTGCAACTTCATAACCAAAGAAGAGGGCCTTTGTGGAAGGAGAAGGACTACAACCTACAACATATCATTAGACTTGATGTGTTCGGATCAAGGAATTATGAGGGAGAAAAATTAAAGATCGCAACCAAGAAATATCTTTTTTTTTTTTTTTTTTTCTAACAATATTGCAACTTTAGCATTAAGATTGTACATTTGCGCTTAAACACCTGCTTAATTTAGTGTGGAATTTGCTGGTATGAGCCTATGAGGTTTCCTTGTAATGAACAAAGTTTCTAGAGTAAGGAATGTGTTGAATATAAAATATTATCCGGAGAGTAACTTTTTAATGTGAAACATTTTAGCATGGCTAGATTGTAGCTTTGATTAACACCTAAGTCCTTTAGGGTGGAATTTTGTTGTCCCAATTCACCCTAACCTTAACGTATCTCTCATTTTGTTGTTAGCATCTTGCTTGGTTGCTAATATACTTTTTAATTCTAAAAAAACTACCAATAATATCAACTTGATATTGTCTTACGTACAAAGCAACATTTGTAAATTAAGGTAAATTTTGTAACATGAATAGAACAATTTATCATTTTATACTGAAAGGTATGCAAAATATTATGAACATTTCAAGGTTAGTTATTCACAATCATTGATCACCTAACAAGAAGTATATTCAATTTTTTTAGAACAGCGATAATTCTATTGAAAGGAAACAAAAAGAGGTACCAGCAAGAAACTAGTATCCTATGTATGTTACACATGCTAATACATAAGAATTATAGAAAAATTTATAATTGCTTCAGTTGATGATCATTCTAATGAAATGACTTTTACCCTTTTTTAAACCATATAAACAAGTTAGTCTTGATCTCTTCCAAAACTTTGACTTTCAATGCCATATGGTTGTTGAATACCTTGCCATTCCGCGCTCTCCTTAGGCACGGCGTAGCCAAGAAGATACTTTGAATTGCCATCTTGTTAGAGGTCGTCGTATTTGTAGCGTTCATCAGGACGTTTTAAAACTTCTTCAACAGTAGCACCTTGTATGGGATCGAATTGCACCAAGAGAAGATGTCTTTCCAGATTTTACTTGCGAATGGGCACAGTGGCGGATCTAGGATTCTGACCAAGCGGGAACGTTTTATAAATAGGCGGTAACGAAATCGAAAAAACGTCAAATTTTTCCAAAATTTACACTAAAAGCATCAAAAATTTTCCGACTAAGCGGTAGCGGAGGCTACCCCTTGATACAAGGTGCATCCGCCCCTGAATGGGCACATTAGCAGTAGGTGATTTTCCGATTTTGTAGCCTCATAACAAAACTTGCAGCCAGAAGAGTTACTGTTTATGCCCCCTTTTGATAAAGCTTCCACGGTTGGGTTTCTTTGTTTATGACTCTCCGTCATCCAAAACAATTTACTTTAAATCAACTAGCTTTGTTCAGAGTTTAGATTTGGTTACATATATAGATTGACTTAATAGATGCACTTTAACATATGTGATAATATATAGATGCTCTTTAAATCAACATGTTCAGATAATTAATAATGTGTTACAATGATTTTCAAAGTTAAAGAAATAATTAATTATGGATAATGATTATATTGGGCATAGAAAAATTAATTAATTAAGCACAACTTGAGAGGAACATTATATAAACATGCAAAACACTTTTAATAATTAACTTGAAGTACGTTAATTAAGTTATATAAAATAGAGATAGCATGAGTATTTATTTTTAAAACCTATAAAGTGGTAATATAATAACTATTCTGAAACATAGTAATATTTATTCCGTAATTTATTGTTTACTTAAAATTGACAAATTTTAGGTACTAGTTAATTATTTATTATTACTTTTTACAAATAAACAAATGACGTTACTTTCATTATTTTTCATTTAAATATAGTGGCTTATGATAAGTATAATAATTGTGTGGGCGTGGAATTAGCGGCTGTTAGGAAGGTTAATGGCCATGGGAAATGGATTCATTGTAATAACAACTTGTAAAGCCACCAATTAGGTAAAGTAATATATGTTATTAAAGTAACTTTGTATATACTTTATTTATTGAATATATATGCATTATATGAAGACCTTTCAATTCTGTGGTAACTATTTAGTTGGGTACTAGCCCATATTTTCTTTTCCGGAGATAGAAACCTTTTGGATCTAATCCTAACTAAGCACATAAAGAAAACGTATAGTCGATCAGAAAGTATTAACGACGGATTTTATACCGACAGATTTTTTGTCGGCGACATAAATTCCTATTGAAAATCCATCTCTACGGTTTACAAGAATAAAAGAAACAAAACTTTCAAAGCCAGGCTTTAGTGACCTAAATTTCAATGGTGAAGATGGTTCTGAGTAGTGACGGTTATTTCAAAAGGTTTAGTGACCAAAAATGCTAAAACAATCGCTCTCTTCAGCGAAATGAAAGATTTCGAGAGGTTTTGATTTCCGTAAAAAGAATTTGTTTTCATTATTTTCTTTCAGCAATCCCGTATGAGAAGTATTATTTTATAATAATCCTGTTAAAAAAAATCAACGGTGCAAACATGAAATTTATAGGTCTGGATTAGTTTGAACATGTTTTGGGTTAACATGTTGGGTTCAAGGTGACCCTTTTATTATGTTTCTCAGGGGTGTTTTATCCAATAACTACTTTTTTAGTATTTATACAAATGTTTGAAAGTTAAAAAAGAAAAGAGAAATACATATCATGTTTATAATTTAAAGGTAATTGTTTTATACACATTAGTATATTTATACTTAGGGTGAAGGGGGCATCCTCTAATGAGATGAGGGGAAACTTTTTTTTAACCCAATCATACGTTGCCATGTCATTTCCCCTCTATAACTTCCCTCTTGTCCAAAAACGTACGGGGTGCACCCCTCTTAAGAGAATTGTTTTTTTATTCAAAAAAAAAAAAAAATTGATTGGTTAAAAATGAGGGTGGCCCCACCATCTCCTCTCTCCTTCTTCGGTGAACACTCCCCTCACACCCTCCCCGATTTGCCTCCCCTCTTGGATGGCGGCACCTTCCCGCACGGCAAAAATGGTCCCCGAATGGAGTCCCCGAGGATGCCCCCTGCACCCTTATGTTTAACGGGCCTATATGCGAACATGATCAGAAAGTTAAGTTCTATTATTTTAACTAATATTAAAAAGAGTTAATTGCCAAAATCGTCCCTGAGGTTTGGGCACATTTGCCATTTTCGTCCAAAATGACACTTTTGTACCAAATTGCCCCCCAATGTTTGTAACTTTTTGCCATTTTCATCCAAACCACTATCTTAGTTTATTTTTTTCTGTTAAGTTGATGATACTTGGATGAAACTGCAAATATAAAACCACAGGGACGATTTTGGCAATTTACTCAAACCCTTTTTAATTTCTTTTATTTAATTATTTTTTTACATATATAAAAAAAAAGAATATACATGGAGTTTTTAGACAAAAATTAATAGTTTTGTCACATAATTTTTATAAATTTCCATCCAAATTACTAACTTAGTTTATTTTTTCTGTTAAGGTGAAGGATGTTTTAAATTTTATAATTAAGACAGAAATTAATTTACAGCTTCTTTATATAAATCAGTTTTATAAAGAGAAAACGTCATTGATGTGCAACACACAACAATCGATTACAACTTTTAGTATTTATCAGTTGTAGATATAGAAAAAAATTGTAAAATGTTACATATTTTTTAAATGTGTTGAGCACATAGGAAATATGTTGGTAGAAATAAAATATTTATTTAATAAAGACTATGAGGATAACTAACTAATAATTATTCTGAGTGCCTTGAGTAAAGAAACTTTTGGTTCATAGCATTATAATTACAATTTGGCGGGTAATTTTAAGGTTTGTTAACGATACGTTGTTTGATAGGGGGCACTGGCTTCTGTTTTTCCTTAGAAGTGAATTTAAAGAGTAAAAGATAAATTACAAACTTGGTACATATGATAAGATTTTTTTATTTGACCTTAGCATTTTAGTTTTATAAAATTTAAAGGTTTAAGTAGATTTTATTTTTATAAAACTGGTCTATATAAAAAATTAGAAATTAATTTCTGTCTTAGTTTATAAACATCCTTCGCCTTAGTAGAAAAATTAACTTAGTTAGTGGTTGGATGAAAATTTATAAAAATTATGTGATAAAGCTATTATTTTTTCATATAAAAATTGCATGTATATTCTTTTTTATTATATATGTAACAAAATAAATTAAATAAAAGAAATTTAAAAGAGTTTGAGTAAATTGCCAAAATCGTCCCTGTGGTTTTATATTTGTCAGTTTCATCCAAATATTCTCAACTTAACATAAAAAATAAACTAAGTTAGTGGTTTGGATGAAAATGGCAAAAAGTTACAAACGTTGGGGGCAATTTGGTACAAAAGTGTCATTTTAGACGAAAATGGCAAACCTGCCCAAACCTCAGGAACGATTTTGGCAATTAACTCTATTAAAAATTTAAATGACCCTTTCTTCTCTATATGGTAGAATTTTCAATTATATTAAAATTTTAAAAATTTAAATGACCATTTCCTCTCTATATGTTCATAGATTACTATGTAATGCCATTATGTACATTCTAAAGTTTTACCTTCCATTTATCTCAATTACTTGGAAGTTTTATGTGTATTTTATCTAATAATAATACATGAACTTTTGTACGTATATGTTATGATAAAATGTTCATTTTATCATAATTAACTTTACATGTTTCATTTAGTGTTTTGGGATGTTACATTCATCCATTCCTATGTTATCTAACAGGATTTCTAAGCACATGTGCATATATGTGCATATATATATGGGTGGAAGTTATCATGGGGAGGTGAATCAACTATTCCTATTCCTAGTCAAAGTATAGTGGGTGTATCGCCTAAATCTGTCTTAGAGCAAACGTTATGGGGCGGCATGTGAGGGCGGTATGCTCAATAGCGCCGCATAGCGCCGGTGAACACCGAAACGCACGGCGTTATGGGCCAAAAAAGAAGATCCGACGCGATATGGATAGCGGCGTGATGTGTGAGTTGTTTGATTTTTTTTTTTTCTGGTTTTCCCCCAATCAAATTTAAGCAATGTTTTTTATATTAATTAATAAAATAGAAAATTATTAAATAGGTAATGATTAGGCGAGGGCTTTATGACTACGGGCTCTAGTGTTATAACGCCCCATAAAGCCCTTGTGTGACGTGGCACGACACGTGTCGCATAACGCCCCACAAGGGGCTTTATGACTACGGATGGCCTTAGTGAATAAGGATTCTAGATGTGTATGCATCTCCTGATATAGTATTATTGTGTATTCTAACTTTTAATCAAGAAATACAACCCAAATTTTCAAGAAAACGTACATTATAAATTATTTTGTGGTTGAATGTATATTTGACTTTGAGATAGTGGTTTTGTGACACGATGTCTTCGAGCATGTTTAATTAACACATACGCGCATATTTAAAAGTTTGTGTTGTGCCTATAACCAGTGTTGCAAAAATCAGGATTAATTGGCGACTAGTCGGCCGGCTGCTAATTAATTTTTAGGTAATCGGTAAATTAATTGCTAGTCGACCGGAAATAGGCCCTAGTAAGCCGGAAATAGTGATTTCGATGAGATTCCGGTCAAAACCTGTAAATCCAGGCGATTAATCATGTATACTTCAAACAAAATAGGTAGGCGAGTGATTAAAACATGTCTTCTTAAAAAACTAATATAAAAATGCGTGTATATATATGTATAACTACAAGTTACATATAAAATCCTAATCCAGATTAACCACAACTAATCACGATTAACCGGATTCTTACAACTATGTCCATAACATCTATCAAAAATGATGATTTTGACAGTCTAAACTTGCATCAAACTTCGAAACCTTTGTTTAGAATACGTATGTTATTTGTCATAGTATTGCTTTGTAAGTTTGTAGGAAGCACTATATGTTCGAAATGAACCATTATATATTAGTGAGAAGTCAACAAATCAAAATATGAACATATATTAAAAGAGACCTTACACCAACTGATAATTTGAAATTACAACTTGACTTGAGATTTGGTTCAAAACTTCAAACTTCAGTGGCGTTATTTGTAATAAGTTGGAAGACACAAGGGTTAGTTTGGGGGAAAAACCAAGGTCTGACTGTAAGTAAGAGTTTAGTGGTCACGTGTCATCACGTGGGAAGAAGTAGAGTGATTGGGTGAAAGATGGATTGAAAGTGCGTGTTAGCGTAAAGCGAGACGTATGGCTGTCGGCCACGAGGTTTTATCTTCTCCGTTTCTCTGCGAATTAGGACTTCGAGCCCTTAAACCTCGCACTCATTCACCTTTTTAACTTATTACTTTTAACCAACTTCATGTTGGCCACCAACCCACGTTGACAGCTAAACCAGGAGTTATTAATTTTCATTAGTTTAATATTATTTGAGTTAACTCAACTTGGATTCTTTCTTTTAAGAGTTTAAAACTATTAGTCGACATAATAAAAAAAATTGATTTCATATAGTGCAAAAATATATATATATATATATATATATATATATATATATATATAGGGGAAGGTTCAAATGAAAACCACTAGTTAACGCGAAAACTCGAAAACTAATTAAAAAAAGCCAAAAAAACATGCAAAAAAATTTTTTTTTTAAAAATTTTTTTTTTCAATCAAATTTTCGCAGGTTTTTTTATTAAAAAAAAAAAATTTCAAAAAAAAAAAAAAAAAAAATTTTTTGTGTAGTGCACATGTGTAATACTGCACATGTGTCTGTGTACTACACATGTGTATTATTACACATGTGCACTACACAAATTTTTTTTTTTTTTTTTTTTTTTGAAAAAAAGTTTTTTTTTATATATAAAAACTAGCGATTTTTATTAAAAAAATTGAAAAAAAAAAAAAAAATTTTTTGTGTGTTTTTTAGGCTTTTTTTAGTTAGTTTTCGAGTTTTCGCGTTAAAAGTGGTTTTCATTTGAACCATCCCCTATATATATATATATATATATATATATATATATATATATATAGTGCATGTCAAATTAGATGTTAAAGATATCCATTCTAAATTTTGACGGCTCGATATTAATAAGCATACTCACTCTCACTCGTGCCCCTTGGAAGAGAATATTTTTTATTATTTTAATTAAAATATTTACGATTAATGATTTATAGTGCATGTCAAATGGATTTCTCTTTTTGAACTTTATATCTTCATAGTTTATTACGAGTATTTTGTTTGTATGGCTATGGGGTATGAGGAGCATGGTTGGGTCATTAATCGCCACTTAGGACCATTAATGGATTGTTACACCACCCACTTGTCTCATTCACCATGATTCCCATGAATTAAACCATGGCAACCATGAGTCTTCTTTACTTATTCAATATTTTCTTTCCTTTTCACAAACATAAATTAAAATAAGATAATAGTAGTTTGAGTCATGACCACACCCTTATGGTGGTGATTTTGGATGATGGATTAGATGTAGGTGACATCGCGCTGATGTGGAGGGTCATGATGATCATGAGGGTCATGACCACACTCTATAGCCAGTTAAAACAATTATATCTATTCAACGTTTGATTGGTCTTCATAGTTTATTAATTGTTAGACTGGAGGGTATGGAGAGTCTCATCCCCAATGGGATGGGCCGCCACGTAAGCATGACTTAAAGGGGATGGACCTAGGGGGTGGGGGATGAGCCCCTTTTATGTATATATATGTATGTATGTATAGGTATATGTGAGAGAAGGGAGGCACGGCGAGACCGACAAGTGGGAGCCGTTTAGGACTAGCCGGACTGAGGGGGGCGGTGTGGGGGACCGGCGCCAGGCCAAGCCGGACATAAGCCGGCCCCCATACCCTTCTTATGAGTATTTTGTTTGTGTAAGTTAAAACAATTATGTCTATTCAAAGTTTGATTGGTTTCTCTAATTCTAGTGGATGCTGAATGAAGACCATGATTTTAGGGTTCGTGATTCATCTATTTCAGTAATTCAGTTGTATCTGAATTAAGAGTCTATCTATTTTAAGGGTTCTTATATGGTTCTAAAGTTCATTGTTTTCTGTGTTTTCATCATCGATTCATTGGTTTTCCGTGTTTTGATACTCTTTTTTATTCTATTAATAGCAATAGTAAAATAGTCATTTAAAAATTTAACAAAACTTTCAATACCTTTTTTTGTAATGAACAATGTGGGATCGCATGTTTAATTTTTGAAAACTTAAGGCTAAACACTAACAAATCAATTATGGACAACTCCGTCCGGAAATTTTAGTGAAAGTGGTTACCGGCAATAAACCATTAGTGATACTCTGACGGGAATATGGTCATGGGTAATTTGGTTTCCAACGACTAACTTAGCGACAATCTGTGTAATTAACTCCTATTTTGTTTAACTATATATAGAATTATGGAGTATCTAAAAGTTAATATCTGTTTTCCGTAACCTTAATAATATTTTTACCACAACTATAGATTGAAAATCTGTTTGAATATTTTTATATATATTCTGTAAACTGACAAGGTTCTTAAAATTTATGTAGACTGGTTTGATTTTCATGGAAAAAACAAAAAAGTTGACAATATATTTCTCTTTTAGAAATTTTAGAAATGATATAGGTTGATGTGTTACGATGTAATAGTTGATTACTTAACCTGAAAGAAAACTAGGTCTATGTCCCCTTCAGTGGAAGAAAAACCCCCAGAAATTTAGGGCACCATACCTCTATTCTGTCATACATGACCTAGATATAATATGAGGTCCGTATATCCTTTATGACAGTAGCAGATTAGATTTTCTTTTTTCAATTATTACTGTTGGGATAAAAGATGTTAGCTGATTTGTGTACTAGATATTTGGAGGGAGGTATTACTTTTTAACGAACATAAAATATGTATATTAACCTCAGAGTTGTAAGCTTATCAACAATGATAGTATTATAAATTAATAATTTTCTCTATAGGCCATATTGCCACTTGTTTAAAATATTCAAAGTTTGTTTTAATTTATAGTCAATTATAACTTGAAATGAAAGTAATAAGCAAATCTTTATAGTTGAAAACGAGTCCTTCAGACCCCAAGTATAAAAATATTATACTCGAAATTAAAAAAATTCACAGGGTATTAGACTTAATACTTTAAGCTTTGGGTAATTAATAAACTTATTTGGATATGACATTTACTATTAATTTGAAACATTTGTATGCATGTTTAATTGTAAGTTGTGTTTAAGTACTTGTACCTTAGTCAAATATTAGTTGTAAGTTGTGTTTAAGTGATTGTACCTTAATGAAATATTTGCATGTTTAATTGTAAGTTGTGCTCAAGTACTTGTACCTTTGTCAAATATTAGTTGTAAGTTGTGCTTAAGTGGTTGTACCTTAATCAAATATTTGTTTCATTACCTTGCCAAATTTAATATGTTTTGTACGCATGTATGGTTGTAAATCATGTTTAAGTTGAACCCGAGTTTTCTACTAGGGTGCATTTACTCTAGCGAGCCGTTCAGTCTCAACAGACGGTGGCTCATGTGGAGGGTGCAACTTCTATCTAGTGGCAGGGGGCCTGAAATTTTCTCGAGGAAAGCCAAATGTCCCATTCTACCGAGGGTGGACCCGTTAAGACAACATAGTCCTCGAGACAGAATAGGGCGGGGCCAGGACACTTCTGACGTGAATCATCCGTCTGTTGAGAAATTCACCTTTCAAAAAAAAAATTATGTTTAAGTGGTTGTACCCTAATCAAATACTGGTTTCATTATCTTACCATATTCAATCAGTTTGATCCGTTTAAAGTTGTGTTGTTTTATTTGTAAAATATTATAAGTTATAATAATCTAATTAATTAAGCCAAAATCTTGTATAAATATAATTTGCAACATATTGATGCAATGGTTGTTGTAACGTATGCGTTATGGTTTGTATAGTCGTAATGATATATATTATATACAGATTACGATCAACCTGTCAAACGGGAAAAATAGACGCGAGTTCATCATAACGTGCGAGTTCATCATAACACGCGAGTTCTAGATTAACTTAGTTATTTAATTATATGTTTTACGTTTCGGTTTAATTTCTTCGCATTAACACCGCAACTTCAGTGTTGGTGGTCGCTAGCAGTAGTGTGGCATTAGTGCTCGCCCCCTCCGCAACGCGAGGGTTCTTATTTGGGGTTTGTAATGTCTTTCAATATTATAAAAATATTTCTTTTTTCGATTGCTTATTACGTCCGAAGTCACATTATACTTGAAAGTTGAAACATAAAGAAATAACACTTAATTATCCTTTCTCTATCGTCTCCCACCACCTACTGTCATTTCCATGTTGATACTTTCATTTCGCCTTCACCACCTCAATTTCTTTGTTACGAAGCGTCTTCATCTTGCAGCTTAAGATAATGACAGATTCCACTATACAATTCAACTTTTTTTATACCTCAATGCCATCTGCTAGCTAGCACCAATGCGGTAGACCTGGCAAACAGGTCGGGTCGGGCCATGGGTCAAAACGAGACAATTATAAAAAAGGGTTGTTTTGGTTCGGGTTAAAACGGGTCGGGGTCAGAACGGGTCCGGATCAGAACGGGTCTGGGTCAGAACGGGTTTCGGGTCGGGTTGGGTCAGGGTTTTTTTTACAAATATAAATAGACAAGTTGTAAACAAATATACTGAAACACTCATACATAAATCTGCTTAATTTATGATTTCTTTGTCCTAATGTTTTAGACCCACTGATAAACCAACCTTACTTGTTATTATTATATAACACAAATGCATTTTCATTTTCATTTTCATTTTTATATATAATAAATAAATAAATGAATTACCCACTACTGAATGCAATGCAATAAACACAAAATTCCCTCGTCTTTCTTTCTTTCTTTAAGATATTTATGTATGCAAACTTACAACCATTCTGCAAACCAACTATTTACTTCTACTATCACCTCCTTAATTAATCTAACCAGGTATGCTTGCAAGTGATGTATATGTGCCTACAATAGCACACACCAGCCCCATCAATATCATCACTGAGCACATTGTAATCTGCAACATCATCCATCAGTCACATATGTTAGCTTCTATTACCACACATTTTAGCTATATATATATATATATAAAAGTTCCATCTGCACCTCAACTGTCGTGGTATGCCCATGAAGTAAGCGCAAGTAGCAAGCACAAGGAAAGATTATAGACTGATTCAACAACAACAACATAACATGCATTATTATATCTTTGCTTCATAATTATACAAGTCTTTAATTCATTCATTGGGAATTACCACAAGCATCTCTAGTACGGATCCAGTCAACGCCATCACAACTCCTGAACATGATTCATTAGTAGCTAAATATCATATCCTAAGGCATCATTTGGATGGAATATGGATGCTTACCAAAATATGGAACTGTTAGAGCTACAAGTAATATTAAAATCATTAAAGCCGTCCTTATCATCATTGAGGCAGCATATGAATTTTGTTGAGCTGGAGGCAACAACTCTTCGATACCATATGCAATAGGTGTAAGTGTCAAGGCAAACTTTGTAATAGGAGCCACAACCTGTTGAATTATGATCGAAATAAACATCAAAAAAAATAAAAAATAAAAATGATTATCATACATACCACAGTCCACGCTGCAACTTTGGAAGAAACATAATGTGTGGGCATATTTAAAGTGAATTGAGATTTCACAGAGTCCCCAAACATCAAGTAGCCGTATATTCCTACAGCAGTATACATAACAAAAGATACGCAAAAGCTGCATTTGTTGACAAACAAGTATATTAGATCATTACAATAAACACAACAACTAATGACAAACCAAACTTTACCTAGCCTATGTGTGTTTAAAGTCTCTCACAATAAGAACAACTAAAGGCCTTTCATCCAATTCAAGAGAGAGATATCTGGGGTTAAAGTAACTGAATTTAAAAAAAAAACTATGAAGCTGATATTATTATTATTAACTCTTTAAAAACTGTTCTAAAAACGTTATGATAATTGCAAATCGTCGAAAGCAAATATTTAATTTTAGAAGCATGTTTATATTTGATTTGTAGCAAATCTCGTATGAATTATGAATCCGGAAAGTAACTAAATGAGCTATAAGTTAAACGTATCATTTAGTGAATGAAGTATCTGAGAGTAGTATGTGTTATCAAATATGTTGGTTAAATGGTATCATGGCATCCCTCCTCCCTCTTGGGTCTTAATATCTTGGAGGTCGTGTGTTCAAATGGTGATGATAATAATAGTGACCTGATAAGAAGCGCAGATGGATATCTGGAAGGTTCTTTCATTGAAGTGTAGATGTTGGGGAAAACAGAATGACTGCCATAGCAAAAACCAATTAGACCAATTGCTACAGGCAGGTTCCCCAAGTTTAATGCAGTTCGACTCGGGTGATATTCCATCCCATCAACCACCCCTAGCCATAGCAAGCACAGCACCACAGCAACCAATGTTACAACTCCTCCAGCTGCTCACAAAAGTCCCTTTATTTTAGATATTATAACCAATTACATCTACCTAGAAACATCAACATTCATTCCACTCTAAATATACAGACATGGTATCTTAATGTGAAACCACCTTTAGATACTTTTTCTTTTACCTCACACAGTCTTCTGCAGTGGAGAGTTACCTTTGAAACCACATATCGATCTAACTACATGCACATATATCTGTATATAAAGGCTATATATATATAACCTGAAATATATGAGAGTAAATTGAGATTTCGTAGCCAGACTGTAGGAAGGATGACAAGGGTAGATATAATGGCACAGAAGAGATAAGAATCAAGATGTATAATCCCCCCAATGTCCAGGTGGGCATGTGGGAACAGTGCTGAAAGGTTATCATTCATCATTATCAAGTACTCCACACATGAAGACTGCATGCAATGTACAACAGATATTACACAACTTGAAAATCAAGTAGACGCAGCAGCAATCATGAATATTCACTTACAAACAAGTCCAAGTACAAAACCATCTGCATTCAACCGAAGAGAAAATGACAAGTTATGACTTAGGAATGGAGCGCGAAAGTAGAAAACAAAGGTATGTATACTCACAGCTATACATACACGGCCAAAATAACCAAAAGCAGCTTGTCCGATATCAGGGTAGGTCTGGAGACCATGACATTTTTCTAAGCATATTTTTAATAGTATTCCAGTGTAGCAACAAATAACACCAAACACCATGAGAAGCACAAGGCTCAACCAGCCTCCCTCTTTAAATGCATAAGGCATTGATAGAATTCCTATGCCGCAGAGCACATTTATGGCTACATATAATAATATATACATGACGATAAGCAACAAGAACATAGTGGCTATTTTAATTATGAGAAAAAGAATACCATTAAGGACTGCTTGAGAAAAGGAGCACTGCTCGACAGGAGGCGGGAGGCCGGAGATTGTTATGTTTGATGTTTGAGATAATTTCATGGGGGAGGTTGAGACGGGAACATGTTCTTTCCCCAAACTTTTAGCCTTAAGGAGGGGCTTGCGCAAACCATCACGTTCATGTGTTTGTCTAGGAGTCAGAGGACCAAATGATGTCTTGATTGGTAGAGTCAGTTCTGATGTTCCCCTAAAAGAATTCACAGAATGAAGTGGCATTGTGTACATGTCCATAGACTGCCTGCATATTCAATTAATATATTTTATTTTATTTTATTAGATAATATGTGCATGTATAAAAAAGAAAGAAAGAAACGGAGGAGACCTGTAAGTTTGAGGCCAGTTGTGAAAGTGGTTAACAGAGGGTGGTAATTCTGATTCACAGTCGGATCCAGTTTCCTCGTCGTTGTCATCATCATCACAATCTCTTTCGGCTTCGTTGTCTTCATCATCTGTTTCAACCTCCATGCGCCTGTCAGGCACAAATTCTTCGTCGATTTTCATCCCCGTCATTGCTCAATTACTTTTGATCGATTCATGCATGTGAAACTCAAATTGTATTGTTAGGTTAATCTCCGAAATATATGTCTTGATGCATAATTCTGAGCCCTACATTTGCAATATATCCAAACTTAGCATGTGGCTTTACGTTTGCTCAACTTACGTTTTTCAAACAAAATATTAAACTCTCAAGTCCATGTATTGATTGGTTTCTCTAATTCTAGTGGGTGCTGAATGAAGACCATGATATTAGGGTTCGTGATTTATCTATTTCAGTAATTCAGTTGTATCCGAATTAAGAGTCTATCTATTTTAAGGGTTCTTATATGGTTCTATAGCTCATTGTTTTCGGTGTTTCCATAATCGATTCATTGGTTTTCCGTGTTTTGATACTCTTGTTTCTTCTATTAATAGCAATAGTAAAATAGTCATTTAAAAATTTAACAAAACTTTCGATATCTTTTTTGTAATGAACAATGTGGGATCACATGTTTAATTTTTAAACTTAAGGATAAAAATGTCCAAGTGAACAATGTGGATCGCATGTTTAATTTTTGAAAACTTAAGGCTAAACACTACTAACAAATCAGTTATGGACAAAACTCCGTCCGGAAATTTTAGTGAAAGTGGTTACTGACAATAACCCATTAGTAATACTCCGACGGGAATATGGTCATGGGTAATTTGTTTTACGACGACTAACTTAGAGACAATATGTGTAACTAACTCCTATTTTGTTTAACTATATATAGAATTCTGGAGTATCTAAAAGTTAATATATGTTTTCCGTAACCTTAATAATATTTTTACCACAACTATAGATCGAAAATCTGTTTGGATATTTTTATATATATTCTGTAAACTGAAAACGTTCTTAAAATTTATGTAGACTGGTTTGATTTTCACGGAAAAAACAAAAAAGCTGACAATATATTTCTCTTTTACAAATGATAGGTTGATGTGTTACGATGTAATAGTTGATTACTTAACCCGGAAGAAAACTGGGTCTATGTCCCCTTCAGTGGAAGAAAACTCCCCAGAAATTTAGGGCATCATACCTCTATTCTGTCAAACATGACCTAGATATAAGGGAAAATAGCCAAAATGGCCAAGAATGGGTCAACTTTTCCAAACTAGTCAAGTCAAACGTTTTGGGGAGACGTCAGAAACATGTGCAAACGTCTTGGTGGCTGACCAACCAAAAGCTGCCATGTGTCCGACAGAAAAGTCAGGCGTCTGGACGTCTTGGCTGAGACGTTTCAGACGGCTTGAGACGTTTCGTTATGGCTGCCCATTTATCCAGACGGCTTGAGACGTTTCCGGTCGGCTTGAGCCGTTTAACTCTATTTAGCCGGCTACATCAGGTCGAGCCGGATAAGACGTTTATTGTATGAATTCAAGACGTTTTGTACGAGTTTAACACATTTTGTACGAGTTTAAGACGTTTTTTTAGCAATTTAAGACGTTTTTTTTATTATTTTAACACATTTGTTGCATTTATTTAGATGGATCCCTTATTTAAGATTCAATAGTAAATATACTAAAATACTAAAACACTATAATAAAGGAAAGAAAAGACATAAAGTATCACCGCTACACATGGGACAAGATTTTCTCCAACGTCTTGCATGACATGATCAGGTTGCATGTGCTCTTGACGACCCATTGGTGGGTAACCGTAGTAATTTGGATCCATTGTCAGTCAACGGGCAACGTGGTAGTTCGGCAGCAGAAATCAACGTGGTCTGGTCTACAACGCGGGTCGGGTCTTTGGTCGGATCTTCAACGGTCGTCGGGTCTTTCTTCGGATCTTCAATGGTCGTCGAATCTTTCTTCAAGGTGGTCCTAAAGGAGAGAATGTGGTCCCGAAGACGTTTGCCGGTCAAAATGAAACACATGAACCCACACTCCCAAAGTCAAAACATCTTCCGCGACACGTGTCACGCGATGGCTACACGGGGACCCAAACTGGAACACGTGTCGTTCATCAAACGGTTTGTATGTCTGAAACGTCTCAAGTAGTAGTTTAGACGTCTCAAGATTCTTGTGTAACGTCTCAAGTATGTGGGAAACGTCTTAATAAACAAAACGTCTCGAAATGTGGGAAACGTCTTAAATGTCAGAAACAAACGTCTTAAACGTCTTAAAATGCCACGTGTCAAACCCTGAGACGTCTTAAATCTCGTGAAACGTCTTAAATGTACTGAAACGTCTTAAATGTCCTGAAACGTCTCTGCATGCATGCCACGTGTCCGAAACGTCTTGGTTGAAACGTCTTGACGAAAATTCTCATTTATCGAATTTTTTTTTAATAAATAAGAATTCTTCCCTTTAAGTATAGTATTTGAGTACATTTCTGGAGCACGCAAAAATGTCTGAAAAAAATAAAAATGATGTATACTACTCTCAAACAGCAAACAAATCATCATCTTGGATTCTCAAAAAAACGGAGAAGTTCCAAGGGTGAAAGTTCTTCTGAAGTTCCACAGCGAAATGATTAAGAACAAAGCCACTTTGTACACAATCGACAAAGTTTTCACCTCCACCAGGCTGGTACATGGGCAATTCCAGACGACGAAAGTGAGAACTGGTCAAAAAACGTGGAAACATTCTACAGAAATGGGGATGCGCCGTTCTGTTATTCAGCAGTTTTCACAAGATCAATAGAGTTGGACAAAAAATTTTGGGGGACTCTATTAGGTTTTCGCTGTGGCGGCTACCTAACGTCAACAGTTAATTCTTCTTCCTAATATTTTTATTAAATCTAGAATTTTTTTCCCGTTATTAATTAATTTTAAATTACAACTTATACAACATATTGAAGGATGGGTGGGAAGGCTAATAGCTTGGAGGAATAGAAAGATTCAAAGAAATCCGTTGTTAAACTTGCGGTGGACAATTCTTCCACCATAATTTTATGAAACGTTGTTAGATTCTACTCCTAAAAACGTTGTTAAATATGCTAATGGCAAATTACACCCATTTCCTTCTTTCTTCGAAGTGGATTACGTCTTATTTCCGTTACCGTTAGAAAATAACGAATGGCTCCTAGCTCGACTAGAGTTATCGTCACAGGAGTTGGTGTATTACCCGTGCGAAGATGTTTGTGTCGGCAATAAATACAGAAACGTTATTCACCCCCGTTTAACGAAGGTTAAAGTTTACATAGGAGCATTACTAGTGCATTTGCAATATTGGAAAAAAACGGGAAAACCAGAAAAATGTATCTCTGCCGAGCTCAATGACAACTACGTGGTATCTAACACAACAATCGCAGGGAATGAAGCTGTCTACCTGTGTATACTTATGGAGCATCTGGTTACGGATAAACCAATAAATATAACTGGAGACATTCGTAAAACTTTTTTGTCGTACAGACAATTCAATGCAGAAAAACTGTATTTTTGGCGGTGTTTACCCCGTCCAAATGCTGTCTAGTTTATGCAATAAAATACTTGTTTTTAATTTATTTTATTAATTTGATGAATAGTGATCAATGAACCCACTATAAAATGGCATAGGCATTCTTGCCATTTAACCACATCCAATCACAATTTAACCTCAAACTTGAAATTTGTTAACAAAATCATGGATTCTTCTTGGACCGACGAAGAAGACATTGCTATTGCCGTCTCCTACGCCGCCGCTCGTGATGAAGGCACTTACTCAATTTCCGATCCCGCGTTCTGGGGTCAGGTTATGAACTATTTCTACATTCACGTTCAACAACCGACCCGTAGCGCGAATGACCTCAACACTCGGCGTGCTTTCCTACGCTTCAAATGTAGCCGTTTCTTAGGAAGGTACAAGAACGTTAAAAAAAGATCGGCACAATAACCTGGCTGAAGAAGAGGTCATTGAAGAAGCCCTGCTAGACTACGCAATAATTTATGACGAGGACTTTGAACACATTTCAGTGTTTGAAACCTTGAAAAATTATATTTAGGTAGCGTTTTTAGGATGTTATTTTTATCTTGTATCGTTTTTTAGGATGTAATAACTTTGATAATTTTATTAAATTTATATTATTGTTTAAAAGAAGACCCCCTTTTTAGACAGTTTGGCCAATTTTGTTTTACACAGTTTGTCAATTTTGGTTCAAACATTGGACATTTTGACTTCATACGCAGTTTGCGTCACTTACAAGTATGGTCAAATATGTACATAACTTAGATGTCCAGTTGCAAATTCCATTTCATAACAAGTGGTTACAAATGGTTACAAACACTAAATACGACAGCAGTTCAATACATACTAGTTCCACAAATACAACAATATTGCAATTGCAATTAAAAAGGTTAGCACATATGGTTTCTTCGACTTCGTCTTTGTGTCAAATCTCATTGCTTTCAAGTTCTTGTTCTCTTCTATTAATAACATATTGTGTAATTCAAGGTTCTTTATCTTCAGGTCTTTAAACGTCACTGGAGTTGAGGTGCCGTATGAACGTTCAACGAACATCTTATCAACATCTTCTTTCCATAAGAAGAATTTGCAATCACCTCTCTACAAAACACAACAACTATAAGGAAATTGCAATGGACTATCTACAAAACACCAAATTGAACTTACAGTCCAATGAGAACACCTGTAAAGTTCTTCACCATGTCTTTCACTTTTAAGTCCAGCTACTCGAAGAACCGCAACAATGTCGTGATGACAGTACACATTTCCATCCAAATCGACCTTGAAGAGTTTAGCTCTTCGAATTAGACCAGAGGTAGAAGACGAGGACATGTTGAATCAATGTTTCAAGGGGCAATTAGGGCAAGAACCGCGATTGGGAGGAATTAGGGCAAGAACAACGATGGGGATTACTTGTGTACAAGAACAGTTTGTTTTGAAATTAGGGTTAAATTGATGTTACAGAGATGATATAACAAGGCTCTGTCCACTAAATGGTTTAATATAACGAGTATATAAATACAATATAACTTCAATTTATATCAGCTCCAAGACGGAGGATAAACTGGTTAAGACGTTTCTGTTATACACGTGTGGCGCGGGTTCGAGTCTAACTAAGGGTCGGTTCTTTAAAGAAGACCCCCTTTTTAAGATTTGATTTAAAAATTAGTTTTTTTAAATAATATAGTTTAATATAAGTAGTATATAAATATAATATAACTTCAACTTATATCAGCTCCGAGACGGAGGATAAACTGGTTAAGACGTTAAGGTTATACACGAGTGGCGCAGGTTCGATTCCCACTAAGGGCCGGTTCTTTAATAACCCTCCCCCCCTTTCAGATTTTTAAGTTTTTGATTTTTTTGTTTTAAATAATATAGTTTAGTATAAGGAGTATATAAATATAATATAAGTTCAAGTTATATCAGCTCCGGACGGAGGATAATCTGGTTAGGACGTTTGGGTTATACACGAGTGGCGCGGGTTCGATTCTCACTAAGGGCCGGTTCTTTAATAACCCCCCCTTTTCAGATTTTTAAGTTTTTGATATTTTTGTTTTAAATAATATAGTTTAATATAAGGAGTATATAAATATACTATAAGTTCAAGTTATATCAGCTCCGGACGGAGGATAAACTGGTTAGGATGTTTGGGTTATACACGAGTGGCGCGGGTTCGAGTCTCACTAAGGGCCGGTTCTTTAAAGAAGACCCCCTTTTTAAGATCTGATTTAAAAATTACATTTTTGGTCCCTGTACTAAAAAGTTTCCAACTTTACCAGTTTGATCCCTACTCAGTTAAGAAATCTTAACTGAGTTATTGTTTTAAAAAGAAATTCTTATATAAACACTAACACGGTTAGTGTCTATAGTTAATATAAGTTTATAAAATATCAATTTCAGTCCCTGGAGTATAAGTTCAAGAAATTGACCAAATGAACCCTGGACTTTATAAAACAAAATAAATATATTTATTTATGGTCCTTTATATATTTATTTATGGTCCTTTATAAAACAAATAATGACGGTTTTAACAAAAGAAATATATATTTATAATTTATAATTTTATAAGTTAAGGTTCAAGTTTTAAATAGTTAAGTTTATTTATACCGTTTTAAATCCCAACCCCGTTAAAGGAAATACATACTAAACATTAAATTTAAAAAACAAATATATACAAAAGAAAAAGAACAACATTACATTAAAAAAAACGAAGATCTAAATCCAAACCCTAATCGTTTCCCACTGCGAGACATGTTCGAAATCATACCTTTCATCGTGGCGAAAGTTGATGAGGGCAACCGCCTTGATGTCCTCCTCGCTAAGGCCCTGGGATGAATCCTCCGCAGATTTGTAGTAACCCTCGAACTTCTTACATTCCAACCGTATAACCCGAAACCTTGAAGATAAGGTGTCAACGGTGCGGCCATGGTCCGGACCACGGAGTTGTGCAAAATATTGTTGCACTCGGACCCATAGACCCCCCTGCCCTCGACGAGGAGGATTGGTATACACCTCCTCCCAAGCCTCCACCAATGCAATGTCCTCAAATTCGGTCCACGAGGAAGAAGCCATGTATGCTTGTGTGTTTCTGGGTGTAGAAGAAAGTTGAACAAAGAAAGTAGAAGAAGAAGAACGGCGTGTGTGTTTCTGTGTGTCTAGGATTAGGGGTATATATAGTGGGGTTGGTTAAATGAATATTTAATTTAAATTTAATATAACTTTACAAATTCTAACGTCTTGACAGAAGATTCAAACGACTTAACATTTAGGGAAATTGCCCGTTGAAACGTCTTACATTTAATAGGTTGTTATAACGTCTTTAAACATTGAATTATACTGGATTCAGCAAGAATTAAAACGTAAATTAGTAAAATTTATAACTTTATTATCATTGAATACAAAGTACATAAAAAACATAACACAACAACATACAAATATAATCATTTGAACTAGAATACATCAAACCGCTACTTCCATAAATTTAAAATGGGGTAGGAGATCCGGATTTTGATTCCGGAATTTGCATCGAAACACCTAGGAATAAATATGGGTCGTGAACTGGTAAGTTCCATCAACCCACATTTATTTTGGCCTAGGTGATATGTAACGGGTTGTTCACATTTGGTTCTGCGGTTCTACAGCTTCGGTGATGTTAGAGGACCTGGCAAACACATTGGTGAGAGCCCATTGTGTTAGCCAAACTCTCATCAACCACCCTAAATGGGCAGAACCGTCAGGACCCGAACAACCCATTTAACCCTTCACGTGTCCGTTGTAGATGAGTTCTTGAACCTGATCGACCCCGCAGAGCACGTAGAAGGGGATATCCGATCTCATCCCATTAAAAGGGAGAAGATATGTGTCCATTGTAGATGACTTTTTAGACCCGTTGTAGATGACTTCTTAGAACCATTTGTTGAATCAGGGGATCTGCCCATTTTTTGAAGCTGTGAACACCAATGGGGTAGAAGATATAGTGAACAAGAAAACGTTGTGTATAACAGGGTCGAAAATTGTGAACGACTTAAAAAGAGGTTTCAAACGTCTTAAAAATAACTTTGAAAACCGGGAAACGTCTCAAACGTCTCAAGGTTTGAGTGAAACGACTTAAAAAGAGCTTTGGAAAATGGGAAACGTCTCAAACGTCTTAACCTTTTAATGAAACGTCTTAAACATTATTATATTACATTAAAAAAAGAAATAAAAAAATAAAATACATACTAAACATTACATTAAAAAAAAGAAAATATAAAAAGAAAAAAAAAAGATTACATTCAAAAAAAAATTAACAAAACATCTAAATTCAAAAACTTAAAGATATAAAAAAGAGGGTCTTCTTTAAAGAACCGGGCCTTAGTGAGATTCGAACCCGCGCCACTCGTGTATAACCCAAACGTCTTAACCAGTTTATCCTCCGTCCGAAGTCCGAAGCTGATATAACTTGAACTTATATTGTATTTATATACTCCTTATATTAAACTATATTATTTAACAAACATATTGAAAAACTAAAAAATATGAAAAAGGGGGTCTTCTTTAAAGTAGGGGTGTGCACGGTTCGGTTCGGTTCGGTTATTAGCATTATCCGTAACCGTAACCGAAGTCATCGGTTAATCGGTTCGGTTAATTCGGTTAATTTGTCGGTTTTCGGTTCGGTTCGGTTAATTTTCGGTTAATAACCAATTCAAACAAGGGCTAGTATTTTTGCTTAGAAATACATGTAATGAAGGTATAAGTACATGAAATAGATGTATAAATACATGAAATGAATATATAAATAAATGAAATGGAGGTATAAATGCATGAACAGATATTTAAATACATTAAATGGTGGTATAAATGCATGAACAGATGTTTAAATACATTAAATGGAGGTATAAATAAACGAAATGAAGGTATAAATAAATGAAATGAAGGCATAAATAAATGAAATAGATGTATTATTACATGAAATAAAAGTATAAAATATGAAATACATGAAATAGAGGTATAAAAGCTAGAAATATATAAAGAAAATAAATAATTCGGTTCGGTTCGGTTAATTTCGGTTAACCGATGGTAAAAAAAATATCCGTTAACCGACTTTCGGTTAATTCGGTTTCGGTTAATTTCGGTTCGGTTTTGTTGGTTTTCGGTTCGGTTTCGGTTAACGGTTCGGTTATTGCACACCCCTACTTTAAAGAACCGGCCCTTAGTGAGATTCGAACCCGCGCCACTCGTGTATAACCCAAACGTCTTAACCAGTTTATCCTCCGTCCGGAGCTAATATAACTTGAACTTATATTGTATTTATATACTCCTTATATTAAACTATATTATTTAAAACAAACATATTGAAAAACTTAAAAATATGAAAAAGGGTGGGGTCATTAAAGAACCGGCCCTTAGTGAGATTCAAACCCGCGCCACTCGTGTATAACCCAAACGTCTTAACTAGTTTATCCTCCATCCGGAGCTGATATAACTTGAACTTATATTGTATTTATATACTAGTTACCTTATATTAAACTATATTATTTAAAAAGAACTTTGGAGACCGTGAAACGTCTCAAACGTCTCAATCATTTAATTAAACGTCTCCAACGTCTCAATATTAAACTATAATTTCAGACGTCTGAAGCCGTGTTGAGGCGTCTCAAGCCATGCAAAAGTATCAGCTTATTGGCTCAACTTTTAAAACGTCTCAAGCAGTCGTCTGAAACGTTTCAGCCAAGACCTTAAGACGTCTGAGCTGTGTGGGACACGTGGCAATTTTTGGTTGGTCAGCCGCCAAGACGTTTGCACATGTTTTCGACGTCTTCCCAAGACGTTTGACTTGGCTAGTTTGGAAAAGTTGACCCATTCTTGGCCATTTTAGCTATTTTCCCTAGATATAATATGATGTTCGTATATTCTTTATGACAGTAGCAGATTAGATTTTCTTTTTTCAATATTATTGTAGGGATAAAAGATGTTAGCTGATTTGTGTACTAGATATTTGGAGGGAGGTATTACTTTTTAACGAACATAAAATATGTATATTAACCTAAGAGTTGTAAGCTTATCAACAATGATAGTATTATAAATTAATAATTTTCTCTATAGGCCATATTGCCACTTGTTTAAAATATTCAAAGTTTGTTTTAATATATTGTCAATTATAACTTGAAATGAAAGTAATAAGCAAATCTTTATAGTTGAAAACGAGTCCTTCAGATCCCAAGTATAAAAATATTATACTCGAAATTAAAGAATTCATAGGGTATTAGACTTAATATTTTAAGCTTTGGGTAATTAATAAACTTATTTGGATATGACATTAATCACTAACTTCTATCACATCATGTGTCAAAGCCATATAATTTAACACACGATTCCTTAGAAAATCTTTGCACTGAAACAATTGAGTTTTGGAAGATCTTCTGTCGATATTGTATGCTTCATATGTACTCCCTTAAATTCAAGTCAAAACATCAAATCAAGAGATCCAAAAAGATAGTTAAGTCATGAGGTGTCAGTTAAAAAACATATACTAAAAGATTGATTGCTAAATTATTAATAAAAAATATAATATATAAATAAGATCATGAATTACAGAATATCATTTTAAATTTATAAAACTATCAACTTTTGTATAAATAAGATCATTCTTTACAGAATATGGTTTTAAAGCTATAAAAAACTAGAGTAAATTACACTTTGTGTCCTTTATGTGTTACATAAATTCTGAAACGTGACCTTTAAAAAAATAATTACATATTATGCCCAAAAACACCACGGTTATGTAACGTTATATGTCCTTTTAACCTAATTGAGTTAATTATCTTAGTTAGCTTAGATCAAAGAAAGGACAATATTGTCCTTTCACATACCATAAAGGAAACAAAGTGTAATATAATCAATTAGCTAACATTAAGGACACAAAGTGTAAGTTACTCTTAAAAGCATTTTTGTCTTTAAGTTAATATTAAAAGTAAAAAAAAAAACTATACGTTTAATTATATATATATATATATATATATATATATATATTTGTGTTATATAAACACTTACAAAAACTAAGTTGTGTTCGATTTATTTTAGTTAATTATTTTGAATAAATTCCTGAATTATAAATGATTAATTGAATTATTTATTTTTACTATTAAACCTAATCAAATAATTATTTAATTAATCACAGGAATTTGAGTCAATATTTTATAAATCGAATACCACTTAGATTTTACAAGTGTTTATATAATAAATCATAATAAATAATGATACTTTTAATTTTTAATTTTTAATATTAACTAATTTATAGAAATTTAAGTTAAATTTTATAAATATTTTTATAAACCAAATACGACTTGGTTTTTTATGAACGTTTATATAAAACAATATATATGAACTAATAATAAATAGTTAAACTTTATATATATATATATATATATATATATATATATATAATTAGTTAATATTAAAAAAATTAAGGTTTAATTATTCTTTATTATTTCATATATAAAAACTTATAAAATCTAACTCATATTCGGTTTATAAAATATGTCTTAAATTACGATGAATAATTAAAATAATTATTTGATTAGGTTTGATAGTATAAATAATTAATTCAATTAATTATTTATAATTTAGGAATTTAAATAAAACAGTTAACTAAATTAAATGGAATACGACTTAGTTTTTATAAGTGTTTATATAAAACAAATATATATATATATATATATATATATATATAGAAACGGGTTCAGGAGAAAACGCTCAAAAGTGTGACAACGGTGAGAACGCTTCCTGGCCTAACACGTGTACCGCGTCATAGAGAAGGGCGGATGGACTTTTTTGTCTTTTCATTCTTCTTTTATTTTCCCAACGCGGTATAATATTTTATGGCGTCTAAGTTTTTTTTGGCGTTAATCGTATTTTTTAAACTTTTTGGCGTTGAATTAATACTTTTTGTGTCACATATATAATTTTTTGGTGTTATAGAGTTTTTTGGTTAATTTTTTTGGCGTTGTGGCATTTTGTATAATAATTCACTACGAGTCTCTAATATTTGCATAAGATTACAATAAGACCAATTTTTTTGGCGTTTAGTGAATCTTTTGGCGTTTAATAACCTTTTCAAGGTTTTTTGCCAGCAGCTTTTCTCCAAGTTTCCATACTTCTAGCTTTTTGGTGTTTGTAGTTTTTGGCGTTTTATATAATAATGTTATTTTTTATAGAGAACTAGTTAACAAATCAACATATAACTTGATATCAAAACAATATAAAATGAAAACTAAAATAATAAAAAATTGTAATGTAATTTCTCTACCGAATCTACACAGTCATCAGCATCTATCTTCTTGAATTTGTTTTGGCGTTTTGAACCTTTTTTGAATAGTTTTTTCTAGTTGCCAATTTTCCTACATAAACCCCGTCTTTTTTCAGAAGAAGCTGCTTAGTGGCATCCTGTTTTTTGGTGTGATATTATTGTTTGGCGGCATGTCATTGGAGATCAACTCTTGCTTGATGCTATTTGTAATAATGGAGTCCAAAATAGCATTTTACACTTTAGTTGAACCCTTTCTTTCATGCCTATAATCATCAAGAAGAAAGCTCACATGATGGCATATCACTGTCATCAGTCTCTTTTTCTTGGATATTTGTCCATCTCATCCAGCAAAATATTATTGAGTTAACCCCATCAGAAAAAGGATGCATTTCAGTGAAAGCTTTGACATATGTGGCGTTTTAAAGGGAGTGGTTTCTAGAGGATATGGCGTTTTTGTGTTTTTCTGTGTGTGATTAATTTCATTGTGTATAGACCCCTCTCTTATAGGAGTTTTTTGGCGCGTAGTTTAGGCGGGACTTTTTATTGTAATAAATGATAGTTATAAAGTAACTGTCTTTTCAGTTACTGTATTTTGTATTTACTGTGTTGATCAGCTTTTATCAGTTTTATAGGTTATAGACGTCCCATCTTCTAAGTTTGGCCTTTTTTTAATGGCCTTATGCAGACTATCATGACAAAATACAATAACGGGGTAAATAAAATAGTAAGGAGGAAAATATTTTTTGTTATTTATGGCGTTTTGTTAGGGTAAACCATGTTTATTATTATTTTGGCGTTTTTGCTAATAATGATAATAATATATCATCTAATTATCTTAGAAAAAAAGAAGATTACATAGAAGAAAAAAAAAGAGGAAAAAAATCAAAATCCATCGTTAGAAGGTACTTTATCTGAATAGTATGCATCACTTGTGTCATCTTCTTCCTCCTCGGAGTCTTCATCTTAATCTTCATCCATGTCATCACATACATCTTCACCAGCTTCTTATTCCTGAAGACTTTGAAGCTATCACACCCCAACCGATGGCGGAATCATCGGGGCATGGCACTGAGCGAAACAGATTGCCCAGAAGTTTCCATAACAATTATAATTACTATTTAATTTAAAATAACATGTCCCATACCATGTCTCAAACAGTAAACAAATTATTACAGACAAAATCTAGGCAAATAGTTCTATTCCAACAACTTAGATTTAAATAGAGCAATTGTTTATCTGCTTCTAGAAACCCTTGATTTCATTTGTACAGACAACTATTTGTTGGACTCTAGAGCCTTATTCTAACCTCGCTTTCCTAGCAAATAAGCATCCAAAACACCTGTCACATATGTTAAAATAAAGTCAATACACATAGTGTAAAGGCGAGTATACAAGTTTGATAATAGAATATAGAGTTCGAAATAGTTTACGCATAACCAGCACGTATACAGAGGAAAACGACGCATGTTAGTTATCGACATGAACCTATCGATACCAATGACTGCGGGTTGAATGCCCGAGGCAGTTCGTAATACATGATCACCACTGTAATCGATGCAAATAATTGTCCTTAACAACCCCCGCATGAGCGGGTGCTGAGTCCAAACTATAGTGCTATCGTCGTTAAGGCAGGTAGACACCATTCCATGTGTAAACATAACAAACAAGCATTCATTAAGTCACGTATAACATGCGGTAACGGTTAGCGTTTAATAGTATTGCGTAGTGTGTTCGATTGTGATTTAGAATAAGTAACGTATGTAACACCCAAAAGTGCGAAAGCAAAAAGGGTTCGAGTATACTCATAGCGGTTGATGGATTGAAGGGAGCGCTTGAGAGTAGGGTTAGCCTGAACAGTTCGGTAGTATAACGATAAGTAACGCGTAAAAACGGAGACAAGTGTGAGTGGATCGGACGACTGGTCAATCGGATGGCAGTCCGACCGGACAGCTGACCGTGCGGTTGACAGTACATTCGGACAGTTGTCCGGTCGGACGGAAGTCCGGTCGGATGACTGTTCGAGTGGATTGTTTCTTCCTTTGAGTAAGATGTGTTTGTGTATGATGGTTTGACTTTTGAAGTTTTTGTTGCAGCATTTAAAAACATTGAAGTATCTTTACCTTTCAGGTCGGTCGATCGGACGGTCGTTTGATCGGCCGGCAACCCGATCGGTTAGTACTTCAGCGAAGAACAAGTTCTCAGCAAAATGTCACTCGATCGGACAGTAGTTCGATCGGGTGGCATCAGTGGCGGAACTAGAAAGAAGATTCAGGGGTATCCCAAAAAGCTTTTACCTAGACCCCTTCTTGAGAATTGAAGGGTCTTGTGCGGCTAATAAAAATGGACCCTTAAATTCTTCTTTTTTACATTCTAAAGCATATGTTGATTATCATTTTTGTTATTAATGCATGTACAACACACACGAAAACATTATCAATTTTTTTATAAAACTTTAAATGTTATTTATAAGTTTTATAAATAATATTTAGTTTGTAATAAAAATATCTTCACAACAAAAAGAACCGAAAACTCACTGTCTTTCAATATTTGTTAAAGCATGTACATGTAGTCTTATATAACTTTTTAATATTAGAAATTCTAGGCTTTAGAATAAATCGTATCTAAGTTCTTTATCTTTAATTTCATATAATTGGAATTGAAAAACTTTTTTGTTCGTGTATATCAATAGAACCATATAGATAAAACATCTATATTTTCTTCATTTTATATAATATTTCTTTACATTTAAACATAAAATAAAATATATTAAATCATATATTTAAAAAGAACTATTTTAATGTTTTGTCTTTTTTTGTATTGTTTTCACTATTAACCGTTTTATTGTTCAAAAAATAATCGTCGTACAAATGTGAAAAAGTGTGGGCGGAACCTTTTATGTAGGTAAAATGATATGGGATATTTATCCTAAAACCGTGAGGACATATCTTAACACTTAAAAGTTAAACTAGTATATACTAAAATAACACGTACACATAGAAATAGCACTTTTGAATTATGTTAGCCTTGTAAATTAAACAAGATAATTGATTTTAGCACATATGTGATTGGTATTAGAACTTTTCATTGAGGAGAATGATACTAGCACATAAGACATTGAAAATAAAGAAGAATCCAAATAAATAACTGATTGCACGTTAGTATAATTATAGG
This sequence comes from Helianthus annuus, assembly GCF_002127325.2. Lineage (NCBI taxonomy): Eukaryota > Viridiplantae > Streptophyta > Magnoliopsida > Asterales > Asteraceae > Helianthus > Helianthus annuus. The sequence continues at coordinate 4,763,529 of NC_035449.2, forward strand.
AAATTCAATATAATTGAGATTATTTAGATTATTATTTTTATCCCTTCTCTATAATTGATTGAATGCTAAATAACACTTTTAAAATGGTTTCCACAATTTTTAAATACAATATGGTCTGTATTTAATCCTGATAAATAAACAAAGTAAAAAATAAAACCCTTCTCTATAATTGATTGGATGCTAAATAACACTTTTAAAATGTTTTCTATAATTTTTAAATAAAATATGATTTGTATTTGATTCTGATAAAAGCAAACAAAATAAAAATAAAACAAATAAATAATTTGCAAGTTTTGAACGATCAACAAAACCATATCATTAAGATGGAACAAATACACCAACCAGCTTTAGCTGGCGCTCACAACAAACCCCATACAGTGCACCAAACATGACGAAAACATACAGAACAAACAAACAGGAAACAAAGGACCTAACCAAACAGACTAAGCTCGCACTTCTTCCATGCATCCCAGGATAGTGCACCCGTCTTCGACCGATTTTTAATCCATAGATAACTTAGCGACTTCGACTCCTCTATCACAGCCGTTACCTGCGGAGGCTTGTTATTGAATACGGCATTGTTTCGGGTCCTCCATAGGCTCCATAGGACAGTCAAGATGATTGCGTGATACACCTTGGGACGTTAATTTGCAATAATACGGCATTGTTTAATTTGCAATAATACGGCATTGTTTAATTTGCAAGTAAATTAAATAAATGAATGTTTACAATAATAACTAAAAAACTAAAGGTTGTTGTGTTTCGAGAAAAGATTAATTGAAGTTTTTGACTGATGTGACTTTTGCTTTTATCATTGATTAGCACCACACTCTCAATATTATATTAAATATTTATAGGACTTCATCTTCTTCATTAATGTATGCCGTTGCAAACTCGGCAAGTTTATCTCATCGGAGATTTTCGTTTCCATCAACTTTCAAATTTAATTTCATCTTATCCTCAGTTACATTTAGAGGTATCCTAATATTTGCTTAGGGGTATCCCCGATAAATAAAACAGAGATTAAATAAAGAGTTAAATGCTTGGTTGGTCCCTATGGTTTGCAAATATTGCAGACTTGATCCCAGTGGTTTAATAATTACACACTTGGTCCCAGTGGTTATAAAATTGTAACATGGGTGAGCCCAATGGTTGCGTTTTCATAACATTAATGGTCCTTACCAACTAACATAGTTAAATACTCCCGTTAAGTCCATGTCAAATTACCAAACTACCCTTAGTTATATATTACAAAAAAAACTAAATTATATATTTAATATTCGTGGGTCCCACCCCACTTCTTCTTCAACCTCTAATCTCCACCATCACTACCATCACTGCAACCCAACCCCATGACCATCGCCACTGTCAACTTACCACCACCACCATACACATAAACCTTAATTATTTCTATCCTTTTTCTTAAACCCTTACACAGATCTGAAAATTAGATTCAGATCTAGTGACACAACATCAAATTCTCAGTCTTCTTCTTCGAAAACCTATAGTAAAAAAACGAATTGCAACCAAGATCTGATTTTGTATCTTCAACAAGTAAATTCAGATACAATCTGGATTGGAAGATTATAAAGATGATACAAGAACTATGATGAGAACCGATGATACAAACTGAAATATCAATCAAAACTCATCGAAGCAGTAAAAAATAATCAAAATCTTCACTAAATCAAATCAACACTCAAACGAAATAGTTCGAAATTCAACTCAACATCCACATTATGATTATTGTTATTACTGGGTCTTTGATTCATCATGGATGAACTGCTAAACAGTTTATTAACCGATGTGACCGTTTCCTCACCGTTGATCAACCGCCGACCACCGTCTCCATGGCCGTTTCCTCACCCTCTGTAGGCTTTCTCCACCGGTGACTTTTGTGTTGATAGTGGTTGTGTTTGTGGTTGTTGTACGGTGTCGTTTTGGGTGGTTGTGGGTTCTCCGAAAGAGGACTTGTTTGAGGTGTGTTGGTGATGCTTGTTTGAGAAGAGAGAGAGAGAGAGAGAGAGAGAGGAGAGAGAGGGACCTGTGGTAGTGATGCTTGTTTCAAGGTTGAGGTTGAAGAAGAAGTGGGGTGGGACCCACAAATATTAAATATTTAATTTAGTTTTTTTTGTTTTATATAACTAAGGGTAGTTTGGTAATTTGATATGGACTTAATTGGAGTATTACCTATGTTAGCTGATAAGGACCATTCATGTTATGAAAATGCAACCATTGGGCTCACCCGTGTTACAATTTTATAACCACTGGGACCAAGTGTGTAATTATTAAACCACTGGGACCAAGTCTGCAATATTTGCAAACCACAGGGACCAACCAAGCATTTAACTCTTAAATAAAAGATTGCACTACGCCAAGAAAGTTCAGGGTATCCCGGGCTACCTCTCGGCACCACATAGGACCGCCCCTGGGTGGCATTCCTAGTGCATTGAACATGTTGAAAAATCGATTAAGTGTTGAAGTCAAGTATCTCATGTTCCGAAGAGTAATCCAATCGGATGGTAGTCCGATCGGATAGCAGTTCGTTCAATACTCAAACTTCAAATAAGTTGATTAAGTGTGGGACCCATGTGCTAGTCGCTCGGCTGACCAGTTGTTCGGCTGACTGTCCGTTCGGCTGGCTGTCCGTTCGGACAGCAGTCTGATCTGACAACACTTTATCCTGGTCGGCCTGTTCGTCTCACACTTGGTAGTTCTGATTGTTTGTCGTTTTATCGAGGTATTTTGATAACGAGTCAAGCAACGGGAACCTCGTCATTACTTGGTTCTCCTAATCGGACAGGAATCACCCAAATCCATTTAGTGAACGGTTCGGGACGGTGTTTCACATTTAACCCGAAATCAGTGAACCTCGTGAATAAAATCCGGATCTTGGGCCACACAACCACCAGAATGATTAGTAAATCGGCACAAGCTCCGTTTCTATCGGTTTTGAAGGTATTGAGTGTAAAAGAGTTGAAAGAAAGTCGGAAAAACCATCTTTCAACCATTTTCACCGCGAATATGTTTAGATCTATGAAAGATCTTTGTTTGTTTATGTGGAAATCGGTTAGATCCAAGTTATTCTTGGTGGATTGAGGTCAAAGCATGAAGTTCTTCAAGAACACATGATGACATCATCCTAGAACACTTGAATCTTGATGATTTCACGGTTAAAAGTTAAGATTTAAAAGATAGAAATGTGTAGGAGTGCGTGTAGATCATGAAAGTACAAGATTTAGGATGAAATCTTACCAGAATCGAGAGAAATCTGAGAAAAGGTGAGGTGCACGAGCTGGTCGGTCAGAGGGTTTCCAAAAGTGGAAATGATGACAAAGACTGGGGTATTTATAGGGTGAAATCTTACTCGATCGGACAGCCTGTCCGATCGGATAGCAGTCCGGTCGGACTGCTGGTCGATCGGCTGGGTGCCTAATCGATGGGTCGTCTTAGTTGAGAGTTCGATGCGACGATTTCTTGTATTTCGATTTCGATTGCGAACGATGCGAATACGATAGAGTTTCCTATTCAAATTACTTTTTAATCCCAATCACTCATATCTCGCGTTGTCTCTTCTCCACCAATTATCATAATTCGATTTTGATTGCGTTTTGATTGCGATTCGATTGATTCACCACACATAACATAAATAAACATGCACAAGTAACACGTAAGGCACACATACACAAATAACAGTAACACATATGCGTATTTCGAGTTGCGAGCGCGATTGCGATAAGCGATAAATAGCGATTAACATCAATAAATAGCGAATAAACTTCGATTACTTGCAGATACTCCATGTGACAACCGGTGATTTACGACTCTTAATTACGTGATTAACAGGTGATTAACGCGATAATAAATAATGTTTAAGACGCAAATTAACTTAATCAGGCCCTTGAAGTGCCTAGGAACGTTTATTTGACTATACAGTGTGCGTATGGTGATTTACGGGAAATCTGCTAAATATCAAGCGACAACGAACCGATGCCGTACAAAATACTGACAACGCCGACAAATACGGATTTTCTACGAGTATTTTATATTTATGAAATTAATTTTGTGAATTTATTGGGCTTCCGTGCGACCCAAAACGCAGACGTGAACGAAGAACGCGGAAACAGTGACGCACCGACAAACAACGACGAAACGGAAGCATCGGACTTGAATTTCGTCTCGATATTAACATATTTTGATGTATTAGCTTCCTTTTTAATTTTATTATCCTTCGTTGAAAACGTATTGAGAAACGGATTAAAAACGACGAAACTACACAGTTTACGCAATTTTAACAAGATCGACAAACGTACGCGCTAAGGACATCAACCGGCACTATCTTACGCATTTTTGAATCTAAAATTTCGGTTTACGATGTTATGGTGGATTCGGGTTTCGAAAACGGGTTCGTAGGAACTGGCGGACCACTCAAAACGCGAGATTAGGGCTTGTGGGCCTTGGGCCTAAGCCCAAAGCCCACTATACAAGTTCAAGTATATAAGGGGGTCTACCCCTTGTTTTTGCTCATTAATAACAAAACCACACACACACCCATGGTGCTCTCTCTCTCTCGCCAGTTAAAGGGGTCAGACTCCGGCCGGCGAATATTTATACACTAAATGTAACCTTTCATATTTATTTTATACGTCTAAACGGCATATACGCCTACTTTGGCGAATATTTGCAAGACACATTATATAATACGAGTTTGTTAAATGATATTTTCATATAAATATTCTTTTATACACGTGCGACTTCGCGAGACGACTAACACTATCCTACCAATATATCTATATTTTTGTATAAATATTTATATATGTCAAAGTTCTCAAAAACTAAGTATTTTCTAGACTTAGTGAATTATTATCAGTGTCAAACGAGACTTAACGCGTACAACTTAGTCATTTTCATTAAGTTAACAACTTACCATTGAATCGTTCGATTAACGATTCGGTAGAGCTCGATGACACGTAGTTTAGTTACTGCAATTATTTAGAAACTTATAAGATATTCCGTGTTAGGAATATTGTAGAATGCACGCTAGCGAGTCTCGTCTTGGAAACGATATCACGAAGTCGTAATTGGCTAGCTTTGCACAGGAAATATTCAGGTGAGTTCATAACCCTACTTTTTACGGTTTTACATTTTTGTAAATGTTTTCGGGGTGGAAAGACATGCACGATTTTCAGAAACATACAAAGTTTTCGATAAACAAAGACTGCATATTTTTAGACAAAGCACGTTTTGCAAGAATAAACAAAGCTTTTAAACGAACGCAAAACTCGCATTTCTAAATCATATTACGAATGGATGTCGAGGAACTCAAATGACTTACGAAAGGTTTACACTAAACATACCGGTTTTTACAAAACAAATGCGTATTATCGAAATGTGAATGATTTTCATAATTAGGGACAGGTCGTGTGGTGATAATATATAGGGACTAGGGAGTTGGCCTTAGAGGCTGGGGAGGTTCAGCCTTAGAGGCTGGGGTAAAATACATGTTACAATCATTACAGACATTTTTATACATGGTATGGTTAGCTTAAGGAGGGCATACTACTTAGATCATGTGAGTGGGTAGGTAGAACTTAAGGCCATTAATCCTCGTTGTAGGACCGAGGGACATGAGTGATAGATCTATTCGGGTGTAGCGAGCCCCACTCCTGAGTCCGCCGAGTGGACCATGTGGTGACTATGTGCCCGACGCACAAATCTGCTAGGTTTGAGTCTTCCTGCATCACTTCACACATATCATTGGCTTTGCAACCCAATGATGATTTCTTTTTCCTTATTGCTACATACCAGGGATTTTTATCATACATACTTACAAAAATACTTGATTTATATAAATTAAATACCATGTTTTATACAAATTCAAAGTATAGGATTATACGGGCATAGAGTCAAAGTCAGGGTGGGCATTGACGGTTATACAAATTTTACAAATACAAGAATTTACAAATACATGGTTTTACGAACATAAATCGTTACAAATACAAAGTTTTCATATAACTGGGCAATAAAATGATTTTAAATCCGTTTTCTCAATATTATTTCATAAACCGGTTATTCAAAAGATTTATTTCAAATCTTTTACAAACAAACTATGAACTCGCTCAACTTTATGTTAATTTTTCGCATGTTTCTTTCTCAGGTTACTTTCCAGAAATTGTGGCACGGTTGGAATAGGAGAATCATTGGAAATTCGAGTACTTAGCAGGCATTCAATGATTAGAAGTCTTAGCTTATTTGCTTCCGCTGTGCAATGAAGATACCAGTCCAGTCACGCCAATGCTCTGATATTCGGGGTGTGACACTCCACATAATACAACTACCGTGAAACATAAAATAGACTGTCTATAGTCAAAGAAGTCAAAACAGGAATTGAGCAAGGAGTGACAGATCGCAATTAGCGATCTTTTCTTCTTTTGACTTCAATCTTGACTTTGACTTTGACTTTCAAAACACGGGGTGTTACAGCCTCCCCTTGTTTAGGGAATTTCGTCCCGAATTTTGCCTTCCCATTGGACTTTCACAATAGGAATGCGCGAGCGTTTGAGCTGCTTGGTTTGACAATCCATGATTTCGACAGGCTTCTCCACGAAGTGTAGTGTTTCGTTTATTTGGAGGTCGTCGAGAGGTACAATTAAATCATGCCCAACCAGGCATTTTCGGAGGTTTGACACATGGAAATTCGGGTGGACATTACTAAGTTCCTCCGGTAGTTCAAGTCTGTAGGCGACTTTTCTGATCCTTTCCAGAACCTTAAAAGGTCCAACATATCGAGGCGCTAGTTTTCCTTTCTTGCCGAATCTGACCTCACCCTTCCAAGGTGATACCTTTAGGAGTACGTAGTCGCCAACGTCAAATTCAAGGGGCTTGCTTCGTCTATCGGTGTAACTTTTCTGTCTACTTCGTGCTTTCAACAAGTTGTCTCGAATTTGGAGGACTTTGTCAGTCGTTTCTTGCAGTAGCTCAGGACCGGTTAATTGCGAGTGACCGATCTCGTGCCACACAATAGGCGTTCGACATCTTCTTCCGTATAAAGCCTCGAATGGTGCCATTTGTATGCTGCTATGATAAGTGTTATAATACGAAAATTCGACTAACGGCAGGTATTTATCCCAATTACCACTGAAGTCTATGACACACGAACGGAGCATGTCCTCAAGAGTACGGATCGTTCTTTCCGTCTGCCCGTCGGTTTGAGGATGGAATGCGGTACTTAAGTTAAGCGTCGTTCCGAGAGCCGCTTGAAACGTTTCCCACAATCACAAGGTAAACCGAGCATCGCGGTCAGAGATGATGTCGCGAGGCGTACCATGATTACAGATGATCTCATCGGTGTAGATTCGGGCTAATCGTTCTACCTTGTAGTCTTCTCGTATTGGCAAAAAGTGGGCGGATTTGGTTAAACGATCAAGAACAACCCAAATGCTGTTGTGACCTGATGACATGTGCGGAAGCTTGGTTATGAAGTCCATAGCTATACTCTCCCACTTCCACATAGGGATCAGTTGTTGTTCGAGTAATCCAGAGGGTCTTTGATGTTCAGCCTTGACCCTTGCACAAGTCAGGCATTTTCCGACATAGAGAGCGATATCACTTTTCATGCCCGGCCACTAGTACTTGTAGCGAAGATCCTGGTACATTTTGTCGGCACCGGGGTGAATAGAATATCGGGACTTGTGGGCTTCGTCCATCAAGATCTGTTGCAATTCAGTCCGCTTAGGGATCCAGATTCGGTCCAGAAAATAGAAGATCCCATTCGATTTGCTTACAAGTTGAGCTCCATCGTGATAGATTCTTTCCTTCTTCAGAGTGCGTTCATTGAAACAAGCATGCTGGGCTTCGCGGATGAGGGTTTTGAGATTGTGTTGGGCTTGGGTATTGCGAATGTTGAGCAAATAACTCCGTCTGCTGAGAGCGTCGGCTACGACATTTGCTTTGCCTGGGTGGTAACGAATCTCACAGTCGTAATCGTTGAGAAGTTCTACCCATCGGCGTTGACGCATATTAAGTTCTTTCTGATCAAAGATGTGTTGTAAACTCCTCTGATCGGTGAAGATCGTACACTTGGTACCATACAGGTAGTGTCGCCAAATCTTTAACGCAAAAACAACGACGCCTAGCTCGAGATCAAGGGTTGTATAGTTCTTCTCGTGGATTTTGAGCTGACGAGATGCGTAAGCTATAACCTTGTCCCGCTGCATAAGAACACAACCAAGACCAAGTTTGGAAGCATCACAATAGACAATAAAGTCATTATTTCCGTCGGGCAATGTGAGAACAGGAGCATTGCAAAGCATGTGCTTGAGGGTTTGGAAGGCAGACTCTTATTCAGTTCCCCAAACAAAAGGCTTGTCTTTATGCGTAAGAGCAGTAAGCAGCACAACGATTTTAGAGAATCCTTCGATAAATCGTCGATAATAGCCCACTAATCCGAGAAAGGAACGGACTTCAGACGGGTTCTTAGGCATAATCCAACTCTTAACTGCTTCAATCTTCGCGGGATCGACATGAATACCTTGACTATTGACGATGTGACCCAGAAACTGAACCTCCTCTAACCAGAATTCGCACTTGGAGAACTTGGCATAGAGTTGGTTCCCCTTTAGTAGCTCGAGAACCAAACGTAGATGTTGCGCGTGTTCGGCTTTCGATTTGGAATAGATCAAGACATCGTCGATGAACACGATGACGAAATGGTCTAGAAAAGGCTTACACAAACGATTCATCAGATCCATGAAAATCGTGGGTGCGTTGGTTAAACCAAAAGGCCTAACAACGAACCCGTAGTGGCCGTAGCGAGTGCGGAAAGCGGTTTTGGGTATATCTTCTTCCTGAATGCGTAGTTGGTGATAGTCTGAGCGTAGATCGATCTTCGAGAAACACGTAGCACCTTGCAGTTGATCAAGCAAATCATTGATTCGGGGCAGGGGATAGCGGTTCTTGATGGTTAACTTATTCAACTCCCGATAGTCGATGCACATCCTGAACGACCCATCCTTCTTTTTAACGAAAAGGACTGGCGCGCCCCAAGGAGAGGTGCTCGGGCGAATAAAGCCGTTTTCAAGTAATTCCTGGAGTTGGTTTGAGAGTTCACGCATTTCGGACGGCGCGAGTCGATAAGGGGCTTTGGCAACAGGGTGGGCTCCAGGAATGAGGTCGATACGAAAGTCGATATCATGACTTGGTGGAAGTCCAGGAAGATCGTCAGGGAACACATCAGGAAATACACGAACCACAGGAACGTCCTTCACTTCTGTCTTTCCTTTCTTTTCCTTCTCCGCTACTACAATGTTAGCCAAGAAAGCTCTGTATTCCTTGCGGAGGTACTTGCTAGCTTGGACACACGACATGAGCTTGAGACCTTTTGTAACAGTTTCACCATACACACATAATAAATCACCATTCGTGAGCGAAAATTGAATCATTTTATCGAAGCACACAACTTCAGCATGGTTTTCACGAAGAAAGTCCATGCCTACTATGATGTCAAAACTTCCGAGTTGCATCGGGATAAGGTCGATTGGGAAGATATGATTGTTGAGCTCAAGAGTATAAATCCCGAAGAACAGAATTAACGGCGACAATTCTTCCAGTGGAGACTTCTACATCGAACGTCGAGGAGAGTTGGGATCGCTTACGACTAAGGAGCTTCTCGAATTCAAATGATACAAAGCAGTTATCGGCTCCAGTATCAAACAAACATGAAGCATAAATACCATTCACAAGGAACGTACCATTGACCACGTTGTTGTCAGCCTGGGCTTGGCGCACATTGATGTTGAAGGTTCTGGCGCGTGCGGCTTGTTGCTGCTGCTGCTGGTGTTGCTGCTGCTGCTGCTGGGGCTCTTGTTTCACAACCCTGTTCGGGCACATGTACGCAAAGTGGTTGGGATCACCGCAAGCGAAGTAGACTCGGGCGTTGATCGCGGGTACCTGAGCCGCGTGTTGGCCTTGCGGGGATAGGAGCATAGCTTGATGAGCAGTGGCTTGAGCTGAGGCTTGACGAGGACCAGTACGGCAGTTCGCAGTGAAATGACCGTACATGTTGCAGTGAGCGCAGAAACGACAGGCAAGACCCACCAGATGATGATATGAGCATGTCGGGAAGACCGGATGGGGGCCTGTGTATGCACGCTTTGCTGGCATTGCATATGTAACTGGTGCTGGTCGATGATGAGACTGCTACTGAGCCGGTACGGCTTGCAGAGGAGCAGTAGTAGTAGTGACAGCACAGTTCTTGTTGCTGGAGCTACTGTTATTCTTCTTCTTGCGGCGTGAGGACTTTGACGGTTGAGCAGTGGCGGTTTCAGCGGTTGGTGCGGTGGTAGCTTGATGCAGAGACTTGGAGGGCTTATCCCAAAAACCAGCTTTTACTCGCTTGTCGTTGATTTCAGCGGCAAGCAAGTAGGTCTCTTCGATCGATGCAGTTTTCGCGGCATGCACAAAATCCGCAACACAGTCGGGTAAAGCTTGGATGTACTTTTTGATTGCCATGTCTGGCGTCTTGACTTGATCGGGGCAGATGATGTTGAGCTGCTTAAAACGAGCAGTCAGGGCAGCGTTGTCTCCATCCTTCTGCTTAATGTTCCAAAACTCGTCCTCCAACTTTTGGCGTTCATGGGGAGGGCAGAATTCGTCCATCATGATGGCTTTCAACTCTTACCAAGTCAGCTCATAAGCTGCATCATTTCCGCGTTTGTTTCTCTCGGCCGTCCACCAATCTAAAGCATTGAGGGTGCGGAGATTATCAGGACATTCGCTTTGGCGCAGAGTGACTTCGATGGAATCGAACCATTGAAACATAGCCGTTGGGCCATCTTCTCCAGTGAATTCCTTTGGACCGCATGCCTTGAATTGCTTGAAGCTGGAAGCAGTCTTGGGAGCAACTTTGGGAGCGTCGGTTCTAGACTCCTCAGACGATTTGCTGACGTTCTCATAAATTTCACTCACAGCCTTGGCCACTTGTTTAGCGAGGATGGCGGCAAGGCATTTTTCTCTCTTTTCTTGACGAGTGAGTCGCGTGTTACGAAGTCCAGATGACGAAATTGTCTGCAACAGACATCGTCATAGGTCTCAGACATGGTTCAATCGAATCTCACCTCACACGTCTAATACTCACTTAAAAGGCAAGAACAGAGGGAACACATATCACATAACCACACAGGCACATAATTACAGATTCACATAATCATAGAAGCACATAAGCACGTAGGGCACAGAATCACAGAAGCACATACGCATGTAATCACAGAGGCAGTCAGAATACAGAAACCTATCATTCAAAGTTCGCGAGTCGTTTGAATATAGCGGTCACGTTTAGCATAGCAGTTAGTATAGTATAAGCGTATAACATAGCATAGTGTCGTCCATATTGTAGCGACTTGTCAGTGTTTTGAGGTAGAAGTGCAGTGCAGTGCGAGTCGTGCGTGTCGATCGAGGTGGAAGCAAAAATCGAATAATCCTAAAAAATTTAAACACATAAACATGTAAATACACATAAAACATATGAAATCGACGAATTATCAGAGTCAGCAGTTGCGGGCTCAGAATCAAAACATAAAAACCTGAGAAATGGATTGTCTGCGGCTAAATAGACATCGACTACCCAAAGCGGTTCGGCTATTCTCAAGGACTTGTCATGCACATTTTTACTTTCGGGATCGTGCTTCTGCCTCGATTCTTGGGCATTCGACACACATCTCCTTAGTCATATTGTGACTTCATGTCGTTGGAGTCCGTCGAGACTTTGGTGAGAGTTTGTAAGGCAAAATTTAGCGGAAATAGGTCGTCAAGGTTCAGGTTTCACCCCTGACTTAACAGCCTTGTTCCTGTTTTTATTAAAAATAGCGACAAAAATCCGCGTTAAAGTATGGATTTCACTCCTGATTCAACGTGAGTTCTTGCATTTTATAGATAAGTACATATCAATAGGCAACTTAATCAAGAGTCTGCGGTTTTCACACCTAATCTCGATCAAATTACTCGTTTAGTTTCGAATGATTGCGTGGTGATGGTTTAGTGTAAGTGAGAATAGAGTGATATAGCACGTAAGCTTGTATCAACTTTTAAAGGTTTGTACAAGTCGGTCTGTTGGTTCATAACTATAGACTAGGTCTCTATGACATCGACCCAGACTAGGTCGTGTCTCGGCTAATTCCCTATAGTTATGGCTCTGATACCAATCTGTCACACCCCAACCGATGGTGGAATCATCGGGGCATGTCACTGAGCGAAACAGATTGTCCAGAAGTTTCCATAACAATTATCATTACTATTTAATTTAAAATAACATGTCCCATACCATGTCTCAAACAGTAAACAAATTATTACAGACAAAATCTAGGCAAATAGTTCTATTCCGACAACTCAGATTTAAATAGAGCAATTGTTTATCTGCTTCTAGAGACAATTGATTTCATTTGTACAGACAACTGATCGGAATGTCGCGCTCCGGTCAAAGATAAAATTTATATACCCTAATTACCCTTAACAAATAGCTAGTGGTAGTGAGGGGTCGAACCACGAAGAGTATGTGGTTTGCGAATGGACTTTGAATGAAATGTAGAAATTGTCACTTTTATGAAGCTTGCTATCTTGTTTTTGTATATTTTTATTTGATTGAAAGATGCGATTTAAATTTACTAAAGTAAATTGTTTGATAACTACTAAAAACTAGCAATTGCAATAATGTAAATAAAGGTTTTGACAAGATAGAGAAAACAAGGTTCACACCCGGTTCGGTAATTGCAATCCTAGGATTTCTACACGTTTTAGATTTGATTCAATTGCAAAAGTGACTAACGAATTTAGTGTTACAAGGCTTAGGTGCCAATAGCTATCAACGTTACAGAGAACGGACAAAAATGCACTTCATTACCAAGAACATGTAAACTCTAACCTAGACAAGGCATAATTGCACATAAACATTTCATAAAGTCAAATTTAATCTTCACTCGACAATTTATAAATTCAATACAAATGCAAGACAATTGTCATAAGCTCCAAAATCAAATAGCAATTTGTCACAAAATCAAACCAAGAACAATGTTAAAACCCTAGACTTACAAAAACCTACACCGGGGTGAAACCTCCAGGAAACTAGCCGCTCATGATCGAAGGAACTTGATCACCGGATGTTGAGAACTTGAATATCATCATCTTGAAGCTTTGAAGAGGATGAGATGGTGGTTAGGGTTTGGAATGGTTGGTGGTGATGAATGGATTGAAGGATGAATGATGATTAGGGTTATGGAATGAAGATTGGATGGTGAAATCGAATGATTGTGGATGATTGATTCGGTGTTCTTGATGATTGGGGAATGGAATGATGATAGGTTGTAGCTCCAAGAAGTGGTTTCAAACTCCCATAAAGTGTAACTCCCCGAATTGGGTCAAAATTCCACTTATCACTCGCCAAAACAAGCAACAAACAAGAAAAACCCGTCAGAGAGCAGGGGTCCGTGTCGCCGACGCCCCCCCTGCGTCGCCGACGCCGCCTAGATCTTCCATTTTTTTGCTGACGCAATTTCATGCTGTCTACGCCATTTTTTAGCGACGAAACGCATCGCCGACGCCCCCTCTAGGGTGTTTTTCATTGTTTCTTTATTTCACATGTTTCCGGTTGATCCCGCTCGCTCCCGGTACTCCAAATAGCTCCCGAATAGCTCCTTAAACTCTATAAGACCTGCAAAACACAATCCTCATTAAAAGTAGGCTATCCGTGATTAAAAGTCACATAAAAACATGAACTTAAACCATAACGAACACCGGTTTTCGACCACGTATCACATCCCCACACTTGTCTTTTGCTTGCCCTCAAGCAAATCTGTTTTTCATTTTCACATGGGTCGAACAAAGAATACACTCCCCATTCCCGAGACGAAGGTTAAGGTCAATTGTCATACAAAAGTTCAAACTCTTTACAATTTTCAAGATATTTAACGGTAAAGTGAATCATCACATATAAAATGGTTATCCAAGACTAACCCGCCCGTGAACTGGACAAATCATGCATATCCCTCACAATGTTCTCTCCACTCGGTTTAACATTGGCTAATAGTTGATGTATTAGCACTTTTGAAATAATCACTCAAACCGATTAGAACATGTACCCGCATAGGCTTGCAGCTCAATCGTTCTCCACCACTGAACACGAATACTAAGCACAAGTCATAAGGTCTTTGTAAGGGTTGTAATGGGGCTAGGCTAAGGGTAGGAAATAGGATATTTTAAAGTGGATAAGGTGATGAAAATTCGATTTTTTTATTATAAAACAACTATTCTAAACAAAACTAAACTATACGTCAACTTCGAGGCAATGTTGTTCGCCTTTTATTTCTCAAACTAAGAACATATATTTTTGTTCTTTTCTCAACAACTTTCTATTCCTTTTCGTAACATTTTCTAATTTTTCTCTTTTTTTTTTTTGTAATGCAAACAAGCAATTCACAACTATACAAACTTGACTCCTATAATCGAATTTCCATCACACGGGTTTAAAAGGAAAAGGTTTAAGGTTATGGGCTATAGGGTGGTCAAACGAAAGGATTAGGCTCAAAATTGGCGACTAAGGGATAAATTTTTGGGTAGGGATATATAAATGGTGTAAAAGAAAAAGGTTTACCTAATGTCTTAATCATTCTTGTGCTTGTATTCGGTCTATGGTCTCAAACGTATCAAAAGATGCAAGTTCTACAATACATGACTAATGGTCCACTCAAACAAAGAAACATAGTATGTAATCGATGATATAAAAGTGGCTCAAAAACTCACATATCTAAAGGGTATGGTATGTGACATGCATAAATTACTAGTTTCTTAGGCGAATTATTCCCAAATAACCACCCGCTAAATATCCGTCATGTTATTAATTTGAACTTGACTATGACAAAAGACCAAATGGGTTATGACATCCCTCGTTGACTTAGTTACTTGTGCTTTAAGATCGCTTCGAAACAAGACATTTTTGAAAAATTTTTGAAATTTTCCCCCATCCCCACACTTGAGGTAAACATTGTCCTCAATGTGTAGTATTTAAATGAACGGGTCAAAATCGAAAACTTTTACTACTCCCCCATCCCCACACTTGAGCTAAACATTGTCCTCAATGTGTAAGAACTAGAGTTTTAAAACGCATAAGGGATGTGACACAGCTAACTTCCCAAAAATTCCACCCCGAAAGTAATAAACAATTACAGTCCACTTATTACTAATCTAAGAATCAAAGTAAAAAGGAAACGCATGCACCTGATATTTGTCGCTAGATGCTCATGTCTTCTTCTCTTCACAAAAATGGTTGTCCCGCGAACAAGGTGTACCTACAAATCTAAACCCTTGTGTAGAAGCATGCTTCTCACAACCATTGAAATTTGTTAGGTTCTTAGTTCTACCATTTTTATGAAAGTTTTACCAAATCATGCGTTAATTTACCTTGATTTTTTTTTTTGTGGAAAATAATTTACAACAATAACAATCCTAACTCACTTTCGTAGGAATCACGGTTGCATTTAGCTTATGCAACAAGCCCTTTTAAACCCCCCAATAGCTTGGGAGGACGAGAGGTCTCGTGAGGGTTATATAGGGAACACACCCACAACGTTCATTTATCTAAAAAGAAAAAAAATACTAACGAATTAAAAATAAAGAAACCCAAAATATACAACAACAATAACAAAACACATACCTCGCCCTCACCGCTGATATCTCTCGTCCGGGTCAACTGGCGGGTTCGGCTGGTATGGGTGACCAATGAGGGCCTCGAACATCTCATTTCGTTGTTTCTCTTCCATTTCCTCCCATGCCCGTCTTCGGGTCGTCTCTTCCTCCTGCATTTGTATCAATCGCTCCATTTGGGATCTTTGGAGCGCTTGTTCTATCTACAGCTCTTCCATATGTTTTTCCACCCTTGCCCGGTGGGCGGCTTCGACATTCCACTGATTTTGTTGTTGGGTGAAGAAACCATGCTCCCATTGATGTCTCTTCTCATGAAGCTCACGGTTTTCCCCCATAACCGCGGAAACGTTATCATATGTATCCTGTGTCCCAAGAGGGTAGCTAGAGTAGGCTGCTCTTCGTCGATTGTTGATGAACTGCGCCACCGTGTGTGACGATTCATTATGTCGCCTCGCAAACCTTTGCCTAGGGGGCCTTCGCCCCATATCTTCTTCCTCGTCTGCCTCTTCTTCTTCGTCATCTCCTTCATCACCTTCTCCCATTTCTTCATCCTCATTCCTCTGCACATACTCAAACTGAAAACCAGTCTTTCGATCCACCACCTTAGCCTTCTTATTCAGCACATCCACATATATGTTTACGCCTGATCTTACCTGGGCAAAATCGATCGTATCAATACCCTTGAGTATCCATAGTGAGTTACCTAACTGCAGAATGGTCAGAATAAACAATGACCTTAGTACCCCATATATAAGCACGAAACTTGTCCAACGCATATACTACCGCAAGTAGCTCTTTCTCGGTAGTTGTGTAATTCAATTGTGCATAGAGTCTTACTTGCGTAGTAAATGGCAACCGGTTTCTTATCTACCCTTTGACCCAACACGGCCCCCACCGCATAATCACTTGCATCACACATAATTTCGAATGGTAATGACCAATTCGGTGATTGCAAGATTGGGGCCTCAACCAACTTTTGTTTTAACACATTAAAAGCATTTTGACATTCTTGGTTAAATTCAAACGGTTGATCCTTTAGCAATAATTTACAAAGAGGTTTGGTTATATCACTAAAGCCTTTTATAAATCTCCTATAAAACCCCGCGTGACCCAAAAATGATCGAATACCCTTAACATTCATGGGATAAGGTAAAGTAGAGATGACTTGCACTTTTGCACGGTCAACCTCTATCCCACAACTCGACACTACATGCCCCAACACAATCCCCTCTTTGTCACACCCCGATCTCCACGTGTCACCGGTGGGCCCGGTGTGGGGTACAGTGACGTGGTTGGCATCGTCATAGACAAACAACACAATATAATAATGCACAGCGGAAGCAGAATAGATACATTTCAACTTTAATTAAATGTAATAAAACATCATAAGTAGTTGAAACGGATCCACAGGCGGATCAAATAAAAATAAGATAAAATTGTTCAACAGTTTATTTTGTCGTCCGAGCTTGCGAGACTATAGTGGACGCTCTTAGGAAACAGCCAGCCTAGTTCGTATAGTACCTGCACTTAACCTTTTGGGAAAATACGTCAGTTTACACTGGTAAATACAAATCAACTGACTCATTTTGAAAATGATTGAAAATTGATTTAAATGCACAAGGCATAAATATTTTTTTATTAACTTGGGATAATTATGCAATATAAACTTGTGAACGAATTACATGTTACTCGTACATTTGGTGGCCCGGGATCTGCTGTCCGGGCTAAAGATTAAATGACACACCACATTAAAGAGTTATACACGCCGGGTGTACGCCTACACCCCGTGCTCTGGTCGTGGCCATCTCGTAAGATAATGCCAAGGATATCCGGGACACGGTCAATAACCCCCCAAAGCCTAAAGTAAGAACAAGACTGTTTAAACGAGTCGCACAAACTATTCAAGACTGTACACCCATAGGGTGCAGGATTTGTGCGCTCGATCAAGCGGTATTTTAAATACCGTACCCCAAGCCCGTATAGGGAAAATAAGTCAAAATGTATTTACCTGAGCAAGTATGAATCACAAATGGTAAGTGTAGGTAGCTTTTACTGGGCCTCCTAATCTGGAACAAAGGTTTATAATAACCTATTAGATTCCTAACGGGTCTTTTATTTAAGCCTAAGCTTTGACCGGTTAGTTTTAAGGACGATACGGTACAAGCGCACGATTAAGCGAAAGACCGGATAGAATGTGATTTAGACCCGACAAGTTTGAATACTTGTATAATATGGGTATACTAAATACATTCTGGATTTCGAGATAAAAATGATAATGTTTGACCCGTTTCGGTCAATTTACGCAAACTAGTTACGTAAACCGAAACGAACGCAAAAAGGGCGTTACGGGTAGCCAAGAGAGTCAAATGCAAGTTCCCGGAGATAATATGCTTTAAATATGATATAATATCAGTAAGTTATGTTCTATTATGCCCCGAATAATTTTAAACTCAATTTATGCCTTAGAAGGGCATTTTGGTCATTTAAAAGATTATAAAAGAGTCAAATTAGAAATCTGAGTTTCGGGTCTGGTTTATACAGTAAATATACTTCATTTAACATATTATAACAGTAGGGTATGACCCGTATACAAAACTTATCATTTAAAAATCAAACTATGCACCGTAGGGGTATTTTAGTAATTTCACAAGGGCTAAAAAAATGCCAAAACTGGAAATCTGAGTTCATATACTTATACTTACTGTTATTATATGAAAATATACTAATTACATCAGTAGGTATGAGTCTTATATGTTTAAAACGGGTATAACGCTTACTATGCGCTAAAAACGCTTAAAATGCGATTTAGAGCCGTTTCCGGGTTTTAATAAGAAAGCTGAGATTTTTACATTTCCAGAAGGCTCAAAATAATTTATTCAACATATAAAATCAGTGGAAAAAGGTTTCGGGTCAAAAGAATGTATAAAACTCATTTTATGGCTTAAACGGTCAAAACCGGCATTAACCGAATCGACTTAGCGATCTATGATCCGTTCAGCCAAAAATTAAATAAAAATCAACAAAATTCCTAAAATAATATATAACATCAGTGGGTAAAAAGTTTTATACCAAAACGTGGCCTGAAATAGGTTATACGCTAATTGCGCCATTTATGTAACTTTAAGATATAGTTTTACGATATCGGCCATAACTCAAAATCTGGACCGCCAACTGACCTCAAATTTTCGGTGCAAGTTCATATATTAGAAATAAAGATTTCTACTCTTTCACTTTTCCAAAAATCACGTTTTATATCAAAAAGGGCAAAATAGTCAACTTTTAAGCATAATCGGAAACATGCAAATGAATCGGCCATTCATAGACTCAAGATGTAAAAATTCCAGAAAGTTTAACCACAATAAAAGTGGTCAAAAATAAGCTCCAATACAGATCTCAAACATGCATGCACGGATCCGAATCGATAGTCTACAAAAAAGTCGTTTTATAAGACTTTCGGTTCCAATCCGGGTTTATACTAAAGATTGTCGAGTTGATCATGGTAAAACATATTCTTATATTCATTATGAAGCTATTTTTGATGATTAAACGGATTGCATGTCATCTACATTACCATTTAAGCTTATTTTTGCAAAAACAACTTCTGTTGACTTTTTAGAAACAACTTTGACTCGACAATTAGCATGCATAAAGTGGGAATCAGAGAATACCCTTTTAAGGGTTTGTTTCCCACATAAATACCAACATATTAGTGGTTTCAATTTGAGAAATGACAGAGTAAAACTCGTTTAATCGAAAAGTCAAATAATAAGAACAACGGTTTGACTTTTAACAATTAATCAATGCAAGAACGAATTAGAGACTGATATAGAAGCTTACAAAGGTCCTAATGAAGCTTAGTTAACACTAGGATGCTGCCTTGTCGTTCAGAATTGCTCCAGAAAGTCTTGAGAGTGTTCTTGCAAGTTGAGAGTCCTTGTTACTATCACAAGTGCTCAAGAATGTGAAGAATAATCTGATTTAAAGTGAAATTCAGAGGTTTGGGATAGCTCACTGTAGTCCTAGGCATGCATGGACTATTATTGGAGCATTTGGAGGTGCACACAGCTGGTTCCAACTCAAAATTCGGGCCAAATCAGATTAATTCGCGAAACTGAGATACTAGGCAAGTCATACGGACCGTAAGGTCCTCTCCATACGGTCCGCAAGGGACCTGGTCAGGTCAGCAACTTTCTATAATTGGCAGATTTGGCCCCTGACCTTCACGCGCGATGTTTTGATGCTTAACTTGACTCGTAAACCCCCAAACTTGGTTTTTAAGAACCTTGGGACATTTACCAACATGGTAATGTCCTCGGATAACTTTGTGCTCAACCGAAAAGCCATGAAATTTGACATTGACGCTTTTAACCCCTCAAGTACGGTTTTGGCCATAACTTTCTCATACGTTATCGAAACTTCACGAAATTTTTACCACATATTCTAGTGAGTATATTTTAGCATTACAAGGCTTCGGGTCTGCCAAAAGTTCACTCAGAGGTATAAATTCAACATGTTGACACTTTTGGCCCCTATAGTTTGTAATTCCTCACTTTTGTGCATTTTCCGCTTCGTATGATCCATGAACCATCCGTTTAAGGTTATAAACATTATGTAGGGTTATCATAGAGTCTATTTATCCATTGTTGACACATTGGACCCTTACGTTCCATAGTTTTCACCGTTTGTCACTTTTAGTCCCTCTAAAGTTTGTTTTCACATACCGGAACCTCATGACACGTGTCAAGACATTATTTGACGAAATTTTTCGAGGTGTTACACTCTTGAACCATGAAATGACTCTTTTCCCAACTCAAAACAAGATTCTTTTCAACACATCTTTTCAAAACTTTTTCGAGTTGGTCAAGGCATGTATCAAATGATGATCCGAATATTGAGAAATCATCCATGAAGATTTCCAAAGACTCCCCCACCATATCCGAAAAGATACTCATCATACACCTTTGAAAGGTGGCGGGGGCATTACAAAGTCCAAACGGCATTCGCCTAAATGCGAAAGTACCGTATGGACAAGTGAAGGTAGTCTTTGCTTGGTCTTCCGGATGTATAGCAATTTGATTGTATCCGGAATAGCCATCCAGAAAACAATAAATTTTTGTCCGGCCAATTTCTCAACTATTTGGTCAATAAAAGGTAAAGGGAAATGATCTTTGGAAGTTGCAGAAATTAACTTCCTATAATCAATACAAATACGCCACCCGGTTACCGGCCAAGTGGCGACCTCTTCACCTGCGTCATTTGTGACGACTTGAATACCCGCCTTTTTTGGAACTGTTTGTGTCGACCTCTTCACCTGCGTCATTTGTGACGACTTGAGTACCAATGACTGTGGGTTGACTGCCCGAGGCAGTTCATAATACATGATTACCACTGTAATCCATGCAAATAATTGTCCTTAACAACCCCCGCATGAGCGGGTGCTGAATCCAAACTATAGTACTATCGTCGTTAAGGCAAGTAGACAGCATTCCATGTGTAAACATAACAAACAAGCATTCATTAAGTCATGTATAACATGCGGTAACGGTTAGCGTTTAATAGTATTGCGTATTGTGTTCGATTGTGATTTAGAATAAGTAACGTATGTAACACCCAAAAGTGCGAAAGCAAAAAGGGTTCGAGTATACTCATAGCGGTTGATGGATTGAAGGGAGCGCTTGAGAGTAGGGTTAGCCTGAATAGTTCGGTAGTATAACAATAAGTAACGCGTAAAAACGGAGACAAGTGTGAGTGGATCAGACGGCTGGTCGATCGGATGGCAGTCCGACCGGACAGCTGACCGTGCTGTTGACAGTACATTCGGACAGTTTTCCGGTCGGACGGTAGTCCGGTCGGATGACTGTTCGAGTGGATTGTTTCTTCCTTTGAGTAAGATGTGTTTGTGTATGATGGTTTGACTTTTGAAGTTTTTGTTGCAGCATTTGAAAACATTGGAGTATCTTTACCTTTCAGGTCGGTCGATCGGACGGTCGTTTGATCGGTCGGCAACCCGATTGGTTAGTACTTCAGCGAAGAACAAGTTCTCAGCAAAATGTCACTCGATCGGACAGTAGTTCGATCGGGTGGCATTCGTAGTGCATTGAACGTGTTGAAAAATCGATTAAGTGTTGAAGTCAAGTATCTCATGTTCCGAACAGTAATCCAATCGGATGGTAGTCCGATCGGATAGCAGTTCGTTCAATACTCAAACTTCAAATAAGTTGATTAAGTGTGGGACCCATGTGCTAGCCGCTCGGCTGACCAGTCGTTCGGCTGATCGTCCGTTCGGCTGGCTGTCCGTTCGTCTCACACTTTGTAGTTCTGATTGTTTGTCGTTTTATCAAGGTATTTTGATAACGAGTCAAGCAACGGGAACCTCGTCATTACTTGGTTCTCCTAATCGGACAGGAGTCACCCAAATCCATTTAGTGAACGGTTCGGGACGGTGTTTCACGTTTAACCCAAAATCGGTGAACCTCGTGAATAAAATCCGGATCTTGGGCCACACAACCACCAGAATGTTTAGTAAATCGGCACAAGCTCTGTTTCTATCGGGTTTGAAGGTATTGAGTGTAAAAGAGTTGAAAGAAAGTCGGAAAAACCATCTTTCAACCATTTTCACCGTGAATATGTTTAGATCTATGAAAGATCTTTTTTTGTTTATGTGGAAATCGGTTAGATCCAAGTTATTCTTGGTGGATTGAGGTCAAAGCATGAAGTTCTTCAAGAACACATGATGACATCATCCTAGAACACTTGAATCTTGATGATTTCACGGTTAAAAGTTAAGATTTAAAAGATAGAAATGTGTAGGAGTGTGTGTAGATCATGAAAGTACAAGATTTAGGATGAAATCTTACCAGAATCGAGAGAAATCTGAGAAAAGGTGAGGTGCACGAGCTGGTCGGTCAGAGGGTTTCCAAAAGTGGAAATGATGACCATGACAGGGGTATTTATAGGGTTCCAAATGAGGAAAGTGCTAGCAGATCGGTCAGGCAGCTCGATCGGACAGCAGTCCGGTTGGACGGCTGGTCGATCGGCTGGGTGCCTGATCGATCGGTCGTCTTAGTTGAGAGTTGGATGCGACGATTTTTGGTATTTCGATTTCGATTGCGAACGATGCGAATACGATAGAGTTTCCTATTCAAATTACTTTTTAATCCCAATCACTCATATCTCGCATTGTCTCTTCTCCACCAATTATCATAATTCGATTTCGATTGAGTTTGATTGCGTTTTGATTGCGATTCGATTGATTCACCACACATAACATAAATAAACATGCACAAGTAACACGTAAGGCACACATACACAAATAACAGTAACACATATGCGTATTTCGAGTTGCGAGCGCGATTGCGATAAGCGATAAATAGCGATTAACATCGATAAATAGCGAATAAACTTCGATTATTTGCAGACACTCCACATAATACAACTAATGTGAAATATAAAATAGACTGTCTATAGTCAAAGAAGTCAAAACAGGAATTGAGCAAGGAGTGACAGATCGCAATTTGCGATCTTTTCTTTCTTTGACTTCAATCTTTACTTTGACTTTGACTTTAAAAACATATAACAACCCTCGGTAAAACCGACACCCTCATAATATTTCTAACACCCTAATATATTTTAAATATCTCAATGTGTCTTTATATGTGCCCCGTATGTGAAAACCGAGCCCAAAATACAAAATAACATATAATATAAATAAAAACAATAAAAACTAAGTTGAGGCGGGCCGCATGGGACCTCACCTCAACATAATGCGGGCCGCGCGAGAGTATAACCAGATTTCGTTTAAATCTTTAGTTCATGCGGGCCGCGTAGAAGTGCATCCAAGTTAATGCGGGCCGCGAGCGATCTAGAATGTGGCGCAGCCCTGGGCCGCCACGTGGCCCAACACACGGCGAAGCTATACGATGACCGGGCCAAGCTACGCGTTGACCCAGCTTTGACGCGGGCCGCGTAAGCTCAGCCCAAATGTCACGCGGGCCGCGAGGAAGTCCAATTTCAGCACTATAAATAGAAGGCAACGGGCCTTCAGTCTGCTCGTTCAATTTTCGCTTCTCCAATCACAATTTCTGTAGTAGTGTTATTATACCCGGGCATTATACCCCCTAAAATAGCGAGGTTCTGCTACGATGTAAGTATTATAACCCCTGGAGACGTATTAGATACGCTGCCCGATTGATCTAGGGTTCCGTAACGGCTGTCGTGGTTCTGCCCGACGTAGTCGTTGGAATGCCGTCTCGGGGAGGGTATTACTAATGTTAAAATGGGTTATTATACTAACACACGTGCATTTGTGTAAATTATAGATATTCACCAGGAAACCCTAAAGAATAACCTAAGACAGCAATGTGAGTAATCCTCTTTTTATGTAAACCTTTTTGTGAGTAATCTCCTTTTTGTTAACAGTTTTTACAAAACCTTAACCTTTTTATAATGCAATTTAGCAGTGATTGAGTCTTTGTAATTCTACAATTACTGCCGGTATGTTGGGGTTTTGTATACAAAATGTGAGTAACGTTACCATTGGACGAAGAGTTAGCCAATGTGTAATATGACCCTCAGTCAGACTTGACACTACTAAATGAGTAATTGGGTAGATATAAACATTGTAATCGCCCTCAATACTGTTTAAAGTAAATTAATATTTCTTGATTAAACTGGGATTCACTCACCAGTATTTCCCACTGACAAAACCTTTTTAAAACACGTTTCAGGTAACAAAATGTGAAAGCCAAATAGAAGCCAGCTGGACAGCACTGAAGGCTTGGAAAAGTGGCTATAAAAGTTACCTAAATAAAAGAAAGCGTTTATTTCAATAAAGTGGGATTTATCCCTGTAAATCAGTTTGTAATAAAAACTTGGGTTTTACCCATTTGTTTAAGATTATAAAACATGGTGGTTTACTCTGATTTAATATTTCCTAACTACGGTCCTGATGAAAATTTCCGCTGCCAAATAAGTAATTAACGTGATACCACCGAAACTGGCTCACGGTCGCCCGTTCCCGGGAGATAGTGACCGGGGGTTGTGACAGAAGGTGGTATCAGAGCTATGCCACTGATTCAGCGACAGAAGTGTTCTGCTGACATCAAAATTCAAATTGTTAGGAAATAAACTATGGAAATACGCGTATAATTGTATTTCTTGCTATGTGTTATCTGACTATTTGTTAGTTTACAGTATGAGTGACCAAGGACCTTCTGACGCCTATCGTCAACTGTCTGGTTCGCCTAGGAGCGAAGGCACCTCCTCTTCTCAGCCTGCCCTCTCCGGGTATTCTGCTGATACAGAAGAAGGAATCTTTGTGTTTAAGGCTCAGTCTGAAGAGCCATTTCCTCAGAAAAAGAGGGGATGGTTCAGTAGGGGAGCGCACGAGCGTAGGAAAAGAATGAAAAAGTTGCAGGAACAGCGAGTGTTAGCCGCAGCAAAAAGAGAAACTGATGCTTATAATCAGGATATGCTCAATAGGGGTATTGCTAATATCCATATTTTAGCAACCACTGCTGCTGACCCAAACCTGGAACAAATGCTAGCACCACAACCACAAAATCCTGACCAACCCATGGAAATAGAAAACTAGATAGAAATGCCTGATTACAACCCGGAGGAGATACCTAGGGTACCTGCACCTGATCCTCTAGACCCAAACAACTACGACCCCTGGTGGGACGATGTTAGGGACTACGTGCAACAAAATCCAATACAGGAAAATGTGCCAATGCCCAACTTAGGAGCTTATCCAGGGTTAGATCCTCAAGATCCCTACAACATTAGTGATGCATATGTTAGGGAAATTTTAGAGAATCCATACCCGTACCAGGCCCCTATGCCTCCGTATCAGGAACCCGTACCTCAGTTTCCAAACCCAGTCCTAGAACCTGCACCCCCAATGAGTGCAGAAAATGTCCAGGAACTTAGGACTTTTGGGGAGGAAATTTTAGAAAGCAGTGATCGTATGCGTCAGGTGGGAGAACGCCTCGTATGAAAATACGATGAGCGTAATATGGATTTTTGGATGAATCCATATCAGTGAAGGTGATGGTAGAAACAGTAATAATAATAATAATAAAAAAAATAATATATGTGTGTATGTGTTAGAAAAAAAAACTACGGATGCTTATTATTAGTATTGTAGCTTTACATTTCAGCCGGTATTGTAATTTAAATTTCAGTACTAGTGTGTAATGATGCATACTATATAAATAGAGTAAAAGTCGCAATGCTCGACGCTTTTGGTTAAAAGTGCGTGTCATGTGATTGGCTATATTCAAATATTAATTGTGATATTAATATTTGGTAAATTGTTTAAAATTCAGATGGCCGACGAGGAAAATCAAGATAATCTGAATAACGATAACCAGAGTAACATTAACGTGGTTAATGAGAATCCGGACAACAATAACAATGGAAACCAAATGGATAATAGTGCCGTTCAACATATAGTGGCACAAGGAATTATAGATGCAATGCCATTTATTATTCAAACGGTTCAAGAAGCGAATAATAAAAGTAAGCATAGCAGTAAACGACCAAGTGAACCGGAAAACAACGTGAACAATGGACCCATACTTCAAGCGCCCATTCCCAAAAGAAGAAGAACCATGCCATATGGTTGTTCTTACAAGGAATTCTGGTCCTGTAAACCAATAGAATTCTCGGGCAATGAAGGACCCATTGCAGCTCTACGCTGGATGGAGAAAACTGAGGCTGTTTTAAAAATAAGCAAATGTGCTGAAGAAGATAAGATAATGTTTGCTTCAACTCTGTTTAAAAACGTAGCCTTAGAATGGTGGAACACTATCCTCCAGTCAAGAGGAAGCGATAAGATTTATAACATGGAATGGGAGGAATTTAAGAATATGGTAGAAAGGAAATTCTGCCCTCCCAATGAAAAGGAACAAATAGCAAATAAGTTTCTGAATCTAAGAATGACCGGGGTAGACAGTAAGGGTTACACTACCACATTCTTTGAATATGCTAGGATAGTACCTACCCTTGCATCACCTGAACCGGTATTAATCTCCCGTTATATCTGGGGATTAATTGGAGAGATTAGACATGTAGTCAAGGCAGCTAGACCCCAAACCATAGAGGAAGCTGTAGAACTAGCCAATACCTTGACAGATGAGTTAATCCGTACTAGAGAAGAAGATCAGAGGAGAAACCTAACCCAAAGGCTTACCCAAGAATTCCGTTCTGGGAATTCCAACCGTAGGAATGTAGGATCTACATTTGCACCTTATTGCAAGTATTGCAAAAGGAAGCATTCTGGAAAATGCTCCATTTATTGCAATTTTTGCAAAATATCAGGTCACAAAGAAGAAGACTGCAGGAAGAAAGCCAATAGCAGGGTGTGTTTCAACTGTGGGGAACAAGGTCACATCAAGACCAACTGTCCAAAATTAGCCCCAGCTGCAAACAACAAGAACACTAAAAATGCTAGGGCATTCGTTCTAACTGCAGACGAAGCTAGGATGATTCCGGACGTCATTGCTGGTACGTTTTTAGTTAATGATATTTTTGCTAAAGTATTATTTGACTCTGGTGCCAACCAAAGTTTTATTAATACTTCATTTTGCAAACTTCTAAATCAATCATTAACTAAACTACCACAAGAATGTCTAGTAGAGACAGCAAATGGAGAAACCATTAAGATTTCTGAAATCTTGCAAGGAGCAAGAATAGAAATTTTTAATCAAAAATTTATTGCAAACCTTTACCCAATGAATCTGGTAGGATTTGATGTCGTATTAGGAATGGATTGTGAAGGGGTATGGTCCCAGATCTCGCGTCAGGATCGACCGCGAGTGACCATTACCCTTATCAAAACCCCCACTAGCTAACAACCTACTTGTGCCCAGGCGAGAACGCGTCGGCACAAGGGTTGAATCCAATCTATCTAGTAACGAAGAAGGACTTACATGGAATATGAGAACGGTAGAGTGATGCGACAGAGCATCACATCTGGTGTACGAAAACGGAAGTATTCACAGCGATGCGGCATCGCACCGCATCCAGTGAACACTTCTATCAATACAAGAAAGCCTTACCTTAGGCGTAAAAGAAGATGAACGTAACGGTGCGGCTGACACCGCGCCATATGGGCATTTTCGTCACGCCAAGGGATGCAGGCAAATAGTCTCCGCGGACGACGATGCGGCTAGCACCGCATCTCGCGTATTCCTTGATCACAAGTAGGAGACGCGGTAACTTCAGATGTTACCGCACGTAGCGATGCGGCTTGCACCGCATCCTATGCACTCAAACAAGTGGGACTGACACCACAGTGCAAGTGGCACCAATATCAGTTACCTGTCAGAGCTACGTAAGCAATGGACTGACGTGGCGTAACCTCCACAACCGACAAGCCTGACACACCTGCAAAGGTGCAGCACGTCGTCAGTCCATCCATCATCATCCTCCTTCACTCCTCGGCTATAAATACCAACCCCAAACCAGGTTTGAGGTATCTCTTCACAACTCTCTCACTACTACTACTATCTTACTTTGCTTCCCAAGCAAACTACTGATTCTCACGCCGGAGAGTGGTAACAAGGAGCACCCCCCACCCCATCCTCCTTGTTACGAGTCACGGCTTGTTTCCTTGTGCAGGAGATCAACCACCGGTGATCCAGCCAGCGATCCTTGAGAGGAAGGGATTAACCCTTCTTGACGAGACCAGTGTGTTAACCCGGCCCGGTTAACCATTGTTTCATCATTGGCGCCCACCGCTACTCTTAGCATTTTCTAAACCATCCTTTTTCCTCTCTCACGATCATGACTGATCACCAAACCAACACTGCGGATAACCAAAATCCCCCAATCCCATCTCCGGTAGGGGTCAATGCCTCGACCTCCCAACCCGGACACATCGGCACGTCCACACAAAGGAGTCCCTCCTTTATGTTTGGACATGACTTATCACAGTTCCCATCTGTGATCCCACCAGGCATGACCGTTCATACCTGGTACGAGCAGCAGGCAGCCATGCTGACCGCAGCATATAACCGCGCTTGTACTGAAGCGAATATACGAGCTGGACTTCCCCCAGCACCGCACACCCCTGTTGAGCGTATTTTACAATACGACGGCAGGATACATTCACGCCCGGCTTCAAGAAGCCGACGTGAAGAACGGGGATCGTCTTACTGTTCGGTCCACACCCTCAACGAGGATGATTCCTCATACGGGTCCCACACCAGAGGACCGGTACATACCCGCCTTGGCCCCCATGGCGAGGACAGGAGGCGATCAACCTCCCGACGCGGCCCAGGCATTCAGAGCCGATTGGGCCCGCAACCATACACCGAAGGGTACGGTCATACCGACCCTAACGACCATAGCTACCGCGGTGATTCGCATGACACCAGTAGCAGACCGGGAGGACGCAACTATGTTCCTCCCAGTCACCCCCGCAACACATACCTTAGGGCGGCAAAGCGCCCTGCGAACGAGCCATACAGGCCAAAGGCAGCGGCCGAAAATTCCAAGTTCGGCACGCGGATTGCCAACGCCCATGTCACCACGACAAAGTTCCCATTCAACGTTGGGAAATACAGTGGTTCGACCGACCCGGACGACCACATGAACATCTTCATGGGCGCGGGCATCAACGGCCAGTGGGATGAACCCACTTGGTGTAATTTTTCCCCCAGACCCTTACGGGCCTGGCCAGGGCATGGTTCGATTCTTTGCCAGTGGGATCACTGGATTCATTCGAGGACTTGCGTACCAAGTTCCTCGCCCATTTTAGCCAGCAACGACGCCACGAACGTGACTCGTTGGACGTCATGAACATCTGGCGAAGAGACGACGAATCGCTCGAAGCATTCGTCGTCCGATACAATAAAGAGTGCCTGGAGATAGGTGACGTGGCAGACCAGATGGCACGAAACCACTTCATCCGGGCCGTCAAAGACAGAGAGATGATTATGACCATCTCTGGCAAAGAGGGTTTGCCCAAAAAATGGGAAGATGTCCTGACCGCGGTCAAGACATACGCCCAGACACAGCGGTCACTTGAACCGCATGTGACGAAGGCAAAACCCCAAACCGAAACATCCCACCAAGGGTCTAAGCGTAACAATAAACGCAACCGGGACGTTAGAAATCACGATATTTCCAAACCGTATTTCCCGCGAACCAACACGTTCGACCCAAAGAACTACAACCCCGCCCGAGACAGTCGGGCGTCAAAAAGAGATTCTCGGGACCGCAACTGGACCGAGATCACCATGTCGCCAAGTGAGGTCCTCCTTGCGGACCCACAGTTCTTGCGACCGGCCCAACCAATGAAGTCCAAGAAAAATCAGGACCTCACACTCTACTGTGAGTACCACAAGGACTCGGGCCACACCACCAACAACTGCATCAGTCTCCGACTGGAGATTGAGCGCGCCTTAAAGGAGGGGAAACTGCAACATCTTTTGCCAGGTGGGCAAAAACCCACCAAGCGCATTACCCCTCATGGCGAAGGTACCTCCTCCGGGAAGAGAACCATGCACGTGGCTTCCACCCACATGATCCACGGAGGCAAGGGCAGGCCGCGCAAAGCGGCGAGAAGGCCGGAATGTGACTGGAAAGACGAGCAAGTCGTCTTTCCAAAAGTCCGAGGCGGACCGCGCGATAGGCGCGCCGTCGTCATTTCAGGCCAACTGGCACATTACTGCACCGAGCGTCTATTCATCGACCCGGGCAGTACATCTGATATAATCTACGAACAATGCTTCAACCAGTTCGACCAGGAGGACAAAGATCGATTGCAAGCAGTAGATTACCCGTTAACCGGGTTCGCAGGGGAAACTGTCTTTCCCCTAGGCCAGATTACTTTCCCTGTGCGTCTTTCCAGCGGAAACCGCACAAGGACAGAAGAGGTAAACTTCATGGTTTTACCTCACACCTCCAGATATGACGTACTCCTCGGGAGAGAATCCCAAGGAGATTTCAATATGATCACATCCGTCCCCCACTCTACGGTCGGTTTCCCAACCGAATCGGGGGTCGCGATAATCTATGCCCGCAGGGACGTCATGATGTCGGACGAAGTACGTCCGACCAAGGTCGCAAGGCCCACTCCCAACGAACAACCAGAAAAATGGGTTCTCAACGCGAGATACCCAGAACAAAAAGTCACATTGGGTCACGCCTTATCCCCGACCACCAAAGCGCAACTGAAGCAGCTTTTCTTCAGGAACCAAGACATCTTCGCGTGGACACCCGCAGACATGACCGGGGTCCCACGTGATATTGCGCAACATCACTTGAATACCTTTCCAGGTATTAAGCCAGTGATCCAAGGCCAACGCCACCTTGGGTCAGCTAAAAATCAGGCGATGCAAGAGCAGATCGAAGAACTGCTCTCCGCAGGCATCCTGCGGGAAGTCAAATACCAGACGTGGTTATCCAACCCAGTCATGGTAGAAAAACCGTCCGGGGGCTCGCGCATGTGCGTCGATTACAAGGACCTTAACAAAGCCTGCCCCAAGGATTGTTACGCGCTTCCAGAAATCGACGAAAAAGTCGATAATCTCGCACCATTCAGGTGGAAGTGTTTCCTCGATTGCTACAAAGGGTACCATCAACTACAAATGGCAATCGAGGATGAAGACAAAACGGCATTCCGGACTCCCACCGGAAATTACTGCTACACAAAAATGCCGTTTGGGTTGCGCAACGCGGGCTCAACCTACCAAAAGTTGATGAACGACACTTTCCGCGACCAAATAAGCAAAAGTGTCGAAATCTACATGGACGACCTGGTCGTCATGAGCATGGAAGAGGATACCATGCTCACAGATATTGAAAGAACATTCCAAACTCTGCGCAGCGTTAACATAAAGCTCAATCCAGGAAAATGCTCGTTTGGAATGGAAGAAGGCAAATTCCTTGGGTTCATCGTCACTAAAGATGGATTCAAGGTAAACCCGGAGAAAGTCCAGGCGATCGAGCGCATGCCATCGCCTTCATCGATGAAGGATATGCAACGGCTAGCCGGCAGGCTAGCGGCACTTAACAGATTCTTAGCCAACCACGCAGCTAAGTCTTATCCGTTCATCAAGACCCTGCGGAGCTGTTCAAAGAAAGAACAATTCCAGTGGACCGCAGAGGCTGAACAGGCTTTTCGGGAAATGAAGGAGTGTTTGATACAACTCCCAACTCTAACCGCACCACGCAAAGATGAGCCACTCATATTATACCTATCCGCCGCAGATAACGCGGTGGGTGCGGTATTAATAGTGGAGCGAAAGGGGGTTCAAACACCCATCTATTACATCAGCAAGATGCTCAACGACCCAGAGACGAGATACTCAATAATGGAGAAATTGGTGCTAGCATTAGTGCACGCTTCAAGACGGTTGCGACGCTACTTCGTAAACCACGTCATCACAGTGCTAACCAATTACAGGATCGACCCGATCCTATCCAAACCCGACATCTCTGGGAGATTAGCAAAATGGGCAATCGAGCTGGGCGCGCACACGATACACTATAAACCGCGCCCCGCGATTAAAGGCCAGATCTTAGCTGATTTCGCCGCCGAAGTACCGGTGAATCGCATCCAAGAATGCGAAGAAGCACAAACTCCTGCACCAACGCCATCCTCCTCCGAGACATGGGCACTATTCACAGATGGTGCCTCCAACGACGAAGGTGCGGGTGCAGGTCTGCGACTCGTCAGCCCTGACGGCCAAGAGCTTACATATGCAATCCGCCTCGAATTCAAAAGCACAAACAACGAGGCAGAATATGAAGCCCTGTTAGCGGGGCTACGTTTAGCAGTCAAAATCGGCGTGCAACATCTGGAAGCACACGTCGACTCTTTGTTAGTTGCAGGCCAAGTACGCGGCGACTATGCCGCAAAAGGGGATATCATGATCCTCTACCTCGAGCAAGCCCTGCAACTAAAATCCAAATTCGCTTCGTTCAATATTCGCCATATTAATCGAAGCGAAAACA
Source organism: Helianthus annuus (assembly GCF_002127325.2). Lineage (NCBI taxonomy): Eukaryota > Viridiplantae > Streptophyta > Magnoliopsida > Asterales > Asteraceae > Helianthus > Helianthus annuus. The sequence continues at coordinate 4,796,184 of NC_035449.2, forward strand.
AGTCCGCAGATGCACTATCAAAACTTGCATCTACCAGCTTCCAACACTTGGCAAAGGAGATACGCATCGAAATCCTGCAAAATCCTTCGGTATCCCTGCGCCAAGTCAACGTCATTCAATACGGTTCAACATCATGGATGACACCTATTATCGCATATCTACAGTCAGGTGTGACTCCCGAAAGCAAATCAGAAGCGCGCAAGCTACAATACAAAGCGTGCCATTATCAAATGGGAGACGGTATCTTGTACCGCAAATCATACCTCGGGCCACTACTACGATGCGTCAACCCCCAGGATGCCACATACCTCATCCGAGAGATACACGAGGGCATATGTGGCATACATGCTGGACCACGCATGGTAGTGGCCAAAATCATGAATGCCGGGTATTACTGGCCCGGCATGCACCTGGACGCCGTCAAAGAGTTGCGCAAGTGCATTGACTGTCAACGTCATGCTCCAAAAACCTTGCGGCCAAAGAACAACTTAGTCCCCGTCACAACTGCATGGCCCTTTCAGAAATGGGCAATTGACGTGGTGGGACCATTCCCTGACGCTCCGGGTGCGGTTAAATTTATCATAGTAGCGGTTGATTACTTCACAAAATGGGTAGAAGCGAAACCACTCGCCTCAACCACTGCTATGATAACGAGGAAGTTCATTTGGGAACACATCATCTGCCGTTTCGGTTTACCAATGTGCATTGTCACCGATAACGGCACCAACTTCGCTGCCGACGAATTCCAAAAATGGCTAAAAGAACTACATATTGATCACATATTCTCATCAGTCGCACACCCGCAAGGGAACGGCCAAGTTGAGAGTATCAATAAAAGCCTAGTCGAAGGGATCAAGGCGCGGTTGGGAACGGCCAGGCGTGGCTGGGTCGATGAACTCCCAAGTATCTTATGGGCTCACCGTACAAGCCCAAAAACAAGCAATGGGGAAACACCCTTCAGCCTAGTCTACGGTTCAGAAGCGGTGATCCCCGCAGAAGTAGGTCTCCCCTCTCCTAGAATGTTGGCTATTGAAAAACTAGACAACAACATGGAACGCAGGATCGATTTGGACCTCTTGGAAGAAAGGCGCGAAAACGCTGCCATCAATGAGGCCAAATATAAATCCAAACTTGAAAAGTACTACAACGCGCGCGTCCGCGTTTGTACTTTCAACCCAGGAGACTACGTCCTACGCGACAATGAGGCATCTAATGCCGAGCGCCCAGGGAAACTTGCCCCCAAGTGGGAAGGACCCTACCTCATCAAAGAGGTCTTAGGGAAAGGCGCGTACAAATTACAAACGCTAGAAGGCGAACCTATCGCACGCACATGGAATGCACAACAGCTTCGACGCTGTTATATGTAAGCCATGTTCTTACATTTCTCTATGTAACCTATCAGGCCGCAGGCCATTTGCAGATAAATAAATAAGCAATTTTGTACATTATTGTTTGTTACTACTATTACAAATGCGTGTTCCACTTTGCGGTATCCCAAAAACAGATTGGCAAAATCTTCATTCGCGATACCCATACAAAGTGATAACCACACACAAATATTGTAATAGGCCAGCAAAAGGCAAAAAGACTTGCATGTTTATCCGGCCGGATAAACAAGTTTTTGTTAAACACTTAACACAATTCCTGAGCCCAAAAAGGCAAACAATGGAATTGACGCGGACTCATACGACAAAGGTATGGAGTACACTTGACCCCATTCACAAATGGGTAGAGTTCCGGATATCTAAGCTTTTACAAAGCTAACACAATTCCTGAGCCCAAAAAGGCAAACAATGGAATTGACGCGGACTCATACGACAAAGGTATGGAGTACACTTGACCCCATTCACAAATGGGTAGAGTTCCGGATATGTAAGCTTTTACAAAGCTTACACAATTCTAAAAACCCTAACGCGGTAAATACCAGAGTTGACGCGTACTCATACAACAAAAGTAAGGAGTATACTTGACCCCGTTCATAAATGGGTAAAGTTACGCATACATACGTTCAGACATGCAAGAATTAAAAACACTTGTACAAACTGAACAAAGAAACTTTGTATTCAAAAAATTCAAGCACCCACATGATGCTTAATGAATTTACATAAAGTTCCTATTCTATACAAGAGGAACACAAAAAGGAGGCGCACTAGCCAACCTAAACCCTATTTTGTGCCGCTGGTTCCCGCATCTCCTCCGGCGCCACCAGCGGGTTCTTCCTCTTCCGCATCCGGATAAAGCATCCACAAGCGGTCAACATAGTCCGCAGCATCCAAACAATCGTCCAGTTCCTCTACACAGGCAAGGGACGTATTATAAAAGGAGGCTTCGGCCGCCTTCAGAAGCGATTCGGTGTCCACACCTTGGAACCCGGATCGCTTATCAGTATAACCGCCTGCGGATAATACATTGATAAGCCCAATGCAGCGGTTATAACCAGCTTTAAAGCCAGCATCACGCGCGCGATCCCTGACCAGATCCAAACCAGCCGCGGTCTCAGGGGCATTCATAATAGCCTCAACAATCTGCAACACAAGGATCATAAGTCTCAGATATTAGTCCAAGCAAATCTAAAGAAAAAGGATACTTACACGCGCGATACCGTGAGCCCGCAACCACTCACGGTCAGCCTCCAGCTGGTTAAAAGAGGACACCAAGGCATCCTTGGCCTCAACAGCGGCGTCAGCCCGCTTCTCCGCAACCGACACGCGGGCAGTAAGGTCTGTAACCGCGACCTCCCGGGCCTGAACCTCAGCCTGTCAAAAAACAGTAAACAGTTTACACGATAAACATTTACGAAACAAGGAAGAAAGTAACAAAGTTAAAGAAACATACCTGCAAGCTGGCAACAACTTTGCCCAAACGAATGCGCTCCGCATTCGCCTCTTCAAGAGCCTTAGAAGCACGGCTCTCCCTCTCTTCAGCCTCCTCAAGGGCTTTCGCGGCACGAGCCCCGGCTTCTTTGGCCTCTTCAAGCGCCTTCAGGGCGTCGGCCTTTGCCTGCAGCGCTTTAACAGAAATGGCCTCAGCCGCAGCTTTCTCTTGGCTCAAGGTAACGTTCGCCGCCTTGGCATTCGTTAACTCCTGCCGAGCATGAAACATAATGTCATTCTGCTTAGCCCAAGATTCATTCCACTTCTTGCGCTCATTGGACATTTTTTCATTCCAACTCTTGCGCTCATCAGCAAGGAGCTTAGCAAGGGTACGCACCTGTTTCAGCTGGGCAGTGGCAGCCCATTCAGAAGTCTGCTTCTGCTTCTCAAAAGCAGCCTTGTCCTTCTCAAGCTGCTCCGCACCCGCACGGGCAGCCTTGACCAACTTCTCCGCTTCAGCCCGCATGCGAGCAGCCTCTTCCTCGCGGCGGCCCAACACCTTGTAATCTTCCAAAATGGCATTCGCCACAATGGAAGATCCTATCAACATTGTTGAGAGCTGGTTTATGCACAGCTCCCGGGGTGCAGCACGGGCACGTTCAACTTCAAAAGGGGTGCCTAGACCACCCAGAATCTCCTTGCATGCCGCAGGGTCATTAGAAATATCATCCCCCTGCATAACAGTCCAGGGGGGTCGGTGATATACAGCACTTCGACCCTGGGTATAAGTGCGATAATAATACTCCAACTCAGACTCCCCAGGCTGAATTGGAGGCCCATCATAACCCGCACCACCGGCATCAGCACCGGTAACCTTCACACCAGCAGAAGAGCTCTGCGGCCCAGTATCAGCCTTCTGCGCCTCTGCATCAGACTTTTCTTTCCCAGCATCAGAAAACCGCAGATCCAAATTATCCCCGTCAGGGGGAATGATAAGGTTGTTGGACGAATCCACGGTATCAAAAATCTGGGTTGCCACTTCCTCTGCGGTACCCTCTGTCCGCACCGTCGACTCCGACACCACCTTGGCAGGGGGTGTCGATGGCACTTCAGTTGCACCCGCATCCGTGGCACGCGGGGGTGACCCTGGAGCATCAAAGATAGAGACATCTTCATCTTGAAGCTCTACAAAAAACAAAGTCAAATAGCTATCAAAACAAATTACACATAACAGTTAAGACAAGCTAGCCTACACTTACCAACAACAACCGCAGGTTTTTTCTGCGTCGGAGCAGACCTTTTGGTTACCAGTCTCCGACGTTTGGTTTCAACACCACCAGCAGCTTTCTGCTCTGGCCTTCTCTTCTCACCAATAACAGGGGGACCCGCAGCTGTCCCTCCCGCGGCCGTCTCTTCTGCCTGCTTCTTCGCAGCACCAGAACGCGACCCCGCAGCTGTACCCAAACCCTCAAGGGTATCAGATACTATCACATAATCCATGTATCGACGCAAAGAAGAGTGAGAGATACCTGCCGCCTGCGGCACCAGATGAGGCACAACAGTGACCTCCTTTATCTTCTTTTGGCGAAAGCGCACGCCCTTCACAGTTTGCCTCTTTGGCACACCTTTCGCTTCGGGGTCCCCTAAGGCCCCAAGATCACCTGCATGGAATCAATCCAAAGGGTGAGTCAATAAACCAACATTATCATCACAAGTGAAAAAGCTTCCAAATTATACCTTTGCCTGGCGGCAACTCAACTGCCAGTGCGGCCTCAGTAGGCACCCGGAAGTTACTACGGATGATAGCATTATGATCCTCCTCACCATCCGCACAAACTATGGTCTCAACCGTACCAAGGAAATCCGGGGCAAACATCCTCCATGCGGGAGCATCCTCTGATAACAAACATAAAGTCAGTACCGCAAAAAAGAATAGGGAACTTAAACACATGAAGAGTACGTACCACCGCTTTTCTCCCGCACCACGGGTCTCGAGTTCTTGTTCCTCCTCATCAACATCATACGCAACAACCACAGTTGCGTGTTGGTCAGCTTCACAGACTCAATAGTCTGAAGCTGCGGAAACCACTGCACTGATTTCATGCTGGGCATCGCAATGGTCTCCCCTATGATCGTCTCGGTCACGTTCCGAAACGTCATGTCTGCAACAATGGCAGCGGCCTTGACGTAGAAGAATTTCTTCTTCCACATCGTCATCCCCTTGGGAGGAGTCATCAGCTTGGGGCTACCGTCTCGTTGACGGAAAGAAAAGAAACCCAATGACACAGTCATCTGATAAAACCGTCGGAAATCTCCGACGGTAGGCTCTATACCAAGAGCACGGAAGGTGAACTCAAAATCACGAATCCGAATCATACCAAACGGACTCACTTGAGAAATGTGGACCTTGTACCACTCCAAGACATCCACAACAAACACCGTCAACGGTAACCGGAGATTACAGTCACCAAAAAAGTCGGCCCACATGGTCACATAACCGGCCGGAGCGTCAGCACCAGTATCACCCTCCGATGGATACTGAGCCCCATACTCAGGGGGCATTTGGACATCAAGCATAAGACGATCAAAGCTTTTTCTGGTCCACCTTAACGCCGGTAATCCACCACCGGCAGCCCCCTCTTCTTCTTCTTCAGCCACTACCGGCTGTTCAGGGTTTTCACCCTCCACATTGTGTGGACTAGATAGTTCAGCCATCAAGAATATCAAAGAAACAGAAGATGGTGAACAGAAAAACTAGAAACCTCACCGGAATTTCAGAAAAAGTCGTCGGAGAAGACAAAGAACAAGGTTTCTCTCACCGGCAAAATTTTTGAAATTTCGAACAAGTGAGGGGAAACCACGAACGGTTTCCCCTTATATACCCATCGCAATTAATTCGGAGGGAGAAAACAAATCATCACGTTCAAAAAGCGCGAATCATATGACACCACGTGTCAAGCGCCGTTTTTGCTGACGGTTATCACGCGCGCGTGGCCGCCCACGCGCCTGACAAAAGAGACGTTTACACTCTTCGCTACAGTGCATTTAATGCCTCGGGCAGTGCAAACGTCCTTTCATTTCAGCACATGCCAGGAAGATCTCACCAACTTCCACCAACTCACACGTGAGATCAGCCACGTATGCAACAAAAAGCGACTACATTATCCAATTATAAGCGGCATGCGGTTTCTCTGGTATACCGCACCATAACCCATACCGCATGTCGTTTTTTAACATACCCCTAAAAATAGGTAAAAATATATATATCTCTACACTATAAGGGGGTATAATACCTATCCGCACTACCCACGAGCACACGTGGAATATGCGGACATGACACACACGAGCCCGTTCAGGTGTGTCAGATGCTCAGAACCAGCGTAGTCCGTTGGACTGAACCGCATCTCAGACACAGGGGAACCGCATTTCCTTCATTCTCTTCAAGCTTCAAATCCCTCCTGTCCGGTTCACAACCGCAGAGGGTACATGAACACCTTCTTTAACAAAAGGAAGGAAGGGAATGTACGCGAACGCACATCAGCAACCCTGTCTCCTGAACCTTCAAGAGCTACATCCGAGCAACACACCCGCTTCGAGCAAATGTGGTAATGCAAAACCACAGACACTCACGAGGAGCTACGGACATAACCATAGCTTCCGCAGAGTGGTTGCTACGGAAGAGCCAAGCTCACTCCACATCACCGAGCAATGCTACTGCAAGGCAAACTCGGTATTGGAGCGGGAAGGTAAGTGGCTCCAAAACGAACGCAGATAAGCGCTCTAAACGAGCCCTCGTCGAACAACAAGCGTCCGAACAGCGGTAACAAGTCTGCTTATGACTTTGTTCGCCCGCCTATGGGCCGGATAGAATAAACAATGGTGGGCATACCCTTGCCTATGACCATGTTTATTTACCCATAGTACAAATATACATTGTTCGACCAAACATGGCCAACAATGACGCAACGAGGTAACCGCAAAGAACGTGCGGTTACTAGAGAGCTATGACGACGAACACGAAAACCCAACAAAAAAGGGATCGTCATCTCATGACTAGATGCTGAACATAGAGCTTGAGCAAAGCACTTACAAGCATCAACTACTTTTGATCCCAGTCTCAAAGATTGGTCCAAAAGTTTCTTTTCTTCTTCATGCACCAATTCAACAATTGGTATGAAGAAAAGACCACCTTTAAAGGATGGGAAACCTCTGCATACCTTCAAACCACCATCTCAGAGGTTGGTTCGAAGTTTGTGCAGCATTACTAACAAAGTCTCCAAGAGACCTTCGGCACAACAACAGGTGGCAAGCCACCTAGTGCCATAAATCGGCTGAGAATTTCGCGTCCGACGAGATTCCTTCACCGATACGGAAGAGGCGTCAGATGACCCTTCCAGACCTCCAGCTTGATTTACATACAGAAAAGACCACACATGGTCTAGGATCTTCTCCAGACTCCAAACTACCTTCCAAACACCATAGTCCAGTACTCCTCCCACATACAACTTGTATGTGGCAGCAACACTAGACTGGGGGGACATGAAGGGGTATGGTCCCAGATCTCGCGTCAGCATCGACCGCGAGTGACCATTACCCTTATCAAAACCCCCACTAGCTAACAACCTACTTGTGCCCAGGCGAGAACGCGTCGGCACAAGGGTTGAATCCAATCTATCTAGTAACGAAGAAGGACTTACATGGAATATGAGAACGGTAGAGTGATGCGACAGAGCATCACATCTGGTGTACGAAAACGGAAGTATTCACAGCGATGCGGCATCGCACCGCATCCAGTGAACACTTCTATCAATACAAGAAAGCCTTACCTTAGGCGTAAAAGAAGATGAACGTAACGGTGCGGCTGACACCGCGCCATATGGGCATTTTCGTCACGCCAAGGGATGCAGGCAAATAGTCTCCTTGGACGACGATGCGGCTAGCACCGCATCTCGCGTATTCCTTGATCACAAGTAGGAGACGCGGTAACTTCAGATGTTACCGCACGTAGCGATGCGGCTTGCACCGCATCCTATGCACTCAAACAAGTGGGACTGACACCACAGTGCAAGTGGCACCAATGGCAGTTACCTGTCAGAGCTACGTAAGCAATGGACTGACGTGGCGTAACCTCCACAACCGACAAGCCTGACACACCTGGAAAGGTGCAGCACGTCGTCAGTCCATCCATCATCATCCTCCTTCACTCCTCGGCTATAAATACCAACCCCAAACCAGGTTTGAGGTATCTCTTCACAACTCTCTCACTACTACTACTATCTTACTTTGCTTCCCAAGCAAACTACTGATTCTCACGCCGGAGAGTGGTAACAAGGAGCACCCCCCACCCCATCCTCCTTGTTACGAGTCACGGCTTGTTTCCTTGTGCAGGAGATCAACCACCGGTGATCCAGCCAGCGATCCTCGAGAGGAAGGGATTAACCCTTCTTGACGAGACCAGTGTGTTAACCCGGCCCGGTTAACCATTGTTTCATCAGATTGGTTAATAGCCAATAAAGCCAATATCTTATGTGATCAAAAGTCAATACAGATAAAATCACCAAGAGGTGAAAAGATCACAATTAAAGGAGATAAACCATCTAGATCCACTAAATTCATCTCTGTAATGAAAACTGCAAGTTGTATAAGGAAAAGATCTATAGTGTATTTGATTTCTATAATCACTAACACTAAAGGAAAAGAATTAAAAGACATTCCAGTAGTGTCCCAGTTTTCAGATGTCTTTCCAGAAGAATTGCCAGGACTACCGCCAGACAGGGAAGTTGAATTCAGAATTCACCTGTTACCAGGAACAGCACCGATTGCCAAAGCACCTTACCGTTTGGCACCCGCTGAAATGCAAGAACTAAAGAAACAATTAGACGAATTGTTGGATTATACAGCCAAGTTCATCGCCATGGGGAGCGCCGATTTTATTTGTTAAAAAGAAGGACGGATCAATGCGTATGTGCATTGACTACCGTGAATTGAACAAAGTCACAATTAAGAATCGGTACCCATTACCGAGGATCGATGATTTGTTTGATCAACTTCAAGGAGCTCGATTTTTCTCTAAAATCGATTTAAGATCAGGATATCATCAATTAAAGGTACAGGAAGAGGATATTCCTAAAACCGCATTCAGAACAAGGTATGGTCATTATGAATTTACTGTCATGCCATTTGGTTTAACCAATGCCCCAGCCGCATTTATGGACATGATGAACCGAATATGTAAGCCATATTTGGATAAATTCATAATTGTTTTCATAGATGATATTCTAATTTACTCTAAAAGTAAAGAAGAGCATGCAAAGCACTTGCACTTACTTTTAAGTCTATTGAGAAAGGAAAAGCTTTATGCTAAATTTTCAAAGTGTGAGTTTTGGTTAGAACAGGTACAATTTCTCGGACATTTAGTTAACCATGAAGGAATTCATGTAGACCCAACAAAAATCGAGGCAATTACCAAATGGAAAACCCCAGAGTCACCAACTGAAGTTAGAAGTTTCTTAGGATTGGCCGGTTATTATAGAAGATTTATTCGAGATTTTTCTAGAATAGCCATTCCTTTAACTAAGTTAACCTGTAAATCTGTTAAGTTTGAATGGGGACCAAAACAAGAAGAAGCCTTTAGAATTCTTAAGCAAAGATTAACCCATACACCGATACTAGCGTTACCAGAAGGAACTGAAGACTTTGTAATCTTTTGTGATGCTTCTAAATCAGGTTATGGATGCGTATTGATGCAACGTCAAAAGGTTATAGCTTATGCATCTAGACAGCTTAAGAGTCATGAAAGAAATTATTCGACCCATGATTTGGAATTAGGAGCCATAATTTTTGCCCTTAAGATTTGGAGACATTATCTTTATGGTAGTAAGTTTACCATATTCACAGATCATAAGAGTTTAAGATATGTATTCGGGCAAAAAGAATTGAATATGAGACAGAGACGCTGGATGGAATTACTTAGTGATTATGATTGTGATATCCAGTATCATGCAGGAAAAGCCAATGTGGTGGCTGATGCTTTAAGTCGAAAATATCACGAAAAGCCAAAAAGGGTACGTTCTCTTAAATTAAATCTACAAGTAGATTTAAACAATCAGATTAGAAAAGCACAAGAAACAGTAATCAAGGAGGATACTGAAAAATTAAAAGGAATGATTAAGGAATTAGAACAAGGAACAGATGGAATTTGGAGATTTCATAAAAAGAGAATGTGGATACCTAAATTAGGAAATTTACGTCACCGTATATTAGAAGAAGCCCATAAGTCTAAATATACGATGCATCCAGGAAGTGATAAAATGTACCAGGATTTAAGGAAAAATTTCTGGTGGATAGGAATGAAAAAGGATGTAGCAGCTTATGTTTCTAAATGTTTAACTTGCTTACAAATTAAAGCTGAACATCAGAAACCCTCAGGTTTGTTACAACAATTAGAAATACCAGTTTGGAAATGGGAATTGATAACAATGGATTTTGTTACCAAATTGCCTAAAACAAGGAAAGGTAATGATACAATCTGGGTGATTGTAGATAGGTTAACCAAGTTAGCTCATTTCATACCAATGAAGGAAACCTTTAGTATGGAACAATTAGCCAAATTGTATGTAAATGAAATCGTTTCTTTACATGGCATTCCTTTATCAATTGTTTCTGATAGGGATAGCCGTTTTACCTCTCATTTTTGGTCAAGTTTCCAAAAAGCAATGGGAACCAGGATAAATCTAAGCACAGCTTATCATCCTCAAACGGACGGACAAAGCGAAAGGACAATTCAGACAATGGAGGACATGCTTAGAGCTTGTGTAATTGATTTTGGAGGTAATTGGGACGAACACTTACCTTTAATAGAATTTTCTTATAATAACAGTTATCACACAAGTATCAATGCTGCACCATTCGAAGCACTTTATGGACGAAAGTGCAGAACCCCAGTCTGTTGGGCAGAAATTGGGGAAAAACAATTATCTGGACCCGAGATAGTACAGGAAACAACTGATAAAATCATTCAAGTCAAGGAACGACTAAAAACAGCACGTGATCGACAAAAGAGTTATGCCGACAACAGACGCAAACCATTAGAATTTCAAGTAGGAGATAAAGTATTATTGAAAGTCTCTCCCTGGAAAGGAGTGGTAAGATTCATCAAAAGAGGAAAGCTAAGTCCCAGGTATATTGGACCTTTCAAAATTCTTAAAAGAATAGGATCTGTAGCCTATCAGTTACAACTGCCAGAAGAAATGGCAGGAATACATGATGTATTTCATGTATCTAATCTTAAAAAATGCCTAGCTGATGAATCACTCGTAGTACCTCTCAAAGATATAAAGGTTAATGAACAACTCAAATTTGTAGAGAAGCCTCTACAGATTGAAGATAGAAAAATTAAGAATCTCAAGCATAAGAGATTAGTTCTGGTCAAAGTGAAATAGGACTCCAAAAGAGGACCCGAATACACATGGGAACTTGAATCAGAAATGCAAAAGAAATATCCACACTTGTTCCAGTAGATCTCGAGGACGAGCTCTAAAACAAGGTGGGGAGGATATAACAACCCTCGGTAAAACCGACACCCTCATAATATTTCTAACACCCTAATATATTTTAAATATCTCAATGTGTCTTTATATGTGCCCCGTATGTGAAAACCGAGCCCAAAATACAAAATAACATATAATATAAATAAAAACAATAAAAACTAAGTTGAGGCGGGACGCATGGGACCTCACCTCAACATAATGTGGGCCGCGCGAGAGTATAACCAGATTTCGTTTAAATCTTTAGTTCATGCGGGCCGCGTAGAAGTGCATCCAAGTTAATGCGGGCCGCGAGCGATCTGGAATGTGGCGCAGCCCTGGGCCGCCACGTGGCCCAACACACGGCGAAGCTATACGATGACCGGGCCAAGCTACGCGTTGACCCAGCTTTGACGCGGGCCGCGTAAGCTCAGCCCAAATGTCACGCGGGCCGCGAGGAAGTCCAATTTCAGCACTATAAATAGAAGGCAACGGGCCTTCAGTCTGCTCGTTCAATTTTCGCTTCTCAAATCACAATTTCTGTAGTAGTGTTATTATACCCGGGCATTATACCCCCTAAAATAGCGAGGTTCTGCTACGATGTAAGTATTATAACCCCTGGAGACGTATTAGATACGCTGCCCAATTGATCTAGGGTTCCGTAACGGCTGTCGTGGTTCTGCCCGACGTAGTCGTTGGAATGCCGTCTCGGGGAGGGTATTACTAAAGTTAAAATGGGTTATTATACTAACACACGTGCATTTGTGTAAATTATAGATATTCACCAGGAAACCCTAAAGAATAACCTAAGACAGCAATGTGAGTAATCCTCTTTTTATGTAAACCCTTTTGTGAGTAATCTCCTTTTTGTTAACAGTTTTTACAAAACCTTAACCTTTTTATAATGCAATTTAGCAGTGATTGAGTCTTTGTAATTCTACAATTACTGTCGGTATGTTGGGGTTTTGTATACAAAATGTGAGTAACGTTACCATTGGACGAAGAGTTAGCCAATGTGTAATATGACCCTCAGTCAGACTTGACACTACTGAATGAGTAATTGGGTAGATATAAACATTGTAATCGCCCTCAATACTGTTTAAAGTAAATTAATATTTCTTGATTAAACTGGGATTCACTCACCAGTATTTCCCACTGACAAAACCTTTTTAAAACGCGTTTCAGGTAACAAAATGTGAAAGCCAAATAGAAGCCAGCTGGACAGTACTGAAGGCTTGGAAAAGTGGCTATAAAAGTTACCTAAATAAAAGAAAGCGTTTATTTCAATAAAGTGGGATTTATCCCTGTAAATCAGTTTGTAATAAAAACTTGGGTTTTACCCATTTGTTTAAGATTATAAAACATGGTGGTTTACTCTGATTTAATATTTCCTAACTACGGTCCTGATGAAAATTTCCGCTGCCAAATAAGTAATTAACGTGATACCACCGAAACTGGCTCACGGCCGCCCGTTCCCGGGAGATAGGGACCGGGGGTTGTGACAAAACACGGGGTGTTACAGAAGCCTCCACTTGAACATGTCTTGCATTAACTCCAATTTTGAGTCTATTTCTGGGTTAGTACAGGTGGCGTTATGCAATTCTTCCATGAAACCCAGTCGCTGCTTTGTCATGATGTTCTCTAGCCAGTAGTCTTGCTGCTCTCCGCTGTCGTATGTAATCGTCACCATGTATGTTTCATCATCAAAACGCCATGATGTCATGACAGGTTCTGGCTTCACATTTCCTTTGATTGGTCCAAATTTGCTGGTTAATGCTTTCATAAGCATATGCGTTTCATAGGATTCGTTGTCTAGAGCGATGTCAATGGATAAGATTTGCCTCTGTATCTCTTCTTCCATCTTCAGAATAGCCTTGATCGTCTTAACATGCACCCTCCTTCTGTTGTGAAAATGGATGACGTATCGCCTTATCCCCAGAGTGTATCTCCACGAAACGATTGTTGCCATTTTTGGCGTTTTGCTTAAGTTGGCGTTTTTGGTTAACGATTTTTTTTTTTGTAGAAAATTGATAGATTGAAGTGATTATGGAAGCTATGGTTTACTTTTGTTTATATAATGATGTTTTGGCGCGTAATTTAGGAGGGAATTTCTTCTAATAAATGTTAATAACTGAAATTCAGTTATTTGTGTTGTTTCGTCTTCCTGTAATATTCAACGCGTTTTATTTTTAATTTGTGGCGTTTTGTTTTTAATAGCGTTTTATTTTTATATGGCGTTTTATCATATGATGGCGTTTTGAATATGAGGGTAAAAAGACCATTTTACCCTTAATGAAGCGCGTCCCACCTAATAATATTGATGTTATTACGAAAACGCCACTGCGCAATCTAGTCCATGGATTATTTTGATCTGACGATCCATAATCGTTCTCACCATTCTCACACTTTTCACCGTTTTCTCCAAATCCCGAACCAATATATATATATAGGGTAAGGTTCATGTGAGAACCACCCTTATTGCGAGAACCGCGAGAACCAATGTGAACACAAAATAAAATCTAAAAAAAAATCAAAAAAGCACTCAAAATTTTTTTTATTTTTTTAGTATTTTTCCTAAAAAATTTGCTATATTTGGTTACCACAAAAAAAAAACGTTTTTTTTTTTCGGTTAACAGTTATCCATGCACATGTGCATATGTATCATTACTTCGACAAATTCGGTAATACGTTATCATGAATAGACAATTGCACTTTAATTTACAATACCATTCATAATACACTACTTTTTACATTACCAATATTCAAAATGCACATGTGCATCATTAGGTATAACCATGATATAATGTGTTTTGGTACAAAAAGTTTGTGATTTTGAATGGAGAAGTAGGCCCATATACATGTTTTTTGGTTAGTTATATCTAGTGGTTGATGGTTTGATTATAATTGTCAATTTATGATGTAATATGTTGATTGGATGGTATAAATGGTGTTTACATACATGTAATAAAGTGAAAATATTGGTAACGGTATTGTATTATAGATGGTAGGAGGCAATGGTATTGTATTATGGATGGTAGGAGGTAATGGTAGTGTATTATGGATGGTATGATAGATGAAAGGGAAAGTGTATTCAAAGTAGTGTACCAAAACACCTTATTTCATGTTGATACATATAGATACACATGTGCATTTCTAATATTGGTAATGTAAAAAGTATTGTATTACACATGGTAGTGTAAATGAAAGTGCAATTGTCTAATAGTTGTAATGAATTACGGAATTTGTCAAATAAATGACAAAAATGCACATGTGCATGTTTGTGTATTATGGATGAAATGATAGATGAAAGAGAAATTAGTGTACCAAAACACCTTATTTGATGTTGATACATATAGATACACATGTGCATTTCTAATATTGTTAACGTAAAAAGTAGTGTATTACACGTGGTAGTGTAAATGAAAGTGCAATTGTCTAATATTTGTAATGAAGTACGGAATTTGTTAAAGAAAAGATACAAATGCACATGTGCATGGATAACTGTGACTCGGAAAAATTTTTTTTTTTTGAAAATTTTTTTATTTTTTTATTGTAAACTAATTATAGCGAATTTTACAAAAAAAAATATTAAAAAAATAAAAAAAAATTCGGTGTTTTTTAGATTTTTTTAGGTATTACTGTTTGTGTTCACACTAGTTCTCGCGGTTCTCGCAATAAAGGGTGGTTCCTAACGGATCTTTGTCCTATATATATACTATATATATATATATATATAATAAATAATTAAATTTTTAGTTTTTTACTTTTAATGTTAACTAAAACACAAAAATGCTTTTAAAGTAAATTACATTTTGTGTCCTTAATGATAACTAACTGAATATATTATGATTTGTGTCCTTTATGGTATGTGAAAGAATAATATTGTCCTTGCCTTGATTTAAGCTAACTAAGACTAATAACTCAGTTAGGTTAAAAGGACATAACATGTTACATAATATGGTGTTTTTAGACATAATCTATAATATTTTTTTAAATGTCACATTTCATAATTTTTGTAATACATAAAGGACACATAGTTTTACTCATAAAACTGTCAACTTTTGTGAAATATTCAATTCTTTTAAAATGTTTGTAGTATATTCTTAGCCAAGTAGAAAATATTTTTTTGCATGATTTTTATTTAATTATCTTTTTTAGCTTTATGATTGAAATTATATTAATTTAATTATGCATTAATCATAAGTAAGACTAAGGATAATAAGTTAAACCTTTTTATGTGCTAATATTTTGTTTTTTTAATGCTAAAGTAAATTAAAACAACTTTATACCTAACTAGTTTAAAAAAGATCATGATATAACTGAATTTGTTTTTACCGCTAAGTTATATAATTAAAATATATACTGATATATATGTATATATACATATATACATACTATAAACAATAAATTTATCAACTTCATAAAAAATAAGAATGGAAAGCTACACTAAACAATATACATAAAAGCAGGGCCGGCCGGGCAACACGTGCCGTCGCTCGAGACTCAAAATTTAAAGGACCTAAAAAGTTTTTATAACCTTTTATATATATAGTAAATTATATATTTAATATATACGGGTAGGGTTCATGAGTAAACAATGATGTATTTAGAACAAAATGAATTTATCCTGACCATTGATTTTGTATATATACTTTTTTTCTTTAGTGATAAGATTGTAATTATCTTTTGTAACTTATATGTATTTTAATAGATACAATGATATAATTGTATTTTTCTCTCTTTATTTAATTAACTGGTTTTTCTCTCTCTCCTGATTTCTTATTCTAATGAAAAGAATATATTTAATTACATTCTCTATAGTTTTTCTCTCACAAATTACCTAACTTAATATTTGATAATTTAAAAAAATACAAACAGTATCAAATAATGTTCCATCTAGAACACGATTAAAAATATTTAATTACTTCTCTATACATATATGTATTAGATCAATGTTTGATGAAAAGATGCATAGTGGAAACAATATGTAATAATACGCAAGTGTATAAGTCTGGTATATACCGACCTTTATACACTATGTACTTGAATAATACATAGATGTATACGTCTGGTATATACAGACATGTATACACATATGTACTTGAATAATACACAGGTGTATAAATCTGGTTTATACCGACATGTGGGAACATGATGTAATAATACACAAGTGTATAAGTCTTGTATATACTGACATGTATACACATATATGTTAAAAAACATAATTTAATTAGGTTTAATATTTAATTTTAAAAGGAACATAAGAGTTTATTTAAATAAAACATTAATCCTTCAATCTCTTATAATTAAAATAATGGAGAAATAATTAAAAATGAGAGAGAAAGAGAGAGAGAGAGAGTGTCACACCCCGATTTCCACACGTTTCACCGGTGGGCCCGGTGGGGGATTACCGTGACGTAGTTGGCAACATTATAGTCAAACCACACAATATATGAATGCACAGCAGAAGCAAAAATAGATAAATTCAACTGAATATTATTGTAATATCAAGTATCACAACAGTTGAAAAGTAATCCATAGGGGATCCAAAAATAAATAGGAAATATCGTTCAACAGATTGACGTTCAAGCTTGCGAGACTTATTGAGGACTCTAGGAGGAAGCCAGCCTATTTCGTTTAGTACCTGCAGTTAAATACGCCAGTTTACACTGGTAAATACATTCAACCGACACTTTTGTAAAAGGTTTAATAAAATTGATTTAGGTGCACTTGGCACAAAGTTTTATAACTTGGGATAATTATTTTAATATAATACTTGTAAACGAATTACATGTTTCTTTGCGTTCAGTAGCCCGTTCCGTAGACCGAGTCAAAGACAAATAGACACACCACAGGTATGATGCCCACAAGGTTAATCCTTGAGGGAGATACCATTTTTCATATGCAGCTGTCAGGTGTACGCCTACACCCCGTGCTTAGGTCGTGGTCATCTCGTAAGATGATGCCAAGGATATCCGGGACATGGTCATTAACCCCCCAAAGGCTTTAAGTAAACAATTCAAATTTCTAACGGGTCATAATTGATAACACTTAACCACCAAAAGATTAAGGTCAATTGCCCGACCAAGCGGTATTCTATATACCGTACCCCAAGCCCGTATAGGGAAATAAGTTAAAAGTATTTACCTTTGCAAGTATAATTCACAAACAGCTAATGCAAGTAGCTTTTACCGAGCCTCCTATCCTGGAACGAAGGTTTATAATAATCTATTAGAATCCTAACGGGTCTTTAATTTAGCCTTAGCTTAGACCGGTCAGTTTCAAAGGATAATTATGGTTTAATCGCGTGAAAGGCGAAAACCAGGAATGGAATGTGGTTTGGACCCACAAGTTTGAAGGCTTGTTTTATATGGGTAATATAACCACACTCTGGATTTTGAAGTAAAAACGATAAGGTTTGACCCGTTTCGGCTAATTTATGTCATCTAGTTACATAAACCGAACCGAACGCGTAAATGGCGTAACGGGTAACCGCAAGAGTCCTACACAGGTTTTCTAAGTTAATATGCTTCAAGGAGGTTGTGGTATCAGCATGATACCTTCCATCATGCCCATAACGAGTTAAATCCCAATATACGCCCCGTAGGGGTATTTTGGTCCTTTTAAAGGTTATAAAAAGAGGTTTCCGAGTTCTACAAGAAATCTGAGTTTTCCGACCAGTTTATAAAGCTCAAAATACTTTACTTATTATTTAAAATCAGTAGCAACTGGAATCGGGTCAAAATACCATGTAGACCCCAAGTTATGTCCGAAAAGGGTATATTTGGTATTTACCGAATCGATGCCATAACCGCAGGTTATGAGCAGGTTAAAAATAATTAAAAATCTTTAAAAATTCCAAATTATTATTTTACATCAGTGGGTAAAAGGTTTGGTGTAGAAATTTGGGTTTAGATAGGTTTTATGCTATTTGCGCCGTTTAATTACAAGAGTTTCCGTAATTGCGCTATTTAGCATAACTCTTATTCTACACCTCGGATTGACATGAAATTTTAGGGAGATGCTTAGAAATCAGTAAATAAGGTTATTGTCCTTTCACATGTCCTAAATTCTCGCTTTAAAGTCGAAAGGGCGTTATGGTCAACATTTAAGCATATAACGGAAATGTGTAAATGACTCGGACAAACAATGAACCGGTCACAGAGGGTTATACCATCATGTAACCTGGTCCTAAGAGAGTCCTAAGGCATATCTAAAACATACCAAACCGGGTCAGAACTGGAGTCAAAGCAAAAGTCAAAGTTTTGCGACTTTCGGTTCCAAACCGGGTTAATATAGCAAATGGTCGGATCAAACAAGCTTAGACAAGTTATAATAATCATTATCACGTTATGTGAGTGATAAAACAGGTTACATGTCATCCACATTGTTAATTATGCGTTAAATCGAAAATTAGCGCTCTGTTGACTTTTTCTAAGCAACTTTGACCCGATATTTGGACTAGTTAGATTGGGAATCAGAGGGTGCCCTTTTAAGGTTTTAATGCCCACAAGATTACCAACATATAACTACCTTTGATTTGGTTAATCACTGGACCATTAGTGATTAATCGCTAAGTCAATCGTTAATTACGACAGATTGACTTTTAAGTTATATCTAAGCAAAAACTTAACTAAGGAGGGTGGAGCACACTTACAAGAGTCCTATGCACGACCAGGGATGAGTAGTGAAGACACTTGAGCTCTAGAAATGATCAGAAGTGTGGTTTGAAGGTGTGAAGAACATTGGTGCACTTCATGGCCTTATATAGTAAACTTGGATGCATTAGATCATTACAACAAAGGCTACAAGGGTTCCCTGATCATCAACATGTGTCCCTGAGTGCTAGGGGTCGTTTAGGGGGCGCCCATACCCTTACAATCATGTCTAGAGTCGGTTAAAACACCAAACAGTGCTTCTGTCCGCTTTTTCTGCATCTGGGAGGCTGACGCGGCCCGCGTAAAAGATCACTCAACCTTTACGCGGCCCGCCAGAATCCTTCTGACAAGCCCATATCTTCTACTGTCCTCGCGGCCCGCGTTAAATCCCTTGTTACCTTCACGCGGTCCGCCTGAGACCAAAAAGTAAGATTTTCCAAATCTTTTCAATAATTACAGTTGGCCTTTGGATTTACGGAGGGGTAACTTTGCGTTTTGGGCCTCGTTAATTTACGTATAAGGGCCTCCTAACTTTTACCCTTGCCGTTAAGTCCTCGGTTAAATTATTGCTTCCTGAAAAGTCCTATCTTTCAATGTTTGACGTTTTTAACCCTTCTTAACGAATTTGGTCGTAACCTTCCCAGATTATAACGGAACGTGATGAAATTTATATCGCACATTCTAGTGAGTATGCTTTATCATTACAAAGCTTCGGGTATGCCAAAGGATCACTCAGAGGTATAACTTAAACATGTTGACATATTTGGCCCCTGCAGTTTGTAATTCCTCACTTTCTTCCACATTTCGTTCCGTATGATCCATGATTCATTCGTTTGAAGGTACGAGCATAATTTAGGGTTACTGTAAAGTATATTTATCCCTTGTTGACGTTTTGAAACCTTGAATTCACATACTTTCTATATTTGTCAACTTTAGTCCCTTTGGTAGTATTCATTACTACGTGTAAACTTATGACACGTGTCAATACATTATAGGACGCAAATTTTCGAGGTGTTACATCCTCACCCCCTTAAAAGAAATCTCGACCTTGAGATTTATTGAAACAAATGAGGGTACTTTTCTTTCATCGTGGATTCTACTTCCCACGTGTACTCAGGAACTCTACGGGCATCCCATTTAACCTTCACAATCGGTATATACTTCCTTCGAAGCTTTTTGACCTGTCGATCCTCGATCAACACCGGCTTTTCAACAAACTTTAAGCTCTCATCGATGTGTACATTCGTATGCGGTATAACTAGCGATTCATCGGCGAAGCACTTATTTAGATTGCAGATGTGGAACACATTGTGGATACCACTGAGCTCTTCTGGTAGGTTTAACTTGTAGGCAACCGATCTGACACATTCGATTATCTCGAAGGGTCCAATGTATCTCGGGCTCAACTTGCCTTTCTTACCAAATCGCATCAAACCCTTCCAGGGTGATACTTTAAGCAATACCTTGTCACCTACCTCGAAGTTAAAAGGTTTACGTTTCAAATCTGCGTAGCTTTTCTGCCTATCTCGGGCAGCCTTCAAACGGTCACGAATTTGGACAATCTTGTCCGTTGTTTCAAATACTATTTCTGGCCCTCATAGTTGGACATCACCAACTTCCGCCCAACAAACGGGCGTTCTGCACTTCCTACCATACAAGGCTTTGAAAGGAGCAGCCTTAATGCTCGTATGGTAACTATTGTTATATGAGAACTCGACTAATGGTAGGTGGTTATCCCAACTGCCACCTATATCAATCACACATGCACGAAGCATGTCTTCCAACGTCTGGATTGTACGCTCACTCTGTCCATCTGTCTGAGGGTAGTAAGCCGTACTGAAGTTTAAGCGTGTACCCAAAGATTGTTGGAAACTTTTCCAAAAATGTGACGTGTATCTGGTATCTCTATCAGAGATAATAGACACAGGCACACCATGTAGATATACAATCTTATCTACGTACAACTAGGCTAACATGTCGGGGCTATAAGTCTCTTTAATGGGTAGGAAATGTGCTGACTTAGTCAGTCTGTCGACTATCACCCATATTGTATCGTTCCCTTTCCTTGTCTTCGGCAATTTGGTGATGAAGTCCATTGTTACCATTTCCCACTTCCACTCGGGAAGTTCGGGTTGTTGCAGCAAACCCGACGGTTTTTTATGTTCAGCTTTGACCTGCGCACAAGTCAAACATTTAGCTACATAGGTGGTTATAGACTTCTTCAAGCCTATCCACCAAAAGTTTGCTTTCAAATCCTGGTACATCTTGTCAGCTCCAGGATGAACGGAGTATTTGGAACTGTGGGCTTCCTGGAGGATAACTTCTCGTAGTCCCCCATATACTGGAACCCATATTCGCCCATTTAACCTTAGAATTCCGTCCTTTCCATAGGATAACTGTTCCGCAGTCACCCCTAGCTTTTCGTTAGGATAGTTAGCTTCTAGCACAGCTTCCTTTTGTGTAGCCAACAACCTTTCATTCAAACTGTTCTTTATTTCAATGCTCTTGGCATTGATTCTAATGGGCTTCACTCTTTCCTTCCGACTCAAGGCATCGGCGACTACATTTGCCTTGCCTGGATGGTATCTTATTTCACAGTCATAATCGTTTAAAGTCTCCATCCATCGTCGTTGCCTCATATTCAAATCCTTCTGATTGAACAAATGCTGGAGGCTCTTGTGATCAGAATAAATCACAAACTTGATACCATATAAATAGTCTCTCCACAGCTTTGGCGCGAATACAACGGCACCCAACTCCAGATCATGGGTGGTGTAGTTCTTTTCATGCACTTTTAACTGACGTGATGCATAGGCAATAACCTTGCCTTTCTGCATAAGCACGCATCCCATCCTGGTGTGTGACGCATCACAGTATACCACAAATTCTTCTGTTCCTTCCGGCAATGTCAACACAGGTGCATTGCTTAACTTCTGCTTAAGGGTATCAAAGGCTTCCTGCTGCTTTGGTCCCCAGTCAAACTTAATTTTCTTCCTAGTCAGAGAAGTTAGTGGTGCAGCAATCCTTGAAAAAATTTCAATGAAACGTCTGTAATATCCTGCCAGTCCTAAGAAGCTGCGAATTTCTGTGGGCGTCTTCGGCTCTTGCCAATTCATGACAGCTTCCACCTTAGCGGGATCCACTTGGATACCATGCTTACTAACCATGTGTCCAAGGAATTGGACTTCTCGAAGCCAGAATTCGCATTTAGAGAATTTGGCGTAAAGCTTTTCCTGCTGAAGTAGTGAAAGAATACAGCGAAGGTGCTTCTCATGATCAGCTTGGTTTTTTGAATAAATTAGAATGTCGTCTATGAAGACGATGACAAATTTGTCCAAGTATGGCTTGCAGACACGGTTCATGAGATCCATGAATGCTGCTGGTGCATTAGTGAGCCCGAAAGGCATCACTAGGAACTCGTAATGACCATAACGAGTCCTAAATGCAGTTTTATGCACATCTTCATCTCTAACCTTCAATTGGTGATAACCTGACCTCAGATCAATCTTAGAGAAGTAGCTTGCTCCTTGAAGTTGGTCGAACAGATCGTCGATCCTGGGTAATGGATATCTATTCTTGATAGTAACCTTGTTCAGCTCACGGTAATCGATGCACAAACGCATCGATCAATCCTTCTTCTTGACAAATAAGATTGGTGCTCCCCAAGGAGACGAACTAGGTCTAATGAAACCTTTGGCTAGCAATTCATCCAATTGCGTTCTTAATTCCTTCATCTCTGTTGGTGCCAACCTGTAAGGCGCTCTAGCAACCGGTGCTGCTCCAGGGATAATATCAATCCTGGACTCCACTTGTCTATCTGGTGGTAAACCAGGTAGTTCTTCCGGAAAGACTTCAGGGTAATCCGAAATAACAGGGATATCTTCAATCTTGGGTTTTGGCTCGTCGATAGTTACCTGTGCCATGTAGATGACACAACCTTTCTTCAGACACTGAGAGGCTTTGAGCATAGATACTTGCTCTGGCAGTCCATACCGAGTATCTCCCTGAATGGTAAGTGGCTCACCAGACGGAGTCTTGAGCACTACTTGCTTCTTATTACAGACAATCTGGGCCTGGTTTTTAGATAACCAGTCCATACCCAAAACTATGTCGAATCCTGCTAATTTCAAAGGAAGTAGGGACAATGGAAAAGAGTGGTCCTTAATAGATATGAAACATCCCTCTAATATGGTTGAGGCGGTTTCTAAGGTGCCATCAGCTAGTTCCACCTCATACTTTATACTTAAAGTCTTAACAGGTAAATTCAGCAATTTGCAAAACTTATTGTCTACAAAAGATTTATCAGCTCCAGAATCAAATAATACTCTTGCATAGACATCATTTATAAGGAAGGTACCTGTGATCACATTGTCGTCCTGCACAGCTTCCTTGGCATCCATTCTGAAGACTCTCGCATTAGTCTTCTTTCCCTCGTCAGCTTTCTTTGCATTCTTCAGGCAATTCGTCTTAATGTGCCCCTTTTCGTTGCAGCTGTAACACGTTGCATCTTTCAGTTTCTTGCATTCGAGGGTCTTATGCTCTGTGGATTTACAAATCCCACAACGACCCGCATGAGTCTGGGATTTGGATTCAAGTCTGCATCTCCCATAATGGTATTTCTGGCAAGTCTTACATTTGTGCTTGTCCCCAGACTGATGCCCATCTTTCCTTGAACCAGATCCTTTCTTATGGTCGTTTCCCACGGTGCTTCTTGTTTGATCGACGGGAGTTATTGTCATCATCATGCTTTCTCTTTTCGGCATCCTTGTTCCTCAGCGATCTCTGCCTGACCGCATCCAGAGTGAGGGATAAGGATATATCAGCTATTGACCTGAATGTAGCTGGTCGAGAGGCTTTCACACTAGCCTTGATTTCTGGGGCCAAACCCCCAATGAAACGCGTGATCCTTTTGGGTTCTGGGGTCACCAAGTATGGAACCAATCTAGATAGAGTGTTGAAACTCGTGAGGTATGCCTGGCAATCCAGATTCTTCATGACCAGAGATAGAAATTCAGACTCTATCCTTTCAACCTCGTGCTGTGGGCAGTAATTTTCCTTGATAAGAGCAATAAATTGCTCCCAAGACATGTTGTACAAAGCCGCTTTCCCAGAGGCTTGGATCAATGACCTCCACCAGGCTAAGGCCTCTCCCTTGAATGATTGCGACACAAACTTTACTATATCCTTTTCAGCGCATCTGCTGATATCAACCACCGTGTCCATCTCATCTAACCATGTCATGCAGTCAACTACTCCTTTCTCCCCTGTAAAACCTCGGGGCTTGCATGAGACGAAGTACTTGTAAGAGCAACCCTTGTCACAGGGTCCTTGATCTGGCACAACCTTTTGAGATGGAACACTGTGATGATTCTAAGAGTGACGATCATCATCTTTCTTCGGTTCTTCCTTCTTGGAGGGAGGCTTACTATGTGCCTCGGAATGAGTTTTGGGCTTTGAATGCGGTGTGGATATCGTCCTACTTCGAGATTCGCTATATTCCTCGTACTGCCGTTCTAATGCTGTTGCAACAGCGTTATCTACTAACGCTTTCAGTTCAGCACCCGTTATATTAATTCGGGCATTATCATTCTCATTTGCCTTTGGATGACTATTAACCTCCTTCGAGTCAGCCATTGAAACCTTGATCTGCTACATAAGATAATGACAAAAAGTCTTATTCGGGAGTTTATTATGGAATTGTCTTTTATGGCAATTCATTAACCTTGGTAAACACAGACCATAATTGGTTAATTTGTTACTCATATTTATTTAGGATTTTAATATATCTTATCCTAATTATAAACAATATTGTTAGTGGCACAAAAGCCTAGTCACATAGACGTTTTATATTATCAACCAGGATTTCAGGGAATCAAGGCATGAAGGTCTGAACATAGTTCTTTTACCTTTTCTAACAGGGAGTCATAGACTACAACTGTCTTTTGTCTTATACGACAATGAGTATGGCCCGAAGGCACTACATCACTAATGGATGTTTGATAAATGATCATCTTACTTGATGATTTAGACCCATGATTCATAGATCATTAAATGGGGTTTTAGGATTCTCTTGCAGAATCCTAATATAAGAGTGACATGTGTGATTTTACGAATCACATCTGCCAGGAGTGTTAACATAATTCCAGAGGTTAACAGGGATTGGAATCTTTTAAACAGGTCTCACCGTCTTGGCCAGGTCTTATCACGACACGAAGGCTAGGTTATACCGTTAAGATTCTTTATTTAACTGGTAGGCAGATTTAATTTAAAAGGAATGATTTGATTTATTTATTTCATATAATAGTGCATATAATGACAAAAATGAAATTTTAAAACTTAACATTCCAATACATACTAAAAGATTACACACTGCCCTAAACGGGACTTTTAACTAGATGAAATACCTACGCAGAGGTTTTAACAGAAAACAAGTCCACGCAGGGACCAAATACAAGGATAGATGTCCACACAGGGACGGAAAAGACAAGTCCACGCAGGGACTAAAACACACATAAATGTCCACGCAGGGACTATAAAACAAGCCCACGCAGGGACTAAATACCAAGATAAATGTCCACGCAGGGACTTAATTGAAATAAGAAATACAATAGCATATATAGAGACTAATGATCTCGCTTCTTCTTTCCTTTCAACAGGTTCGCCAAACCCTTGAGGAATCCACGGTTATTCTTACGTTCCTCTTCGAAATCTCGTTCCACCCTGTTTAAACGCTGGAGGATTTCTTCCTGTTCCGGTGGGGAAAAACGTGGTGGCTGCGATAGGTGCTGAGCCGGAGTACTAAAAGGTACCGGGTACCCATGAGTTGAGTATCCCATTCCCCATGGAAGTTCATATGGTACTTCAGGATGACGGGCGTGATAGTTTGCTGCCATTTCACGGTATGGGTCGACACCAATGTAGTCGTAGTGAGTGTGAGACGACTGCTCAAACGAGTTGTACGCTGAGGGACCGGCGTACGCAGGTATTGGGTTATCATATCCAAATGGCGGCGAAGACGGTGCAACTGGTGCAGAATTCGCCTCTGGAACTGGGTTTGAAGGTCATTCCTCATGCAGTGGCGGATAATGACTGCCACTGGAGTGTCGAGGGGTGCTGAAATGAAAATCCCCTCTTCGAGTGGATAGACGTGCACCTCATATCCTACGCCTCGGTGGATCCGGAGGTGCCTGCTGAACTGGTGGCGGAGGAGGCGGTGGCGTGACAGCCACGAAACGTGAATCCTCGGAAGGATCCTGCTGCTGCTGCTGCGGATGAGGCGACGCATGGTGAGAGGGTGTAAAGTACCACTCATACTGGTTGAACCGTGCTTGGTAACTGTCTGGACCTTGATAGGGTGTTCCATGGAAGGATGATCCATCAGAGACTTCAATAGGGTGCGTGGGAGTACCGCGTGCAGGCTCGATGGGGTCCGTATCCTCGTCTATATCCATTGCATTGTCTTCGGAGAAATGGTCCTCTGGTCCCAGAGGGTTGAAACCTACTGGTTCTTGAACATAGTCTGCCGGGTTGAACTGGCCTTGGAAGAAAGGAGTGGGATCGCCATAAGAATGGTGCGAAACAGATCGTTGGAGAGGTATAAATGAAGGCCGAGGGTTACTGGGCTCGTTTTCCGAATTCGACCCAAAAGAGTGATGGTATGAATGTGTCGAACTGTGTGAGGTAGACCGCCTAGCGGGCTCAAAGAGGTTCCTCCTACGCCTCTGAGGTTCTTCGCTCCTTGTACTGGAAGGAGCTCGCATGTGTGAAGGTCCGGCCTCATGATCATTGCGAGTAGTGATTGGCCCTATGCCTTTTCCTCCTCTTTTGATTGCTGGTGGCATATTTCCTGCTTAAACAATCTTAAATCAACAACAAACAATAAAAGACAGACTAGAACCACAAATCGAATTTGTCCTATGTTCTTGTCTAGACTCGAGTATGTGCAATTGTGTCATTGAGATTAAACACATAAGGATAGTGTTTAATTCACTCAACGTTGGCTCTGATACCAACCTGTCACACCCTGATTTCCACACGTTTCACCGGTGGGCCCGGTGGGGGATTACCGTGACGTAGTTGGCAACATTATAGTCAAACCACACAATATATGAATGCACAGCGGAAGCAAAAATAGATAAATTCAACTGAATATTATTGTAATATCAAGTATCACAACAGTTGAAAAGTAATCCACAGGGGATCCAAAAATAAATAGGAAATATCGTTCAACAGGTTGACGTCCAAGCTTGCGAGACTTATTGAGGACTCTAGGAGGAAGCCAGCCTATTTCGTTTAGTACCTGCAGTTAACCTTTTTGGGAAAATACGTCAGTTTACACTGGTAAATACATTCAACCGACACTTTTGTAAAAGGTTTAATAAAATTGATTTAGGTGCACTTGGCACAAAGTTTTATAACTTGGGATAACTATTTTAATATAATACTTGTAAACGAATTACATGTTTCTTTGCGTTCAGTAGCCCGTTCCGTAGACCGGGTCAAAGACTAATAGATACACCACAGGTATGATGCCCACAAGGTTAATCCTTGAGGGAGATACCATTTTTCATATGCAGCTGTCAGGTGTACGCCTACACCCCGTGCTTAGGTCGTGGCCATCTCGTAAGATGATGCCAGGGATATCCGGGACATGGTCATTAACCCCCCAAAGGCTTTAAGTAAACAATTCAAATTTCTAACGGGTCATAATTGATAACACTTAACCACCAAACGATTAAGGTCAATTGCCCGACCAAGCGGTATTCTATATAACATACCCCAAGCCCGTATAGGGAAATAAGTTAAAAGTATTTACCTTTGCAAGTATAATTCACAAACAGCTAATGCAAGTAGCTTTTACCGGGCCTCCTATCCTGGAACGAAGGTTTATAATAACCTATTAGAATCCTAATGGGTCTTTAATTTAGCCTTAGCTTAGACCGGTCAGTTTCAAAGGATAATTATGGTTTAATCGCGTGAAAGGCGAAAACCGGGAATGGAATGTGGTTTGGACCCAACAAGATTGAAGACTTGTTTTATATGGGTAATATAACCACACTCTGGATTTTGAAGTAAAAACGATAAGGTTTGACCCGTTTCGGCTAATTTATGTAATCTAGTTACATAAACCGAACCGAACGCGTAGATGGTGTAACGGGTAACCGCAAGAGTCCTACACAGGTTTTCTAAGTTAATATGCTTCAAGGAGGTTGTGGTATCAGTAGGATACCTTCCATCATGCCCATAACGAGTTAAATCCCAATATACGCCCCGTAGGGGTATTTTGGTCCTTTTAAAGGTTATAAAAAGAGGTTTCCGAGTTCTACAGGAAATCTGAGTTTTCTGACCAGTTTATAAAGCTCAAAATACTTTATTTTTTATTTAAAATCAGTAGCAACTGGAATCGGGTCAAAATACCATGTAGACCCCAATTTATGTCCGAAAAGGGTATATTCGGTATTTACCGAATCGATGCCATAACCGCAGGTTATGAGCAGGTTAAAAATAATTAAAAATTCCAAATTATTATTTTACATCAGTGGGTAAAAGGTTTGGTGTAGAAATTTGGGTTTAGATAGGTTTTATGCTATTTGCGCCGTTTAATTACAAGAGTTTCCGTAATTGCGCTATTTAGCATAACTCTTATTCTACACCTCAGATTGACATGAAATTTTAGGGAGATGCTTAGAAATCAGTAAATAAGGTTATTGTCCTTTAACATGTCCTAAATTCTCGCTTTAAAGTCGAAAGGGCGTTATGGTCAACATTTAAGCATATAACGGAAATGTGTAAATGACTCGGACAAACAACGAACCGGTCACAGAGGGTTATACCATCATGTAACCTGGTCCTAAGAGAGTCCTAAGGCATATCTAAAACATACCAAACCGGGTCAGAACTGGAGTCAAAGCAAAAGTCAAAGTTTTGCGACTTTCGACTCCGAACCGGGTTAATATAGCAAATGGTCGGATCAAACAAGCTTAGACAAGTTATAATAATCATTATCAAGTTATGTGAGTGATAAAGCAGGTTACATGTCATCCACATTGTTAATTATGCGTTAAATCGAAAATTAGCGCTCTGTTGACTTTTTCTAAGCAACTTTGACCCGATATTTGGACTAGTTAGAGTGGGAATCAGAGGGTGCCCTTTTAAGGGTTTAATGCCCATAAGATTACCAACATATAACTACGTTTGATTTGGTTAATCACTGGACCATTAGTGATTAATCGCTAAGTCAATCGTTAATTATGACGGATTGACTTTTAAGCTATATCTAAGCAAAAACTTAACTAAGGAGGGTGGAGCACACTTACAAGAGTCCTATGCACGACTAGGGATGAGTAGTGAAGACACTTGAGCTCCAGAAATTATCAGAAGTGTGGTTTGAAGGTGTGAAGAACATTGATGCACTTCATGGCCTTATATAGTAAACTTGGATGCATTAGATCATTACAACTAATGCTACAAGGGTTCCCTGATCATCAACATGTGTCCCTGAGTGCTAGGGGTCGTTTAGGGGGCGCCCATACCCTTACAATCATGTCTAGAGTCGGTTAAAACACCAAACAGTGCTTCTGTCCGCTTTTTCTGCATCTGGGAGGCTGACGCGGCCCGCGTAAAAGATCACTCAACCTTTACGCGGCCCGCCAGAATCCTTCTGACAAGCCCATATCTTCTACTGTCCTTGCGGCCCGCGTTAACTCCCTTGTTACCTTCACGCGGCCCGCCTGAGACCAAAAAGTAAGATTTTCCAAATCTTTTCAATAATTACAGTTGGCCTTTGGATTTACGGAGGGGTAACTTTGCGTTTTGGGCCTCGTTAATTTACGTATAAGGGCCTCCTAACTTTTAACCTTGCCGTTAAGTCCTCGGTTAAATTATTGCTTCCCGAAAAGTCCTATCTTTCAACGTTTGACGTTTTTAACCCTTCTTAACGAATTTGGTCGTAACCTTCCCAGATTATAACGGAACGTGATGAAATTTATATCGCGCATTCTAGTGAGTATGCTTTATCAATACAAAGCTTCGGGTATGCCAAAGGATCACTCAGAGGTATAACTTAAACATGTTGACATATTTGGCCCCTGCAGTTTGTAATTCCTCACTTTCTTCCACATTTCGTTCTGTATGATCCATGATTCATTCGTTTGAAGGTACGAGCATCATTTAGGGTTACTGTAAAGTATATTTATCCCTTGTTGACGTTTTGAAACCTTGAATTCACATACTTTCTATATTTGTCAACTTTAGTCCCTTTGGTAGTATTCATTACTACGTGTAAACTAATGACACGTGTCAATACATTATAGGACGCAAATTTTTGAGGTGTTACAGAGAGAGAGAGTTAAGAGAAGAGAAAATTAATGTATTTAAATTAACATACTTGTCTAATGTCAATCTTACTCTTTTAATCTAAAAAATGATCAAGAGACAAGATTAGTTCACTCAGTTCACTCTCAAGAAATTGTTTAGAGATGAACCTAATCCTAATATACACATTCATTTATTATAGAGTTAATTGCCAAAATAGTCCCTGAGGTTTGAGCAGGTTTGCCATTTTCATCTAAAATGGCATTTTTGTACCAAATTGCCCCTAACGTTTGTAACTTTTGTCATTTTCATCCAAACCACTAACTTCGTTTATTTTTTTCTGTTAGGTTGAGGATATTTGGATGAAACTGGCAAATATAAAACCTCAGGGACGATTTTGGCAATTTACTCAAACTTTTTTAAATTTCTTTTATTTAATTAATTTTGTTACATATATAATAAAAAGAAAATACATGCAATTTTTATATAAAAAAATAATAGCTTTGTCACATAATTTTTATAATTTTTCATCCAACCACTAACTAAGTTAATTTTTCTATTAAGTCGAAGGATGTTTATAAACTAAGACAGATATTAATTTCTAATTTTTTATATAGATCAGTTTTATAAAAATAAAATCTACTTAAACCTCTAAATTTTATGAAACTAAAATGCTGGTGACCTTATTGAAAAAAGGTCAAATAAAAAAATCTTATCATATGTACCAAGTTTGTAATTCATCTTTTACTCTTTTAAATTCGCTCCTAAGGAAAAATAGAAGCCAGTGCCCCTCCCCCCCCCCAATCAAACAACGTATCATTACCAAAACTTAAAATTGCCCATCAAATTGCAATTATAATGCTATGAACCAAAAGTTTCTTTACTCAAGCCACTCAGAATAAGTATTAGTTAGTTACCCTCATAATCTTAATTAAATAAATATTTTCTTTCTACCAACATATTTCCTAGGTGCTCAACACATTTAAAAAATATGTAACGTTTTACAATTTTTTTCTATCTCTACAACTGATAAATACTAAAAGTTGTAATCGATTGTTATGTGTTGCAAACCAATGACGTTTTCTCTTTATAAAACTGATTTTTATAAAGAAGCTGTAAATTAATTTATGTCTTAATATATAAAATTTAAAACATCATTCACCTTAACAGAAAAAATAAACTGAGTTAGTGATTTGGATGAAAATTTATAAAAATTATATGACAAAACTATTATTTTTTTTTTCTAAAAACTCCATGTATATTCTTTTTTATTATATATATAACAAAAACAATTAAATAAAAGAAATTAAAAAGGGTTTGAGTAAATTGCCAAAATCGTCCCCGTGGTTTTATATTTGCAAGTTTCATCCAAATATCGTCAACTTAAAAGAAAAAATAAACTAAGTTAGTGGTTTGGATATAAAATGGCAAAAAGTTACAAACGTTGAGGGCAATTTGGTACAAAAGTGTCATTTTGGACGAAAATATCAAACGTTCACAAACCTCAAGGACGATTTTGGCAATTAACTCTTTATTATACATAAAAGTGTTGTTGTTGGAGTGGAAAAAATCATCTTAAGATAATGAGATGTCTCAAGTTCAAGGTTAGGCTTCATCACCTAGATTATATTTTTTTTTAACTCATTTCCTCTTACTACAATTTTAGATCCAGTTTTTTATTTCGCCCGAGGTTTAAATTATTTTAAAAGTTCTTAAAGATGACACCGCATAAAAGTGAGTAAAATTAAATAGCTAGCTACGTACTTAAAACAATTTTAACAGTTGTACATGACCAAATTGGTATGGCATATTTTAATTATAATGGGCCACTATGATCATTTAGGCATATAGCTATACCAGATGAACAAGTATATGCCATATTTTTAATTTAATTCTTGATGACATGGATTGTATTTTTTACCAACACATACACACAAAACAGACACTAAAAGAGACAATATGATACACATGCATAGAAGACGATGGAACCTTGTCTCTTCCCTTATTCTCTAGGAAATGTTTTCTTTCGGTGAGGTTAACATGTTTAAATTACAAAGCTTAACGCTTTGGCTCAAGATATTTCGAAAAATTGTAAAAACATGAATCTTCCCTTCTTTTCTAGAGCATAGTGACTTGTTTATAACAATGAAAAGTATATATATATAGGTAAAGGATCCTGTAAAAAAGGCCCAAAGTGTGAGAAAGGTAAGAAAGAATCTTAACCATTAGATCTTTTGATCTAATGATTGAGATCAATAGGGACCAAATTGCAAATATTTTTGTTAATTTGGACTGAATTGAAATTTATAGGGGCAATTGTGTCTTTTTATCTTCATTTGTAAATCAAATCCCTGGAATTTCGTTCTCTCTCATACACACGATCACAATTTCTCTCTCTCTTTTTTTCTTCCATGTTCAATCAATCGGAAGATTATATGTTTTATTTGTATGTCTGGTCTGTCTCCGGTCAATCAAGCGGCAGCGGCGGTGGTCTGTCTCCGGTCAATCAAGCGGCAGCGGCGGTTGTCTGTCCGGCGATGATTATCTGTTATATTTGTATGTCTGGTCTGTCTCCGGTGTTGATTATGATGACAACCGGAGATGGAGGTTGACGGTGAATGTGATGAACGACGGCCGGAGAATGTCGGAGATGATGGATGGCAGTGGTGGTGGTCGTGCGATCTCTCTCTCTACATCGAACGGTGCCGGAAGTGGAGAAGATGATACAGAGGTGTTATATTTCTTTCAGTCAAGGTGTTTATTTTCTTTTCTGAATGGTGTTATTTTCTTTTCTGAATGGTGTTATTTTGTTTCTGAATGGTGTTATTTTTGTTTCTGAATGGTGTTATTTTCTTTTTCTGAATGGTGTTATATTTATTTACTGAATGGTGTTATATTCTTGTACTGAATGGTGTTATATTATTGACTGAATAGTGTTATATTGTTTATTGAATGATGTTATTTTTTGTTTACTGGATGGTTTTTTTTTTGTTTCTGAATGGTGTTATTTTGTTTCTGAATGGTGTTATTTTGTTTCTGTATGGTGTTATTTTGTTTCTGAATGGTGTTATTTTTTGTTTACTGAATGGTGTTATATCTTGTACTGAATGATGTTATTTTGTGTACTGAATGGTGTTATATTTTTGTTTACTGAATAGTGTTATATTATTTTCGTAAAAACACCATGAATTGAACTATGAATTTTTTTAAAACACAGTGTCATGAACATGGCTCTGATTCTGTGAATAATGCAAAAAAAAATTAAAATGAATGATGTTATGGACGGTTATATTCCTTAAATCAAGTATTTTCTCTCTCCAAATCCTTAAATCAAGGATTACCATATTTGAATTTGTTAATGCATTTACAATCTTACCCTTTTCAATTAATTTAGATCTAATGGTTGAGATTCTTTCTTACCTTTCTCACACTTTTGGTCTTTTTTACAATAACTCCACCCTATATCAAGGATCATTACATAACACTAACTATTGCGAGAACAAAAAGAACAACTCTAAAACACTAAATTTTGGGATTTAAGTTTCTTTTTTTTTATTTTATGTTTCTTACATTCATATGTGTATTATATATGCATAAATTTTTTTTACATACACATAGCTTACATACATGTTGGTAATTTAACCTACACATAACCTACATATGTGTGTAGGTTATACAAAAAGTGAAAATTTTCTATATTTTGTTTTGAATTCTAGTGTAAGAAACAATAAATCTTAAATTTGCAACATTTTCATTTACTTTTTAGGTTTTAGGGATTGAAAAAATAGGTTATTCATTGTTTTCTGCGTGTTCTCGCAATATTTTTGTTCTTCATAGAACTTTCCCCTGTATATATATATATATATATATATATATATATATATATGGGGTAAGGATTTAGAGAAAACGGTGAAAAGTGTGAGAACGGTGAGAACGATTATGGATCATCCGATCAAAACAATCCATAACCTAGATTGCGCGGTGGCGTTTTCGTAAATAACATCAATATTATTAGGTGGGACGCACTTCATTAAGGGTAAAAGGGTCTTTTACCCTTCATATTCAAAACGCCATCAAATGATAAAACGCCATAAAAAAAATAAAACGCCATTAAAAACAAAACGACAAAAATTAAAAATAAAACGCGCTGAATATTACAGGAAGATGAAACAACACAAAATAACTGAATTTAAGTTATTAACATTTATTACAAGAAATTCCCTCCTAAATTACGCGCCAAAAACATCATTATATAAACAAACGAAAAACATAGCTTCCATAATCACTTCAATCTATCCATTTTCTGCAAAAAAAAAAAAAAAAAAACATCTTTAACCAAAAACGCCAACTTAAACAAAACGCCAAAAATGGCAACAATCGTTTCGTGGAGATACACTCTGGGAATCAGCCGATACGTCCTCCATTTTGACAACAGAAGGAGGGTGTATGTTAAGACGTCCAAGGCAATTCTGAAAATGGAAGAAGAGATACACAGGCAAATCTTATCCATTGGCATCGCTCTAGACAACGAATGCCATGAAACGCATATGCTTATGAAAGTATTAACCGGCAAATTTGGACCAATCAAAGGAGATGTGAAGCCAGACCCTGTCATGACATCATGGCGTTTTGATGATAAAACAGACATGGTGACGGTTACATACGATAGCGGAGAGCAGGAAGTCTACTAGCTAGAGATCATCATGACAAAGCAACGATTGAGCTTCATGGAAGAATTGCATAACGCCATTTGTACCAACACATCAATAGACTCAAAATTGGAGTTAATGCAAGAACCTGATGAAGGTGAATGTGATAACATGGATGAAGATCAAGATGAAGACTCCGAGGAGGAAGAAGATGACTAAGTGATGGATACTATTCAGATAAAGTACCTTCTGACGAAAGATTTTATTTTTTTTTTCCTCTTTTTTTTCTACTATGTAATCTTTTTTTTAAAGATAATTAAATGATATTTTTCTATCTTTAATAGCCAAACACCAAAATAATACTAAAAATGGTTAACCCTAACAAAACGCCAAAAATAACAAAAAATATTTTTCCTCCTTAATATTTTATTTACTACATTATTGTTTTTTGTCATGTTGGTATGCATAAGGCCATTTAAAAAAAACGCCAAACTTAGAAGATGGGACGTCTATAACCTATAAAACTGATAAAAGCTGATCAACACAGTAAATACAAAAAACAGCAACTGAAAAAGACAGTTACTTTATTACTATCATTTATTACAATAAAAAGTCCCGCCTAAATTACGCGCCAAAAAACTCCTATAAGAGAGGGGTCTATACACAATGAAATTAATCACCCAGAAAAACACAAAAACGCCATATCCTTTAGAAACCACTCCCTTTAAAATGCCATAGATGTCAAAGCTTTCACTGAAATGGATCTTTTTTCTAAGGGGGTTAACTCAATATTTTGCTGGATGAGATGGACAAATATTCAAGAAAAAAAGACTGATGACAGTGATATGCCATCATTTAAGCTTTGTTCTTGATGATTATAGGCATGGAAGAAAGGGTTCAACCAAAGTATAAAATGCTATTTTGGACTCCATTATTGCAAATAGCATCAAGCAAGAGTTGATCTTCAACGACATGCCACCAAATAAGAATATCACACCAAAAAACAGGATGCCACTAAGCAGCATCTTCTGAAAAAGACGGGGTTTCTGTAGGAAAGTTGGCATCTAGCTAAAGTATTAAAAAAAGGTTTAAAACGCCAAAACAAATTCAAGAAGATAGAGGCTAATGACAGTGAAGATTCGGAAGAGAAATTAGATTACCATTTTTTATTAGTTTTGTTTTCATTTTATATTGTTTTGATATCAAGTTATATGTTGATTTGTTATCTAATTCTCTATAAATAAAATACATTATTATATAAAACGCCAAAAACTACAAACACCAAAACGCTAGAAGTATGAAAACTGGGAGAACAGCTGCTGGCAAAACACCTTGTAAGGGGTATTAAACGCCAAAAAAATCACTAAACGCCAAAAAAAATTGGTCTTATTGTAATCTTATGCAAATATTAGAGACTCGTAGTGAATTATTATACAAAACGCCATAAACGCCAAAAAATTAACCAGAAAACTCTATAACGCCAAAAATTATATATGTC
Source organism: Helianthus annuus (assembly GCF_002127325.2). NCBI lineage: Eukaryota > Viridiplantae > Streptophyta > Magnoliopsida > Asterales > Asteraceae > Helianthus > Helianthus annuus. The sequence continues at coordinate 4,832,640 of NC_035449.2, forward strand.
ACACAAAAACAATTAATTCAACCCCAAAAAGTTTAAAAAACACAATTAACGCCAAAAAATACTTAGACGCCATAAAATATTATACCGCGTTGGGAAAATAAAAGAAGAATGAAAAGACAAAAGCCACTCCGCCCTTCTCTATGTCGCGGGACACGTGTTAGGCTAGGAAACGTTCTCACCATTCTCACACTTTGAGCGTTTTCTCCTGATCCCGTTTCTATATATATATATATATATATATATATATATATATATATATATATATATATATATATATATATATATTCACTGTCACCCTCATATAACTCTTTACATTTTTTATTGTAATATAAAGCATATTAATATGGTTATAATTTACTTTTCATCTCAATCACAGATGACTATTTACTTACTAATATTGTTAGCTTTTTTTGAAAGATAAATTTCATTAAACAAACCTTCGAACTAAACGGGTAAAAGGTCAAACAAACAACAGAGCCCCCGACCCAAATGGGCAAAGAGAAGAAAAAAACCTACATGTACAATGGGTATTTGTACCAGTCCGCCCAATTAATATACATGGGGATCTATTTCTAACCCAAGCATACCCTCTCGACTTAGTATCCCCTATGATGTCTTACGAACTGCACTTGATCTGGTTAAAAACCAATACGTTCCTTCCTTTCCAAATGCACCAACATGAAATAATAGCCAACCCGTATATGATCTTCTCCGCCTTCTTACCACTTTTAATACATTTATGAATGTCAAGAATGTCTTTGAACTCAAAGAAGAAAAACGACGGTAATTTGCACCAAACGCTGAAAGCCGACCACACACGAATTGCAATTGTGTAAGCAAACGCAAAAAGCCGACCACACACGAATTGCCATTGTGCAATTGATATTGTTTGCTAGTTACTAGGATATATATATATATATATATATATATATATATATATATATATATATATATATATATATATATATATATATATATATGTATTGCGAAAGGTTAACATACTTCACTTCACGGCTTATCATACTTTACGTAGGAGACAATGGTAACCGTTAGATCAGGGGTATAATCACGCATGGAACATATAATCACGCATGGGACCACATAATCACGCATGGGACCACATAATCACGCATGGGATCCAAAATCACGCACGTTATTTTGGTCAAAAAAATAATTACGCATGTTATATATTTCGTGAAGTACGTTAATGTACGTTAAGGCGTGAAGTACATTATACTTTCTCTATATATATTATACATATATATATATATATATTAAACATATATATACATATATATATATATATATATATGTTTATTAACAATAATTACATCATTTTCAGGAATGTTATATACTCTTGTCATATCAATATTAAATATAGCCAGGAGTTACGCGAAAACATGATTGCATATTCATCTTAAATTGTGTATTCCTTTTTATTCATCAACCATCAAAAAAACGTACTTTGTCTTGATAGACGGCTCACGTGCCATCTTCAAGTCGCGTATAATTAACAAATGTACATTATTCTAATGAAATTTATTTAAGTTGTGAGTTTCGTTCGATAGTGTCTATATTCATTTCGCTTAAAGATGTCGATTTAAGCATGGAAATCATATGTTTAAAACCCATTCTACCACATAATACATAGACATATTTTCACTGTATATTGGTTGTTTATAGTGTTTGAGTGATCAAAACCTATCCGAGGTGTTTACCAAAGTATCCATATTATCACACGGTGAGAGCATTGCTCGTTATGATGCCTTATATAATAGCGTGGGGTATATGCACATTTAGTTCTCAAATTCATCATGCTAATAGACACCCATTTTATAGGTTACGAAACACATGAAAATGTGTTTCAATAGTCTTAAGTCACGAATATGCATTTACATTGGGTGCAAATATTTGTACTTATTGAAGATAAAAACTTATCAACTTGGACAACCACAAAATGTAAAATGTATGGTTGAGTAATTTATACCCACTTAATATCATTGACAAGTTCATAGAGATAGTATAGATGGTGGAGATAAGTGTATATGGCCTCAACTTTGTTGTATATTGCATTTTGTTACCATTAGTTCAAATTGTACACACAACAGTCCAACCATAATAAAGGTTATCTAGTCACTTTTACGTGAAACACTTTGTTTAGATTCATATTTTATTGTCTTTTGAAAGTCCTCGGGACCCCTCTTAAATCGAAAAAACTAACAAGAACATCACCCTTGATTGAGACCGGAGCGTGTGAATCTATCATACATAAAAAACGAATAATACAGAAGATGTAGAAACTCTTTTATTGATAGTCATCATAATCACAATACAAAAAGAGTATACATAACACGTTTAAGCACCGTTATCAACTCTAGGTGAGCTCCCATAGGGTTGAAGACTCACTACCAACATTCTCACAAAGTGTGGTCTCTCTAGCTCTAAAAAACTCTCAACTAAAAATGACCAAAACATACATATTTATAAGAAAACGCGACTAAGCAGCGATTCGACTTCTCTAAGTACGCTACTTACATATGTACTTGCATAAGCATGCCAAGCTGCTAAGTACACTTAGATCCTATCGCTTCAACACATCATATGAATTGCATAGCAACATATACCAGTCTTGGTTGTACTAACATCTTTTGATATGTTAATAGCATATATATAACTTGTTTTTGGATCTAATTAATTTAGTAACCCATTTTAGTATCTTAAGGAAACAATGTTAGCCTGTAGTCATTGTCCGTAGTGCATTCTTTCCCGAGGGAGAGAGGGTGCTATGGAAGAAGATCCAAAATAGTCACTTTATTAAGAGTTTATATCTTGTCAAAATATATTGAATTAAAGACCTATTAGGATGCTTATACCAGGTCTTTTTTCACCACCATCTCTTTCTTTCGGTAAAATATGTAATATGTTTAAGCCCATATACACAGTTACTAAGAAACAATAAAAATAAGATGTAGTTTCATACAAATTGTGAAAAATACTTAACCGGGCTTTGTAATTACTAAGAACAACATCAATGACCGTCTCTAATACCGTGCTACTAACGTTGCGTTTGGACTATGTGCCATGCTCTTGTGAGGGGCCACATTAAAGAAGCTTGTGCCCTTGGAGAATGTGAGATGTGAAAAAGGCAGTGATATGCTCGAATTAGGGGTGTTCACGGTTTGATTTAAAACCTTGAAACTGTCCAAACCATTTATCATTTTGGTTTCAGGGTCGGTCGGATTCTTAAATCTGAAACCATACAAACGGTTTTCTTTATGGTTTTATAAATTTTAAACCTAATAAATCCAGACTGGACCATACTGTACCATAAGATTCCAACATATTATTATTTAAAAGAAGCTACGTTACATGTATTTGATTATATATCATCAAGGTGGGATTTTCAATCAGTGCAGGCTGTGTGTTTAGAATTGTCTTTTTATAATTTTAAGGTTAGGTTCTTGTTTAAGGTTATAGTAAACAAACATGTTGAGAAATGAGGAGCTCTGCGTCATTCTTTGATGTATGGTTTTAATTTTCAACGATTCGATTTTCATTTTTAATTACTAAAAACTGTTACTAACGGTTGACTCACAATTTAACCTAACTAAACCGGGTCATGAACACCTCTAGCTAGAATAGGTGGTGCATATGTAAATTAGTTTTTTTACCTTTTCTTTTATTTTTTTTTTTGAACGACAAATTTTGGATCACTGACGGACCACTGGAGTATCATCGTGCCACCAGCAGAACCACCCGATCATATCCATCTCCACTAGGCAATATTGCCTATACACCAATTCAGGAGGAAACCGAATAAATCTGGGAAAACCTCCTTCAAAGGAATTAATGATATGTAAACCATGCGCTTTAACAACTTTGACCTTACATTTATTTTTAAATCGTTTTAAACATAGTAATGGTGTAAAATTAAAAATAACAACTTTAACCTTACATTTATTTTTAAATCATTTTAAACATAGTAATGGTTTAAAATTAACATTATGTAATGTTAATTTAAGAAAATCAATTAACACTTGTACTGTGATTTTAGTGGGGCAAGCAACGAGGAGGACACTCGGATTACCATTGATGGTCATATGGTTCTGCAAGTAACTAAGTTCAATTACTTACGATCTTTTGTTCAAAGGGATTTGGAGATAGATAATGATGTAGCACATCGTATACAGGCTGGATGGTCTAGGTGGAGAACAACTACTGTGGTATTGTGCGACAAGAGTAGTGTTGGCAAAAATACACGAGAACGATGGGTATACCCGAAACCTGACACAAATGGGAGGGGTATACCCGATACCCGACGGGTAATTGGCCAGGTATGGGATTAGTTATAAAAAATTTTGCGGGTATTGGTCGGGTATGGGATTAGGTGATACCCGACCCGATTACCCGAAACCACATACCCGTTTACCCGAACTATATAGCCGTTTATATACCCGGATTTTTTGATTTATATTTTTATTTTCCATTAACACTTGTCTATTAGTGATTTATTTTAGTATGTTAATAATGTGAAGAAAAATCTTTTAGTATATGTATTTGATAATAGTATTTATATTTTGTATGTTGTGAAGTGTATACATATAATAAATGTATAAGTATTATAAAGATATTATCAATTCATGATAAAACTTATATTATGTAATGTACGCCTTTTAATTTATAATAGTTGTTGTATAAATAAAATATATAATAATTATAATTGTAAACAAAATTTATTTGGAAACCTTAGTGTATATATTTTAACAAATTAATGGGTATACTTGATACCCGCGGGTATACCCAATACCGGACGGGTATTGGGTCGGGTATGTGACACGATTTTACAAACGAGTATGGGTATGAGATTACCAATACCCGACCCAAAACCGACCCATTGCCATCCCTAGACAAGAGGTTTCCAACTAAATTAAAGGGAAAGTTTAATAGAGTGGCAGTCAAACTTGCTATGTTATATGGGACAGACTCTTGGACCATCAAAAAGACGTAGACATTCAAGATGTAGGTTGCAGAGATGAGGATGTTTTAGTGGATGTGTGGACACACAAGGTTACACCGGACAAAAAAAAGAGGTTTTAGGAAAAGGTTAGAAATGACTATTATATCAGAAGATAAAGGAAAGGAGATTGAGATGGTTGGGCATGTGAAAAGGAGACAGACGTCAGGGCCAGTTAGACTAGTGGAAACTTTCACTATAGAGGAAATGAGGAGTAGAGGAAGCCAAATTTACATGGAATAAGCGGATTATGCAGAATTTGCTAGAGTGGAACCTCTCTGAGGACATGGTCCGAGATAAGGGCTCGTAAGGTGTAGGATTAAGGTTAAATATGTCTATGTGAGGGTACTTTTGAATATATTTATATATTTATAGTATATTTGTCAAAAGGATTATTTGGTACATGTCTATTTATATATTTACAGTATATTTGTCGTGGAGTCAGGGGTCTCTTTTGAAGAAGTCTCTTTCTCCGAAGGGACAGGGGTAATGTTTAGCTACATCTCAGCTTTCCCAGACCTTACCAATAGTAGTACTGTTAGTGGGATTTACTGATTACGTTTGTTGTTGTATCCTTTGTTGTTTCTTCTACACAATGCTTTTGTGTATTTAGTTTTGTTCACTAACAAATTTAGGAATGGCAATGGGCCGGGCTTGGGCCGGGTATTGGTAATCCCAGGCCCGTACCCGGTTGTAATTCTTTGGCCCATACCCGGCCTGTTACCCGTCGGGTATTTTTCGGGTAATTACCCGTCGGGTATCGGGCATACCCGCGGGTATCGGGTATACCCATAATTTCTTAAAAATACATGTTAGGACAAATATGCAATTTTTACTTTGATTTTTATATAATTTACTATTTTAATGACTATAATAAATGAAAATATGACTAATAACTTACATATCATAATCAGACCACATATACTAAACTAAATTAAAACGATTACTAAATTAAATAATTGTATAGGACCACCTATTTGCATAAAACATCCACATAATAAAGGGTGATAGCTTCCATATTCAATATACATGCTTAAAAATAAGTTATATATTAACTAAACACTTGTCAAATAAATAGCCACATATAACTATAGAGAAGGTAATAAATACATTTACTAAGTTTATATATATGGAAATATATAATTCGGGTATTATTCGGGTAAATGGGCCAGGTATCGGGCGGGTATCACTAAATCCCATACCCGTACCCATACCCGATTTTTTTTCTATTTTTAAGCCCGTACCCGGCCCATACCCATTGGGCTTCGGGTATACCCGGCCCGTATGTTTCGGGTTTCGGGTATACCCGTCGGGCTTGGGCTTTTTTGCCATCCCTAAACAAATTATTTGTTTTGTTATAATAAGTTAATTAATTTTTTATAAATATATTCATTTGGCATAAATAAATAGAATTGATTATTAAAATAAAGGTAAAAAATGGTGATGATTTATATATGTAAAGTTTGGTAAGAATGTTTGTAGGATTGGCAAAAAAATAAGTATTTTCAAACAAATTAATAAATATAATGTTTTAGCTGATTGATCACATTTATGAGTGTATTTAGCCCTTTATACTATGGATATTCTAAATATATCCTATCATAATTGTTTTAGCGATATATTAGACCAAAAATGGTAGAAGTTAATAAAAAACACGCTAAAAGTTGTAAAAATACAAGTGAATAAAAAACTATATTTAATAACACACTCTATTTTTTAACATCTAAGCATTTTTTTAATGGTAAATTTGGATTACTGACGGACTATTGGAGTATCAGTGTGCCACTAACGGAACCACCCGATCTTGATCTCTACTAGGCATAATGCGTACACACAAATTCAGGAGTAAACCCAATAAATATGGGAAAACCCCCTTGTGGGAATTGAACCCAAGATCTATTGATTCCAAAGTCTTATCTCTCCCTCAAGATGCTACTAAGCTATAAAGTCATGGTCTATAACATCTTAACATATTTAGGACATTATAAATTAATCTATTGGGGAAAGAATTTTGTGTTAGAAGGATAATGATTTTTTAAAATTCAAGAAGCTTATAAGTCTATAAGAACATCCTACATAAGAAATTAATCAATGTACGTAAATGACGTATTTGTGGATATTCAGAAGAGACGAACAAATATATGGTTAAGAAAGGTCACATATCGATACCATGAGGGAAAAGAGAGAGAAGATGCATCCGTAATTTGTGGATATTGGGAAGAGACGAGCAAATATATAGTCAAGAAGGGTCACATATAGATACCATGAGAGAAAAGAGAGAAGATGCATCCATAAGAGTGATAAATGTTAAGAGAAGACGATAATGTTCTTGCGTGTTCGGTATACTTTAAAGATTTTAGACCATGTTTGTGATTTTTTACCCTTTAAAAAAGACATTACAATTAAAGCTAGTCTTAATATATTAAAAAAATACATTTTCCCACTGGTTTGTGTTTTTCATCAATTTGCTTAATATATTGTATACAATCTTAAAAATCAAAAATCAAAGTCTGGTGTTTTCCACCGGCTTTGATTGCTCCCTCCACATTAGAAATAATCACTTTTAGCCTCTACTTCATCTTTCATTTTTACTACCCTTCTTCACTTTAGCAATTGTCATTTTTATCCATTATTCCATTTTACAAGTTTTACAAATAATTCTTTCAATTTCTAATATTTCAAATTTACCTATGACTCATATATATAATATGCATTTTTAACCTATTAAATTGTTTACTAATTTAATTTTCCTTCAATAATTTTCATTCCCCGATTTCATTAATAAAAAGCTAGCCTGTTACTGTTTTTAAAAACTTTGTAAAATATCATCTTAACCCCTTTGATTTTTTAAAGTTTCAAGTTTACCCTTATCGTTCCTTTACTTTTAGAAAAAAAACCATTTTTACGTGCATATTTTTATGTACGTTTCAGTATAAATTTGACTTGGTCTACGTTTTGACCTAAACTTTTTCTGGAAACAATTTAGGTAAAATATAATACGTTATCGTTTTAAAAGACCATTTTTACGTGAATATTTTTATGTATGTGTTGGTATAAATTCGAGCCAGTTCATATATAATACATTTCCGTGCTTATTTTATATATGTTTCGTACATTTTGTTCCAACCGAGTTGAGTCAAATCGTGAGTTGAGTCAAATTGTGTTTTTTTTTTCTTTTTTTTAAAGCTCTAACTACCTCTTTTGATTATACGTGTAAGTGTTTCCTTTATACTTTGTTATGTTGTTTATCTATGAGTCGGTTATATATAATACGTTATGATTGTATTATACAAATTTGATTAACTTACGTTGTGATCAAATCGCAATCCTTATATAGGTTATATTGAGTTCACCCGGATACGTTGAAACGTGCGTTTTCATAACGCTTGGTTAATCTATTCGATGATTACGATGTACCACGTAGTAACACACGCAAACCTTATTACTAGTTACTTTTTAATTATATGTATTATATATTTATATAATAAAAAATCATAAGATGAAAGTTTTACTTGAAACATACAATCTTTAACACCTCTGCTGTCATTCTAATAACCTTTAAAAGTATGAAAACCTTATTATTCTTTTAGATCTTTGGCGAAGCTTGAGATTTCCAACCAGAAGGACGGAAGTTATCGGATCAAAAAATTTCCATAAATCCGGGAGATCGAAAACGTATATACCCAAAATTTCTACTATACTCTCCACTACTGAGCGAAAAGTTCGAGGGATCGGCCGTCGCCCCACCCCTTAACACTCTGTTCCCGAGTCTCATTTAACAGGGGAGGGGAGGGAAAAGAGATGAAAATATGAAAAACCATGTTCCCGAGTTTCATTTAACAGGGGGAGGGGAGGGAAAAGGGAAGAAAATATGACCAAATATGACGAAATATTCATCCTCCCAATTGAAGAGATTAGGAGAGAAAATTTTCCTTCCCCTCCCATCCCCTCACCTCCCCCTGTTAAATGACTCAGGAACATAGTGTAAAAGCTCCGCCCATATTTTAAATGTTTTATTAACAATCTATTCGTTTTATTTTTAAAAACACACATTTCTGGTCAATCTATACTTCTTCATAAAAACTTTTACATTCTAACATCATCACCATCTTTTACTTTATATCTTTTAACAGAAAAATCCTTGCTTTCAGACGAACGCCCCCTTCACGGAAGGGCGCCCCAACATGAGCCGTTAGTAGACAGATGCAACCTTCACTCATAAATGTTTTAACGGAAAACACGGATTAGATATTTTAGACTTTGAAGATTCAATCTTAGCCTTACGGTCCTCATTATAATAGTTTTTATTTGTTTATATTCTTTTGAATCCCCTCACGCTCCTTTACCTCGTGATCTATGTAATTATGTGTGTTCCCACTATAACCCTGTTCCAAGTTCCATTGTCATTTTCTTCACTAAAATAATTAAGAATATCTTATTGATAATCTCGATGGCAACATCATATCATAAACTTCTTTTATATAATAAATTTTGTCTTCGGACCTTATATCAGTTATTAATTATCACTAATCTTGGCATAAGTCCGTGACCCCACACGCTTTCTTTATTAAAATATTCATTTTGTAACTACTAATTTAAGTCTTCGTATTAACATTTGAATAATTCCGATTACTTTAAACAATATGTTAATGTCATTGTTTGAACATACATACTATGACTGTATATGAATGCATCAGAAATTTACTCAAAAGTTGATTCATACTTTGATTAGTGAATTCTAAAGGTTTATTATTAATATATACCTAGATATGTGTAATAGCCAAGTCAATTCATTTTTTTAGAAACCTACCCACTTTGATATAAAGTATGATATTTGTCAAAACTAAGTCAATCCTTCCCTTTCTCTATACACAAACACATTAAGGGCAACATATATAGAACATACGATGATGAAATATATATTGAAACTGATTTTGTCAGGGCTTTTGATTTTGAAATCGATTTACTTATTATTATTATTATTATTATTATTATTATTATTATTATTATTATTATTATTATTATTATTATTATTATTACTATTAATGTTTAGACTAACACATAACAAAATGAGTGGTTAGGGTTTTCGACTTTGTAAACGATTTGATTATGGTGTACGCATAGTCACGGATTTGAAAATGGATTTGGTTATATGTATTTTGAATTGGGTTACGGAAATTGATTGTGACAAGGGTAGTTGCGGCACTATTTGATTAGTGTTGTGTTTGGATATTCATTTTTAATTATGTCTTCATTATTTTAATTATAAGGGTGAGGGGGATGGTCACCTCTTAAGGGTAACTTTCCGTTAATGATTTCTTGCCATGTTAACTTCTCTCTTCAACTTTCCTTTGTCCTTAATCACAAGGGATGGTTCACCCAAACCATTTTCTTTTATAAAAAAGGAAAAATGTATGATTGATTGGACACCCCTCTCTCTCCTAAATCTAGCCGTTGCCTCCTCAACGATCAAACATTGCATGCGGTGAGTAGTCACCGAAAATCTACCCACCGTGCAGCAAATATAATGACAGCGGCGGTGTTGTTGTTCGGCAAACGAGGTCACCGCATGATTGCCCACACCCACTCCTCTCAACCTAAGAGATTGAAGAGCTTTAAATTTTGGTAGACCATCATGGATTACGACATTACCATTCTACATCTTTAGCTCATATGTTGAAGTTGATTAACGAATATTGCAGGTATTCTAATCACTCAAGAAGATGATAAAGACAAAACTATTTTTTTTTCGAATGTTTTTTTTTGAAATAATCTGTTTACAAATTATTTAATTTCGAAATATTCTTAGCACTCATTTCTTTATCTATAGATTTTGTTTTAATTTTAACTTGAATATTGTTCTCTTTTATTATCCGTGACGACGAGGTCCACTTGGCGTCCGATTGCCTCGTCTTGGGCTCCGCTTTTATTTGGGCTCATTAACCGGCCCAAGAGTAATTTTTGTCTCTCTTAAGAGAAATGTGAGATAGGCGGGAAAAGGAGATGTCTTATCTCTCTCAGACAACATTACTTGCCTGAAGGCAATATGAAGAAATTGCCGGAAACAGTACAACAGGGCAGCTGGCCTCATTTAATGACCGGAGCATCAGACCGTTGGGTATCAGACATGTGTCTGAGTCTCCCAAGGGTCCAAAGAAACCATTAGATGAAACTGAGAGTTTTCCAATTTTTTTGTACAAGGAAGGTTCAACATTGCTTAAGGTAAGCATTGAATACCCCCTTCATTGAATATGCTCACAGAGACCACATTTAAGGCTCTGAGCCTAGAGTCCACACCAATGAGGATATTCCGGTAGGGCTGTAAACGAACAGAACGTTCAGCGAACAGTTCGTGAACCGTTCGACGGGAAGTTCGTTTATGTTCGTTCGTTTAATAAACGAACGAACATGAACAAGAAATTTCGTTCGATTAGTTAAATGAACGAACATGAACAGAGGTCTTGTTCGTTCGATTGTGTTCGTGAACTTTCGGTAAGGTGTTCGTGAACGTGTTCATGAACATTTGTTGATTTGTGTTCGTTTATGTTCGTATGTTTGTGTTTTAATTAAAGATCTTTGTACTTTCTTATATTTTATTTGTACTTTTTATATTATTAAACCTTTATTTATTTTATTACCCTAACAATTAAACTAGGAAAACTCACTTTCACCTTGTTTATGTATCATTTCCCTTTCATTTCTCATTATTTACATCGGCGAATACGATCGACCTCCGTTCCACAAGAAGGGATTCTAGTTCGAGTGCTACTCTCTGGGCCATCTATCTTTGTCCTTCGTCGGTTTCACCAAATTTATGTTCGTGAACCGTTCGCGAACACGCTCATTTTCTTAATGAACGAACACGAACATAAAATCTCGTTCGGTAAGTGTTCGTGAACCGTTCGTGAACACATTTATTTCCTTAACGAACGAACACGAACAAGGCCTTGTTCGTGTTCGTTCGGTTCGTTTACAGCCCTATATTCCGGCGATCTTATACACGTCAGAATAAGCTCTTCATTCTCCGGTACGGTTACTTATTTTCATGCCGGAGCTTGGTCACGGATTCCCCCTCCGGGGTCCTCCGTGGCGAGGCTAACGATTTTCTTTTTTGTAGGAAGACAATATCAATCCATTGCAACGTTGACGAGTCTCGTTAACTTTCTACCGGAACTCGGGGACTCGACAATCCGTATATATAGATATCATAATATATTGTTTTAACTTTTTATAATTTTCAATAAATATTGAAAAATTTCTCTGAGATTGAAATTGTAATTATTTTTGGACATTAACTTTTTTTTTAATTTGTGATGAAGTTATTTACTTTTACATACATGTGACTTGTCTCGTTTTCATTAATTTCATAATTTTTATACGAATCTACTCGTGTACATACGTAATATATTATATGTTGTTAATATACACATATGTAAGTATTTCTAAATATAATACACATATGTATAAAAGTCTGTACATGTATACTATATAATAAAAGAAACCATGTTAGGGACACATGGCGCTCTATGAGGGGGTCTTAATTATTTTTCTAAATATTTATTATGGAAAGTCAATTATTGATAATATTAAATTTAAAATTTAAAATTTGTAGGAGAGATTTTAATGATAAAGACAAAGATAACTTATAATAATATATTAATTATTATAATCATATGTTAATTATTAAAATCTAAAAAAATATATTAGCGTTTTAAATATTTATAAAGATAAAGATTTTATTTAATTGGTAGTTTTAGTTTTTTTTTTTATATTTTGATGATAAGGACAAGGATAATTGATAATCACATATTAAAATAAAAATATTTATTTTAATCAACTGTTTCGTTAAAATGATTTATTCAATACATGTAGAACATATATGTTTTTTTTATACATGTGGTATATTTAGAATTCTACTTCTAATAAAGGATCTCATTATCCCGTTTTACTCTTCAATGAAATAATCATATTAAATCATAATATCCTGATTATCTCTTGTATATTTAATATTTTTTACTAAAATACTTTTTTTTCTGTTTATTATCCAACATCTGGTAATACGTAAGTTTCTAACCTAATAATAAATAAAAAACAAAGTAAAATGTTATAAACCATGTAATGCACAACTCTCTAACCTAATAAAAATAAAGTGAGATGTTAAAATAAGTAAATAGTACATCCAAGTTCATTTTGTTAGAAAACACATCTTGATGACTAAATGTGTTAACGGATTACTTTATTCGTGCCTGACATGTGTTTATTCAAATCGTATAATACACGAGTTTTTAAAAGATGTAACTATTTTATTACATAGTATATAAAATTATATTTATTCAACCCGTGTAATACACAGGTTCTAACCTAGTATGTGTATAAACTAACAGCTGTGTATCTTGTATAAGCCGATAGTTAGCTAAATTGTACACATCTGTGTAAACTAACAGTTATGTATCTTGCAATGTTTTGAAAACCTGGATCGGACCGGCCGATCGAACCGGTTGGACCGGCGACCGCAAGCCTAGGCGGTCCGGTCGACGGTGTCAGACCTATTTCGCTTTTAGCCAGCTGGCCAAACCGAAGACCGGCGGCCGGACCGGAAATTCGGTGTTAAATGGAAGGTTGGGTCGGATCTGTTAAGAGAACAGCGAAGAACAAGCATTGACCAAGATCCGGTGAGGAGCAGCAACAACGAAGAATCGCTGAATATGATGTTCTATGGTGTGCCAGCGAGGAACACACGGCGCCGGAAGTTGCCTGAAGTGTAGATTCCGATGTTCGTTCAAGCACAATGGAACCTTTTACAAATTAACCATGGATGAGTCCATGAGAAGTTTTGATTTTTAATTTGAAGCTTATTGGTTTTGAGTAAATGAAACTCAATTGAAAACAATAAAATAAGACTATGGGATATGGGGGTCGTCCCCTTCCCGTCTCTGATAGTCCCTCACGTCGCACACCGCCCCTTATGGGGTTGTCGCGTCGCACACGTCCGCAGGAAGACGGAAGGGGCTAATAGTGGGGACCACATAGAGAGAGATAAAGAGAGTTTTTTTTATTTATTTATTATATATTAGTTTTTTATTAACTTTGGGTAGTCCCCACTCCCCGGATAGTCTCCTTTGGATTGTCCTTTATCGAACGTGAGGTGGCACCTACGTTGCGGATAGTCCCAAAAGACTACCCAAACCATACCCAATGGTCTAATAAATATCATAAAAATTCATTGGAAGTTGTAGGTTTGGTACGGCTGTTGCAGAAGTTGAAAAATGGTTAATGGTTTACACTTGTTAAATTAGATTTAATTTATTTTTAGTTTATATATATTATGTGTATCATATTTATAATTTATTTTTAGTGTATTTATATATATTAAGTGTATTATCTTTATAATCTAATAATAGTTTTGTCCGGTTCTTTAATCCGGTATAACCGGTTTGACCGGTCCGATCAATGAACCGGTAAGACATCCGATTCGACGTCCGGTCCGGTTATAAACTGATAGTTAGTGAGACTGTACATATGTGTATAAACTAACATTTGTCTATCTTGTATAAACTAATACTAGCGAGACTGTACACATGCGTATACGCTAACAACTGTGTATCTTGTATGTACGGAAACTAGCGACATTTTAGATATTTTGATTATATTATTTAATAAATGCAATTTACAAAAGACGCAAATACCCTTCTGTCAATTATTTTAAAGGGAAGTTACAACATTATAATTACGAAAACCAGTTTTATTGCGAAAACCACAAAAACCAATGCGAACACAAGAAAATAAACCCACCCACCACCCACCACCACCCAAAACCTAAACACTCATCCCCACCCCACCATAACCCAAAAACCTAAACACCCCCCCCCCCAAAAAAAAAAAAAAAACTATACTTCACAAAAGAAAACCCATAAAAACCTAAAAAAACCTAATCCCCCCACCCCCTCCCAACCTACACCCCAGCCCACCCAAACGAAATGCTAAAAACTAAATCATAATACTAAACCACACAACCTACACCCCCAATATATATATATATATATATTATTAATAAATAAAAAAAATATTGTGTGTTTTTAATTTTTTTAGGTATCTTTGGTTGTGTTTACACTAGTTCTTGCGATTCTCATAATAAAGGGTGGTTCCTAACGGATCATTATCACATATATATGGTTAGTTCCATTTGTGAACAACCCCCTTGATTGTGAACACTAGTGAACTAATTTTAGCCCTTGATTATCAATACACAAGTGTAAACACAAGTCTAAATCAATGGCCTGTATTTGATAATGAAATACACTATTGTATTTTACGATTTGATGATATAAATCAATGATCAGGATTTGTTCACTCAGTTCACAAATACTTTAGTGTTCACTCTAGAACCTCACCATATATATATATATATATATATATATATATGTAGTGGAGGGTTCAAATGAGAAGAATTTTTTGGTAAGAATAAAAAAGAACAAACTTCAACCAATAATAATGCTTCATTTTACTTCATTTTACTTCATTTAATTTTTGTATTTAATATGGGTGTAAGGGTATATTGGTAAAATTAGATAGATTATTAATTCTTAGTCTTCCTTTTTAATAGCTCACTAAATTAAATTTGTAACTTATTTAAAAATATATATATATATATTTTCAAAGAAGAAAAAAATTAATTTAAAGTGTAGGATAAATTATGAGGCGTGTAGGATGAATTACGAGTTGTGTATGATAAATTTCAGTATGTGTAGGATAAATTTCAAAAACGTGTAGGATAAACTTTGATGTGTCTAGGCAAAAATTTTAGTGTGTAGGATGATACTCTTTATGACTAATTAATTAGTCAAAAATAATAATAAATGAGATGAGAGAAAAACTATTTAATGTTTTACAATTGTACCCTTTATTCTTTTTCTTCTCAATTTAATTTTCTTCTCAAATGAACCTCCCCCATATATATATATATATATATATATATATATATATATATATATATATACATACATACATACATACAGGCTTCAGTTCATTTAAGAACTAACACGAGTTGTGAGAACTATGAGAACTCCTACTTCCCGTGCGAGTTGGACCATCATTTTTTACACAAACGTAGATGAAAATGTTATAAACACATCTGTAAAACAAAAAATAAAAAAAAAAGTCGAGTCGGTAGTTACATCTGATGTAAGTTTTATTTACGCCCGATGTAAATTTTGTTATGACGATAAAAAAATTTATACCTGATGTAAATTTTGGATTCGATATTTTTATTTTTTGTTTTTTTTTTTTGCTGAAACAAGTGATTTTTTTTAGATTTTTGAGAAATTGTTTTTGTAAAAACCTTTTGAAAGACTTAGTTCTCATGGTTCTCACAACTCAATGTGGTTCTCATTTTACCATTACCTTATATATATATATATATACACACACACACACACGTTAGGAACCACCCTTTATTGCGAGAACCGCGAGAACCAGTGTGAACACAAACAGTAATTCCTAAAAAAATTTAAAAAACATCCAGATTTTTTTTTTTACTATTTTTTTTTTGGAAAAATCGCTATATTTTGTTAATAAAAAAAATATTTTTTTTTTAAAAAAAAAATTGAGTAACAGTTATCCATGCACATGTGCATATGTATCATTTCTTTGTCAAATTCCGTAATTGGTTACAAATAATAGTCAATTGCAATTTCATTTACACTACCACGTGTAATACACTACTTTTTACGTTAACAATATTAGAAATGCACATTTGCATCTATGTGTATCAACATGAAATAAGGTGTTTTGGTACACTACTTTCTCTTTCATGTATCATTCCATCCATAATACACAAGCATGCACATGTGCATTTTTATCATTTCTTTGAAAAATTACGTAATTTATTACACATATTAAACAATTGCACTTTCATTTACACTACCATATGTAATACACTACTTTTTACATTACCAATATTAGAAATGCACATGTGCATTTATATGTATGAACATTAAATAAGGTGTTTTGGTACACTACTTTGAATACACTTTCCCTTTCATCTATCATATCATCCATAATACACTACCGTTACCTCCTACCATCCATAATACAATACTATTACCTACTACCATCCATAATACAATACCATTAACAATATTTTCACTTTATTACATGTATGTAAACACCATTTATACCATCCAATCAACATATTACATCATAAATTGACAACTATAACCAAACCATCAACCACTAGATATAACTAACCAAAAAACATGTATATGGGCCTACTTCTCCATTCAAAATCACAAACTTTTTGTACCAAAACACGTTATATCATGGTTATACACTTATACCTAATGATGCACATGTGCATTTTGAATATTGATAATGTAAAAAGTAGTGTATTACAAATGGTATTGTAAATTAAAGTGCAATTGTCTATTCCTGATAACGTATTACCGAATTTGTCGAAGTAATGATACATATGCACATGTGCATGGATAACTGTTACTCGAATTTTTTTATGGTAACGAAATATAGCGATTTTTTTAAAAAAATATTTAAAAAAAAATTTGAGTGCTTTTTTGATTTTTTTTAGATTTTATTTTATGTTCACATTGATTCTCACGGTTCTCGTAATAAGGGTGGTTCTCGCATAAACCTTACCCTATATATATATAAATATGATCCACACACACCAGACACCCACGGGTTATGTATTTATTTAAAAATAGACATGTTCAAGAAATGGATAGATAATTGACTGTGGTCATCATGGCTCATTTCTTATTCTAATATAAAGTTTCTATTTTGTATTGCCTTAGTTTGGGGTGCAAACGAGTCAAGTCAAGTCTGAGCTCGGTTCGATTCGAGCTTTATTTTTAAAGCTCGAGCTCGGCTCGAAAGTAATTTTTCAAGCTCGAGCTCGGTTCGGGCTCGACTTTTAGTATTTACTAATTAATTTATATTAATTATAATTATTATTATACATATAATTTAGTTATTTTTATATTTATATAAATGGTAATTATTATTATATAAATATGTGTTTAATATATTAATAAAAATATATAAACAGAAAGCTCGGTTAGGCTCGCGAGCCAGCTCGAGCTCGATAAGCGAAGATCGGGCTCGGGCTCATTTACTAAATGAGCTTGTTTTTAGGCTCGGGTTTGAGCTCGAGCTCGTTTAAGCTCAGCTTATTCGAGCTTTTTTTTGAGCTAAGCTCGAGTAGCTCGGCTCGTTTGCACCCCTATCCTTAGTTTATATAAAATATGTTTGGTGTATCAAACACAAAGTGTAATGTTTTTATGATATATACGTTAATGTATGTCTTTAATTATTAATTTATACACCTAATGCAATTTGTTTATTGTTTATACATGTTTATATAAACTGCATATCAATTATGATATGTATTAATGTAATGAAAGATACTGTAAAGATAATAATAATTATCATATATTAAAGGTATTTCTAGAAGGAGAATCCATGCAGTCATTAATTTACAAATGTGTACACATATGGCTATGGTATAATAGTCTGTCTCGGTGAGGATATGCCTCTTCAGTGCATGACCACCCTCTCCCATTTGTTATGATATCTCAAACAGCATTCTTTTTATTCGCATGTGGGTGTAGGACTTTTGCCTTCTTAATAGTTTGCTAACTTGAAAACAGTTTTAGTTGTATTTTGCTTTATTGTGCAGTGGCGGATCTAGGATTCCGACCAAGCAGTAACGTTTTATAAATAAGCGGTAACGAAATCGAAAAAACGTCAAATTTTTCCAAAATTTACACTAAAAACGTCAAAAATTTTCCGACCAAGCGGTAGCGGAGGCTACCCCTTGTTCCATAATACATCCGCCCCTGTTATTGTGTTTAGGCTTATGTTAATGTTTGAATTTGAGTTTCTAAAACTTCAAGCTTCACGTATATGTTCATATGGTATATACACATGATCTGGTTGAATTATCTTTTTTCATGTATATATTATGGGAGCTCATGTGTATGAAATTTGTGTGAGTTCATTATATGTGTGCTTGAAAGATAAGTGCGTTGTTTATTAAAAAAAATAAATATTGTATTAAAGTTATATAGTTTATTCAAAAGAGTTAAGAATTGTTTAGAGCCAGTGGGCTTTCCTGCGCTACGTGGCCGGAATTCTGTCGGTTTTGTTTCAGCTTGTTACGGTATCAGCACTCGCTATAGTAATTAAAAGAGAAAACAAACAAACAAACAAACAAACACACACACACGCTATAGTAATCAAGAGTGAACATTAGTGTATTTACGACTGAGTGAACTAATCTTGACCATTGATTTACACACATGTATGGCTAGGATTTCATCATCAAATCTTAAAATACACTAGTGTATTTCATCATCATATATATATATGGGATGAGGTAAAATAGGAACCACCATTAGTTGAGAAAACCATAGGAACCATTACTAACGTTAGATTTTTCTATAATGTGTAGTTGAGATTGAATTTTGATAAACATGTGTCATATATTGTTTGTCTTTTGTGACAAGTATTAATTTATTGAGAAAAATGGTTATTTGGTAATTTGGTTAAAGGTTTATTAATTATTAACAAGAAACATGTTAGGAGTCTTTTAATTGTTTTTGACTCTACATTCCAACCAATAAATCTTTTTATTATTTTTTGTCTATTTTTTTAAATGTAAAAAAACATCCACTTTATTACATTTTTTAACAAATGTAAAAAAATTGAAAACATAGACTGTAACGCCCTGCGTTTTCATACTTTCTATATTTGGAAACCATTGCTTGTAATTCTATTTTTGGAAGCGTTGTATTCTTGCAATCGTTCTTTCGTTGTAATCGATGTAAAATCCGAGACTTGGATCATAATGAAATTTGTGTTTTCGTTACATTTATGTTATATACACTCCGTATATGTTCATCCGTTCAAACATACTAAACATGTGACACTTTGTTCTCAATTTGTGCAAAATGCATCAAACTTGCAAACTTGTGATCTATATGCTAAATTTACACAATCTGGACAAATATACTTGTTTATGCTTATTTATAATGTTTTTATGATTCATTTACACATTGTACCTTTAAACATGTTTCTTGGGCTTAAAACACCTTAAAACATACTTGAAACGTGCAAATATGGAAGTGTGAGAACCATTCTTGCCAAAATTCAAACTTGGGCCACCCTGGAGGAGAGTCACTGGCCGCGACCCACTTGGCTCAACCCTTACGCGGCCCGCGAGAGCAGTCCGGTACGTAGAAAGTTAATCAGCTCGTGTTTTGGGCGGGTTTTTGGTGTTTATTTGAGTTTAAACTTGTGTTTAGGGTCTTAAATGCTCACCAAACCCTATACCAACCCTTCCCTATAAAACCCAAGCATAATCCTCACATTTTACACTTTGCAAATCATCCACAACACTCTCAAATCAGCTCCCAATATGCTGTTAATCAGAAGTTCGAGCAGAATCATCACACTTCACTAAAGTGAGCATAACTCACTCAATACTTAGTCTTTTTTCATCCATTCTTTTTCCCACTTGCTTGGAACAACCTTAGGAACATTTCCACAGGTTTTCTATGAAAAACCAAGCTCTGAAATGTCACCAAAAAGGTTCCAAAGTGGACTGTTACTTTCTATTTTCATTTAAACTTTGTTAAACTTAGCTAAACTTGAGTTTATCTCATCTTAAACCTATGTCCTAATGCTCATAATCAATTGAATGGTTAGTTGGGCTTAAAAACAAGGCTGAGACATGTTAAATCAGAGGTTAAAACCTCACAAACATTCTGTTTTCATTAGGGTTTTACCCACAAGTAGTGTTCAAGCTTGAAGCTTGATGTATGTGTGATTGTTAGACTAGCTTGGGCTATCTTTCAATAGAATCCACTCACTTCTTAATGTTTTCCATAGATTAGTTGTTCTTATTTCTCTATTTACTTGTAAGTTCATGACTCTCCTTGTTGTTCATAACAACAAGTGTAGTGGTGAACAATAGAGATACCTAAATGAAAGACTTGATTCTTCTTACCTCATGTATAAATTATATGACACTAAGAGGTGCCTAAATGGAGACTTTAACCTCCTACCTCATGCTTGATCTATAGGACTTATAATCTTTATAGAATATTCATATGTTATCTATATAATCTATATAAATCTAAGTAGTTAGACTTGATGATAACTTAATAGTTACTTGTCAAATAATATGTAACATCACCTATGACATGTTACGATTCTAATGGGCTTTAATCCATGAAAACATACAAACTCTTTTGAGTTTCAATAGTGTCAAGAACATGTGTTATGTGTACAAGATGATTACTTTCATAAGTTATTTTCATGACCTTAAGCTCCGAATCCTTAAACCATATGTAAACACCTCTTAAACTCCAAATCGAACACATTCAACTTTGTAGTCTCAACAACCTCGTCACGTTGGATAAATCGGAAAGCGTATGCAATTTTGTGAGTATACTCGAACCCATTTTTACTTTTAACACTTTTGGGTGCAACATGTATTCTATATGTAAACACACGAAACACTTGAAACTATTTGAATCACACTCTATCCATAGTTGAACATGAAACTATATGATGCTTGTTAATCTCGTATGTTATGTAAACTTTTCGTGTCTATATGCTCATTAACTTCGTACAAGCCTACCTTAACAATTATAGCGCTATAGGAGTAATGCACCACCCACGAGTCTTGAGGTATTGTTAAGTTAAACATGTTACCTCCCGTTGTTCTTTGGGATAAGCTATTTTAACGCATTGGATTCTTTGGTTTGAACATATACTTGACACCGTTTCAACATACTAGTAACTTGAATATTGTGATTCATGTTGGATACGAGCCGTTAGATTATTTTAAACTATTTTACGCTATGTACTAAACTTGTATATTCGCCAACTATTTGTTGATCATATTTTAATACATGTTGCAGGTTCGATAGACAAGATGATGCAAAGTGAAGAAACAAGATTTAGGTGGACTTAGAAACACATTTAGATTAATCTATTTTGTCAATGTATGTTTGAAACAATGTTGTCTTATTTGATTCTTGTATGACATTTTAGCAATTTTATGAAATTTGAATTTAATCTATATTGTCACATAGCGTTATGCAGTTTTAAGCAATTTGTTCGTCTCATCCCGATGTTTCCGCCATCGGTTGAGGTGTGACATAGACCAAGTTTTAACATCCCAAGCTACCCTATTTTTCTATGTTTGATGGTTTACGTTGGCGCGAACGTTACGTTTTACGTTCCACCAAAATAAACCGCCATTTTTACTTTAATATTTCTCTTATTACATTTTTTACTTTTGATGTTTTACGTCGGCGTTTTTTTTACGGTTGATGTTTTACGTAAGCGCGAAAGGTGCAACACCAACCGTAAATTCTTTTACACAATAAAATAAAAAATAAAAACGTATGTAAAAACTATTTTACGCGTTACGTTTTTACATATGTTTCGAAAATAGTTTTAAGCGTGATGTTAAGAGGAGCTCATGCCAACAATCAGAGGCGTAAAAAACATTTTTTACACACGTTGACAAACATTTTTTCCCCAAGTTGCCGAATGTAAAAAATATTTTTCCTATCGGTCGACAGATGGTGTCGGAAGGTTTTTTTAAATACACGTTGTCGAATGTTTTTTAATGCACGTTGTCGAATGTTTTTTTTACGTGTGTTGTCTTAGTCGAACGTAAATGTTTTTGTTTATTTTTTTACATTGTGGTGTATTGCGTAAAGACGTTTTTTATACATATCGTCAAACATTTTTGTACGCACGTTGTTAAAGTCCATACCTTGATTTATTTACACACATAAAAAATCGACAAAACCACCGCTTGTCGAAATGTTTTTTTAACGCACATTGTCGAATGTTTTTTTACATACGGTGTCGAATATTTTTTGAAGTACGCTGTCGAGTGTTTTTTTACGTGCGTTGTCTTTGACTAACGTACACAAGAACATTTTTACATATGCAAACATTTAAAAAAAAGAACTTTTACATTTGAAATCGACAAAGCCACCATCGCCGCCGTCACCATCGCCGTGCCACCACCATCTCCGTCACAGAACCACCTCCGCCGCCGTCTACATCACCCCGATCAGTCATCTTGTCGGGATTCGTTCCCCGATCTGCCACCATCACCGGCGACGCTTCCCCTTTCCGTCTTCCACGGTGGTTCCGCCGCCTTCGAACTTCACAACCACATCGATTTGAGTCTAACTTCTGGGCATTTTCTTTTGGATCTCGATTTGCTTTTTGTAGATATTGAATATGATGAATCAAACATTTATTTGTTTCTCCATTTACCTTTTGTTAATGTAAAACGAGCGAAAGAGAAATATCAGAAGAGAGAGGAATATTCTAATGTAAAAGAAAAAGAGAGAGAAAAAAAAAGAAAATGGATGTGACTTTTAAAAAGAAGAGAGAGAGAAATGATGTGACATTGAGAGTAAAAGACTACATTGCCCTTTTAATTTAATTTGAATATAAATGATGTGTTAAAATCTTATTGGATGATAGAAATTCGCATGGTTCTTACAACTGGTAGTGGTTACTCCTTGAACCGAATCATATATATATATATAGGAGAAAGATCATTTAGGAATCACCCTTTATTGCGAAAACCGCGAGAACCATTGTGAACACAAACAAAAATAGCTAAAAAGCACACAATTTTTTTTAATATTTTTTAACGAAAAATCGTTGGATTTCGGTATTAAAAAAAATATTTGGCTACTAAAAGTAGCGATTTTTCATTAGATTTTTTTTGTGTGTGTTTTTAGATATTTTTGGGGGTTTACTTTTTAACATTTAACTTGGGGGGAGGGGGGGTTAGGTTTTTTTTTTCGGGGGGGGGGGGGGGTGTTGACGGGTGGTCCATAGGACAATCCTTAAAAGGTCTAAATATATGCACATTCCATGCTTTACTTGGTTAATTGCTTGAGCTTGGTAACCATTAGATAATTTAATGTGCAGGTGTTAAAGTGTGCAAGATGCGGGTTTTAGGAAGCTTGGATGGATGTGGGAAGATGGCACCATCAAGATGTGAAGAAATCAAACATTTGATGAAGAAACAAAAGGAAAACCACATTCAGCACCGTAACCTACGGCTGCTGCCGTAGGTTACGGCTCCAGCACTTTCAAAAAGATACCGTCGTAGGACAGTACCTGATCGCCGTAAAGAACCACTCCGTGTCGTAACCTACGGCGCCAGCCGTAGGCTACGACACCTTATGCTGATGCGCAGCTTTGCTGACCGCCGTAAGCTACGGCGGGTGCCGTAGCTTACGGCACCGACTGATCCCAAAAAGTAACTTATGCATTTAATGACTCTTTCAAGATGTTTTTATGGTGTCTTATCATATGATTCGGTTACACCTGTCTTGATACACGAATTTGGGGCATCTTTGGAGACCTTGAGCTTGGAGAACACTTTCTTAATCATTAGTTTATTGTCTTTGATCTTGATGAACGATAATACTTTTGTTATGATGTTGATACGAGCCATGAGTGGCTAAACACTTTGTGGTCATCCTGGATTGAAGTTTTGTTTGAGACATCTCATGTTTGTTTTCCTAATTTCTAGAATAACAATCTTTATCTTAATGGTTTGTTTGTTATGGTGTGTGGGCTTGTTAGTAACTTGTTAATTCTTGTGTTGAACTAATTAGAAACCATACGTTCTTGGTGCCGTTGGCAATCGAGATATCATGGGTATAGTTAGGCTTGGGTAACGGTTGATTGATCATTGGGTAACAACCTCACGTTCTAGGAATCTGAGTACTTAGTTCCCTTTCATCACTGCAAGTTGTCGCACATGAGCTATGTCTATGTAGTTCTTTCTAGTGGAATGATAACATGAATGTCAATTGAAACCGGAAATCTAGGATGATCATTTGTCTCTAATTTGTTTACATCAAAACTTTTCTCTTGCAATTTAATTAGTTAATTTAGTTTTAAAACCAATCCAATCAAATCAATTCTTGAATTTTACTTTATTTGCAATTAGATTAATTTTAGTCAAGTTAGATAATCTTTTAAATAACACATATTCCACAAACTCCCTGTGTTCGATACCCATTTACCGCTAGCTAATTAGTTGTATTTGGATTAAATTTGATTGTGACCACGACAGCACGTTAGGTGTGGGGGGATTAGGTTTTTTTTTTTGTGTTCACATAGGTTCTCGCATAAACCCTACACTATATATATATATATATATATATATATATATATATATATATGTGTGTGTGTGTGTGTGTGATAAATGAATGTTCTTATTAGTATAATACTGAAATCTTGAAATTAGTAGTTAAATATTTCTGCTAAATCTGGATGAATATAAATTAGTTGGTTATGGAAACCGAAAACATATATATGCAACTTCCAGAAATGTTGGCCTTTTAACCCAAAAACAATTAAATAAGTGGAACGAAAACATGCTTTTCTATTTTATTTTTGTTAGTCAATAACTGAAAATTTTAATTAAGGTCTAACTATCTATATTTTACTAGTAAAAAAACATGATGCATAGTAAAGTCGCTTAACTATTTAATTAATTAGTCCCCATATAGTTTCTATAAAAAGTAAAAATTATAAAATATTACCACAACTTGAAAGTTGGTTGTAGTTTAAATGATAGTGTTCTTAATTAATTTTATTATTTAATAGACAGTATTTTATAGTTTCTTGATAGATATTTCTTCTTATAAAAGGTACAACCTAGGATGAATCCTTTTATAGTAATCATTTAATCATATGAGCATCTTATATGATTCAACAAAACTTGGCTATCCCCTATCCACAAATTAGTAAACACGTATATTACTATTGCTATTAATTAATTCATGTGATTATAGCGAAAGTCTATGATATCTCTATATTTCTTTTTTATCTTTAAAATATAAGTAATATATAATATATAATACTAGTATAAAAGTCTATGGATGTTATTATATATATGTCAACTGCCAATAACATCGCATTTATTTTATTTGCTTATACATGTGATTTGTAATTACCAGATTAATTATAAAACAATATTTAAAAGTCAGTCATATTGAATTATTAAGTAGAACGAACTTATATACAATTGTATGAATTACACATGCTAGTTAGTAGTCTTTGTACGACTTTTTGTAGTTAAATTAACTAGTTTAAATCTATTTTATATTACTATTCCTTTATTCTATTACTCACTTCTGTTCAAATGATTTATATCATGTTTATGTGTTAGTTTAAAACCCTTGATACTTCATTAAATCACCATTAATCAAACAACAAAACTTAAGATCATTTTTCATTCAACACTAACACTAATTAACACATTAACAAAAAAGCAAATAAGTTGAAATAACAAAAAGCAAATAAGTTGAAATAATTAATGGATAAAGTCAGATAACATCTGATTAAACTTATTGCTTTTTTTTTTTTTTTTGAAACGTATACTTCATAAACAAACCGCCGACCCAAATCGGGCCGACAAAAACAACAACACAAAAACCAACCTACATATTAACAAAGGAAATCCAATCTATCCACTCTACCTCTTTGAATCTAGACCTCTTAGAAAACCAAAAATAACTGAGAGCTTTAACTTCACTCAGAATACAATCTATTTTCACCTGAGAATTAGAAAACTTGAGATTGTTCCTCGCCCGCCATATACTCCAGCACGCAATCGAGATGATACCTTGAACCGCAGCCTTTTTTCTATCTGAAACTTGTAAAGTATCGTGAAAAGTAAGAAGGTCCCTGGAGGAAAAAGCGAAAATGTGAGGGATCTTGCACCAGGAACTAAGCCCATTCCAAACGACCGCCGCCACGCTACATGCAGTAAACACATGGTCTACCGTCTCGTCCTCCGAATTACAAAGCGGACAAAAGATATCCTCGATGTTAACGTTCCTTTTTCTCAGAGCCTCTCCCGTTGGCAACCTGTCCATTTCCATTCTCCAAACATGAATATTAACTTTTGCTGGAACCCACCGGCACCACTCCATAACGAACCACGATACACCAGAATTGTCACTAAGCAAAAGACGTTTTGTCGAGCTAACGGAGTACTCGCCCTTGGAATCAGCCAACCAAGCCCATTGATCCTTGCCGGCAACAAGCCGCACCTCAGACAACAACGAGCAAAGGATCTGAATTCTGTCCGCTAACTCCGCCGCTTGCGACGAAGATTTCCACACCCAGTTGAAAAGCAACCCCTCTCCCTGCTCCACAAGCCTATCCTCCACTTTACATTTCTTGTCCGCCTCCAACGAAAACAGGTCCGGGAACCGCAACTTTAAAGGCTCGTTAACTATCCATGGATCTAGCCAAAACGATATATCCTTGCCATCCTTCACTTCACCTTTGATGAAATTACGCAGTGGAGACCCCCCAACTTTAGTCTTAATGAAAACTTTGGCAATATTAGACCACACGCCACTAAGGGAGCTTTTAAAATTTATGGCTTCCCACCCCCCTCTACTAGAGTGAAGCGAGTCTATCACTTTCCTCCAAAGATTGTTTCCTTCCGTTTTGAAACGCCAACCCCATTTCGTCAAAAGAGAGACGTTAGTCCCTTGTAACTTGCTTAACCCCAGACCACCCTCTTTTTTATGCCTCGCCACCCGATCCCACTTAACCCAATGCATTTTTCTTTCTTCTATCGACCCTCCCCACAGAAAGGTTTTTATCATCGACTCCAAATCCGAAATAACCTTTTTTGGCGCTTTGTAAAGAGAAAAATAATACGTCGGTAAACTTTCCAAAACCGCCTTGATGAGGACAATTCTTCCTCCGATAGACAAGAGATGTGTTTTCCATTTGGCAAGACGCTTCCTAAACACCTCCATGACCGCGCGCCAATTATTTACCCGATTCATGTTGGCACCAACAAGTAATCCAAGGTAATTGAATGGAAGAGAGTCCGGAATACACCCGAATTCATTAGCCAAAGCCCCGATGTCTTCCCCACTAACGCCTATACCGAAAAGATTTGACTTGTTAACGTTTATCTTGAGGCCCGAAACAAAGTAGAAACATCGGAGAATTCTCATGATGTTTCCAAGCTCCTGTTTGGACCAATCACCCATAACAATGGCATCGTCCGCATAAAGTAAATGAGACATAATAGGCCCATTGTTAGGCAAACGAATGCCTTTAATGATACCTTCCTCCACAGCGCGAGACAACATGCGAGAAAGACCTTCCATCACCACGAGGAACAAGAATGGAGAAAGGGGATCCCCTTGTCTCAAACCTTTCTCACAACGGAACTGAAAAGTCGGAGAGCCATTCACGAGCACCGACGACCTAGCCGATGAGATAATCCCCATAACCCAATTGCACCAAATAGGAGGAAACCCCATGTGACGAAGCACATTGACTACGAAAGGCCACCTAACGTTGTCATAGGCCTTTTCAAAGTCAATTTTGAAGAGAAAAGCAGATTTTTTCGATTTATTTAACCAAGAAAACAGCTCATTAACCATGAGAGGCCCATCGAGAATATATCTACCTGTTAAGAAAGCCGATTGAGATTCAGAGATAACCCCGTCCAGAACTTTTCTCATGCGGTTAGCAATAACCTTAGAGATCACTTTACTAATTACACCAACCAAGTTAATAGGCCTGAAATTACCGAGAGAAACCGGGTCCTTAATCTTGGGGACAAGGGTTATAAACGACGAGCCGCTATCAATACTAATTTCACCCTGCTCATAGAACCTAGCAAATATACGGCAGAAATCCTCTTCGAATAATTCCCAAAAGCGCTTAATGAACCTAAAGTTCATACCATCCGGGCCCGGCGCCCTATCAGCCCCACACTGATTCACAGCTTCCTTGATCTCCGACAAAGAGAATTCCTCAACCAAAAGATTACGATCAGTCTCCGAGATTTTATTAAAATCAATATCCAACAAATCCGGCCAGATCTGGTTATCCTTCTTAAACCTCTCGCGAAAATACGAAAAAATTTCCTTCTTGATCGCGGTCGGTTTATTATTCCACTCTCCATTGACGTTAAGCCCATGAATGAAATTCGAGGATTTTCTGTTGTTAACGAGGGCGTGAAAAAACTTTGAGTTCTCGTCCCCCCCCACCGCCCATTTCACCCGAGACCTTTGCCTAAGATCCGCATTCCTTCTGTTTTCGGCATCAAAGATCACTTTCTTATTCTCGGCCATGGTCCATTCCTCTTCTTCATTTAACTCCCTGATTTCTAATTCCAATTCCAAAGCTTCAAGCTCGGACAAAGCAACTTCCTCGCTTTCCCGTTCTTTCCGAAGAAAATCATCTCTCCACTTTTTCACTGCATTCCTAATAGCTGCAAATTTCTGAGAAAGACAAGAGTCCGGGGGCTCGGACTGAACAAAACCTTCCAAACATCCCCTAACCGTCTCCTCACATTAAACTAAACAAAAGCAAAAGCTAAGAATATTGATGGGGTCTAATCTAACAATATGCTAATGAGCGGCCCATGTGCCTTGATTATGACTAATATTGTCGTATTATCAACCATGTTTAATTAACTAATCTCTCTCTCTCTCTCTCTCTCACACACACACACACACTACCAATAAGTTTCCCATCATCATACATATGTAATAATCTATGGTTATATATTTACCTATTTTTACATATAAGAGTGGAAAATACCAACCAAGTTCAATATCTAGCCAAATCTTAATTTAGAGTTCAATATCTTTAATTCCTAAGATACTAAAATCAAACTACTTTTGGTTCAAGGCCAATTGCAAAAAGTTATGTCAAAAGAGATGGCCTTTAATTCATCTTACCCACTTTTTGTTTGACCAAAAGGTGTTTTCATTATCATTGGTTTATAGGTCATTATCATATGCAAATTAATTTATTCTCTTATTCATTATCATGGGCATAATATGTGCTGTATATAAGTTAAGTGCAGTTAAAACAAAATGAACAATAAATAAACTTGCATTGTTCTTCAAGTATTTTTTACAAAGACAAATTTACACCCTCATTTCCATTCAGTTGCGCGTATATATAGTTATATACTATCAACATCATATTATCCCCTTATGTATGACAAAAGGTAATCTAGTAAAGTTAGGGAAATCGCGGGACAGCTATTTTGCCTGCTAATTGCGCCATGGTTGAACCCAATTTGACGCATTTTTTGAGGCATTTTTTTGGGTCAGGCCTATCCTTCATAAAATGGAAACATGGTATCTGGTTTATGTAGAAAGACGTTGGTCAAGTGAAAACAATCTTTTAAACAAACAAGCTTTTGTGTATCGTATATAAAGGAGGAACATTGTTATTCATTGGGCCCGTATAGAGTTTTCAATGCTTAATAAAACAATAAGTACAATCTTCTTTGGCCCATGAATAACCTGGGCTAACCGCTAACCTATGTTAATCTACAAAAATGTACAAATATATGGCCCAATGCTAATCCTCTAGAGAATAACTTTTTGATCGCCAAACCTGTTTTTTTTTTCTCTTCTCCTATTAATAAGAACAATGCTGTTTTTTTTTTCCTTTTCCTATTAGTCTATTACTGTGGTGTACTATTTAATAATAAGCAACTTTCTTAAAAACACGCAACGGAAATTCAATTAAAACAATACCCATTATGTTTTTTTTTTTTAAATCTGAAACTATTGTTAAATAAAAGAAATTATGAATGCCTTCCTTCCGGCTCTGTTAGCCAAGGGCGTCACCGGCCTGTACTACGTACATGCGAACAATCTAACATAGATGCAAAAGTCAACTACATTGAGTGGGTTCTAAGGATTTAAGTTTAAACATTTATAACATGTTGTAATCACTCTATTTTGAAAACCAAAACAACATCGTTGTAAAACCACCATCGTTTATTAAAATACGTATCATTTTAAAGTCAGGGGCGGACACATGTAAAGTTCAAGGTAGGCGGGCGCACCCCCGGGGAAAAAAAATTTAGTGCTAAGTTCCGTCGAAAATCTCGTCCGCACCCCTTGGAATTTTTCGTCCGCACCCCTTGGAATTTTTCGACCGCAACCTTGAAATTTTGCGTCCGCACCTCTTGGAATTTTTCGACCGCAACCTTGAAATTTTTCGTCCGCACTCCTTAGGTAAAAAGTGTTATCAATCTATATTTTAAATTTTTTTAGTAAACTCTTATTTAAAAAAAAAATACTACCTAAATTATATAACTTTTAATACCTAACTAACTAAACCCAAATACCCATACCTTTACCCCTTTATAATTTCCCTAACTAGCTAGCTCACTAAGTCTTAGCCCATTAACCAAACCCAACAATATTTCAAACTATAATAAAATAATTAAAACCCAAAACCTTTAGAAATTCTCTCCCGCTCTCTCTCTCTTGCGTCCCTGCCTGCCAACGAACAACATCACCCAGCGACAACAATCTAGCAGCCGGCGACCACCGTAATCAACCACCATACCACCGTCATTTGACGCTAAATCTAACCGGAATCCGAACACGGGTAAGTTTCTTTGTTATTTTTGATGATTTTGGTTGATATTATAGGAGAAAAAAGGGTAATAAAGTTGTTAAATAGGTTTGAAATTTTGTGTGTTTTGACATTGTTTATGGTTGTTTAGATGATTTTTAGGGTGATTATGTTGTTTATATATTTTTAGTGTGATTACAAGTTACGTTATGATTTTCTAGAGCTTGAATAGTTGAAAATTAAAATTAAAATTGAAACATTATATTATGGAGCGATGAACTTATGTTATATAGAGAAATAATTGCTTAAGAAATTAGCTTTAGATGATGTTTTGGATAGATTTCAAAAAATGAAAACCCGTAGGGCGTCGACGTTTAATTTATGTTTGTAACAAGGTTTGACATGTTTTTGATGATTATATAAATTTAGTTTGATGTTCGTATGTTTTACATGACCCGACCCGATACGAACTATTTTTTTTACTTATATACCTAGGGGCCTAAAATTTTTAAAAATGTTCCGCACCCCCATGGAAAAATTTCTGTGTCCGCCACTGTTTAAAGTTCAACGACTCCAACCCGTCACCCATAACCTGCAACTCCACCCATAGCTTAAATCCAATAATCCTACAAGTAATCATTTCCGATGTGGATCAATTACCTAATGCCAAAGGACAACCCACGATGCGTCTTAATTCATATAGGCCGATTAACCAAACCGACCGACCCGTATCTAAGACATAACAATTAATGTTAACCAAAAGACTCGATTACACGTCAAAACTCGTTCCCCTAAAAATCTAGGTGATAGAATTAAGGTGTGTGTGTTTCATTAATTAAGGGGTGTGTATGGGTGCTTACTGGAATCTTTAATCTTTTTGTTTCACGTTTAGGGCTGTAAACGAGCCGAGTCGAGCCGAGCTAGACCCAGCTCGAGCTCGGCTCGAACTCGATTCGAGCTGGCCCGGCTCGAGCTCGAATTTCAAATCGAGCTAAAGATTTGAGGCTCGAGCTCGACTCGATTAGAATTCGAGCTAGCTCGGCTCGGCTCGATCTAGCTCGAACTAACAAAAAACCGCAAAATTACTACTTAAAAAGCCCTTAAAAATGAATTTCTTCATTGACTAAGGGCTATAATTGCCATTTAATTCAACCATATGGCTAAATATGCAAGTTTAAATAGTTAATTCACTTTTTACATTGTTTTTACCTTCTTTTATATGGGAAATACTCTCTTAGTTTTGGTGTTCTAAGCGATGTGGGACAAAAAAAGTGAAGGATGTAAGCCTTATCGAGCCAGCTCACGAGCTCACGAGTCGAGCCAGACCAAGCTCGAGCTCGGCTCGTTTACAAACCGAGCCGAGCCGAGCTGGCTCGTTAACAACCGAGCCAATTTCGAGCCGAGCCATCTTCGAGCTTTTTTCGAGCGAGTTTCGAGCGAGCTACGAGCCACGAGTTTTTTGAACACCCCTATTCACGTTAGTACCAAATCACACAAGCACACACCTAAAACTCATATCTTCACACACTCACATTCAAGCATCAACCTCCTCATGGTCACCTTTCCCAATCCAACCCTTATCTAATGTTAACCATGTATGCTCATTATTTCCTTAATGAAATATACCCACACCCTTCCTAACCATAACCCCACCTTATCATAGTTTATCATCATGCGTCATGTCCTATAAACACCGCCATCATCACGAAACCATCTTCTTCATCCATAACAATGGCCTCCCTTACAACCCCAAACCATGACCTAACTCGGTCCATACGCTGGCCAAATATCAGTTGCAATACTACCTAAACATATCTCCAAACATTAATTCAAGATCCAAGGGTGTACCTGCGATGCGTTAGATGGGATGGTGTTGCCCAGAATCTTGATAACGAACAATGAATATCACAATGAACGAATAAACGTAAACTAACCTTTATTTCTGAATAAATACAAATCTTGAATGTATGTACAAGTGAATGAATGAGAGTAGCAAGTTACAAATGAAATCAATCTATCCTATTTATAGTTTCCTACGGGTACGAGTGAATAGACGCGTCTCTTCGTGAAAGGTTGTGTCTCTTGGATGTGTGGTTGAGATTGAATCTTGAAGAGGTGTGTTGAATGTTGTCCGCATGATCAACAGTCGCGTTCCTTTGTTCTTTTGCCTTGGCACCGATTCGAAATGGTGTGTGTGTAGAGACACACCCATTCGGTTATTAGGTAGTTTTCATCTTTCACTTTGTCAAGTTTGGTCCTTCAACTTCATAACCGCCACTTAATAATAAATCTAAACTATCTATCTAACTATTAACTAATTACATAATAAACCCTAATACTTATAGGATGTGAAGAAGATTATTGATTTCATTCACCCCCCTAATCTTGAACATCCTTAAGTTGCACCTTGATTTTTCTCCATGTCTTGCTTGCCATTATGTGCTTGTTGAAGTAGATCATTGCAGTCTTCTTTGATTGCCACTAGGAGAGTTGGTTCATCGTCTTCCTGCACCAGATTTGTTTCTTCTTCTCTTTGATTTGACTCAGGACAATCTGAGGCATAATGACCAAACTTTTGGCAATTGTAGCATTTTATCTTGCTTAAATCCTTCCCAAACTTCTTTTGGTTGCTTCTATTCTTGTAAGCATCATGTGAGGAATCTTCATCATCATCTTCTTGTTTGAACTTTCCATCACGCCACTTGCCTTGTGATGAACTGAACCTTCCTTGTCCATTGTTCCCAAAACGTCTTCCACGACCATAGTTCTTGTCGCGTCGCGTATACATAAGTCTCTCTTGATTATATACCGGGTTTTCATCCACCAAACCGGTCCTTTCTTCATAGGCTTTCAACCTTCCAATTGTCTCGTCTAGCGTCGTTGTTTCTAAATCAGCGAATTGTTCAATGGTTGCAACAATTTGAACGAACCTTTTTGGTACAGAACTCAGAAGTTTCCGTACTAAAGTTGGTTGATCAAAAGTTGATCCAAGACCACTTGCCCTCGTGACAATGCTATTTAGTCTTGCAGTGAACGAATCGATAGTGTCTTCCTCCTTCATCTTTAACATCTCAAACTCTGTTTTGAGCGTTTGAAGACGTGCCTTTTGCACTCGATCTGCACCGACGTGTCTAGTCTTTAATGCATCCCAAATTTCTTTTGCACTCTTGCAACTTGCAACTTGTATTATCATATCTTCCGGTAGTGCTTGAAATAAATAAGCGGTTGCCGTCATATCCTTCTTTTCATCCGCTTGCGTATTTTCTTTTGGTTCTATCATTTCCCATAATCCGTTTGCTCTCAAAATGGTTTTTATACGGATTGCCCATACCGTATAATTTGTAGACTTTAAAATAGGACACTGAAACTGGGAGAACGAACTACCCTCTCTAATTACTACCGCGTTTGACGGAGAGGCTCCTCCTGAATCCGCCATAATTTCTTTTCCAACAATTTTCACTTTCTATACTTTGGTTTTTTCCTAAAACCGAATTCTATGATTCCAAAAAAATTCACACTAACTTTCTAACGGAATCAAACCAATTTCTAAATCTTATATAAATTCCAGAAAAATAGAACGTAGAACCTGGAATTTGCGAACCGACCGACTTCTCTTATCGTGATTCTCCGCACGGTTTTCTGACTTTTCTTAACAACCCTCTTGGCTGCGTTTTTTTCTTCTTCCTTCTTGATTCGCGACTCTCTAAATACAAACCAAAAATCAGCCCCAAACCCGCTTGATTTGCGACTAAACTTCTCAAACGAACACCCTCTTGATGCTTTGATATCACAAAACTTCTCAGATTTTATGTCTTTTACAAACTTCAAACAACCCAAACTTCTCAGATTTGCGATTGCTTCTTGAAACCGGAATACAAACTTCTCAGATTTGTTTCCGTCTTCTTAACCCGAATCGTAGCCTCTTGCCGTGATTTGAATTAAAAAAAACTCAGAATCCAAACACCCTCAGTGATGATCGGATCAAAATCGAACACCCTCCTGATGACCGATTAACGAACGAACAACAATCGTACCCGCTTGATGCGATTGGTGTTAAAACTTTAACAAACAAAACAACCTAATCGA
Organism: Helianthus annuus; assembly: GCF_002127325.2. Lineage (NCBI taxonomy): Eukaryota > Viridiplantae > Streptophyta > Magnoliopsida > Asterales > Asteraceae > Helianthus > Helianthus annuus. The sequence goes on from NC_035449.2 coordinate 4,868,191, forward strand.
CGCCTCCTGCGTGATCAGAATTGTTAGGGGAATTCAACCACCCGCCTGATGATTGTTTTCCAAAACGAATTTGAGCCCTAGGCTCTGATACCACTGTTGCCCAGAATCTTGATAACGAACAATGAATATCACAATGAACGAATAAACGTAAACTAACCTTTATTTCTGAATAAATACAAATCTTGAATGTATGTACAAGTGAATGAATGAGAGTAGCAAGTTACAAATGAAATCAATCTATCCTATTTATAGTTTCCTACGGGTACGAGTGAATAGGCGCGTCTCTTCGTGAAAGGTTGTGTCTCTTGGATGTGTGGTTGAGATTGAATCTTGAAGAGGTGTGTTGAATGTTGTCCGCATGATCAACAGTCGCGTTCCTTTGTTCTTTTGCCTTGGCACCGATTCGAAATGGTGTGTGTGTAGAGACACACCCATTCGGTTATTAGGTAGTTTTCATCTTTCACTTTGTCAAGTTTGGTCCTTCAACTTCATAACCGCCACTTAATAATAAATCTAAACTATCTATCTAACTATTAACTAATTACATAATAAACCCTAATACTTATAGGATGTGAAGAAGATTATTGATTTCAGATGGCGCCTCAACCGAGCTCTCCGGAATGGCGACAATATTAACGAAATACCATAACAAGATCATTCATTATTCGGTTGATCATAACATCATAACTAGATGTAACCTCATTGCTTTCCTGGATGACATGACCTACTCACTTCACGTATGCTTGCTACATAACTCACTTTATTGTCTTAAACAAATCAAGTGATTGGCTTTCTAAGTTACTTTTAGCTCTCATTACATTTGGATTTACTAAGTATGTCTCTAATATATTTTTATGATCATTTATTTCTGAGATACAACTACTTACCATGCGCATGCATACGTTTATGACATCATCATCATCGGGAGTTTCTTAACGTTTGTGGCTTGGTTGGTTAGGCGTTTACACTCTCAATTTGGGCTTGAGAAGGTTGGTACGATGAATCTTTTTTTAGCCCAAATAAAAATATATTCTAAACTTCTTTCAATTGTTAAAATCCATAACTCTACAGTAAAAATAACTACATCACCAACAATAATGCGAATTATTTTACTATTGTGTTAATACTAATACTTATACCCAACAAATGAAACTTGTTCTAAACTCAACTAAAAGTACCCCTAAATTAGAAAATAAAAAAACGATGTCTAAGTGCATCCATAGCGACCACACATGCTATTCATTGGAGAATGAAATTTGTTGATTAAAGCTTGTGGTTGTGGTGAAAAAATGTTATGGGTCCGAATGAGGCTGACTCTGGTTGTCTACTTTCAGCAAATCTTGCTGTTTTGGTCAAATGGCGGAGGCTTAAATATGATGGTTGGCAATTACTTGCAAGGTTTATAGCGTCTTTTTATTCAATCAGTAATATCTTGTTCCACCGAAGTCATGTATTCAAGGTATTTGGAAAAATATATCAATGATTTATATCGAGGAAATGAAATCATGTTTTCCTTGGATTATTTGTTTAAACAATTTCTTTTAGCTGATCTATTCCCAACGATTTTTGCATTGGAGTCTACAAAAAGATGCAAGATCAAAGATCGCTACACTTGATTACAACACAACATGGTTTTGAAATGGGAGTGGAAGCGATTGTCGCAACATGAGAGGGAAACCATGAATTTGCATTTGTTAGTTGATTTTTTAAAGACTGTGACAATCACGAATACGAATGATAAATGGTTTGGGTGACCATTCAAGTGCTTTCTTGACTCATTGAGTTAGATCATTTATAGCACATGGTGTATCTCAGTAGATTTCTTAACCCCAAGCAGGGTTAAAGTGGGCACCATTGAAGATCAATTGCTTTATGTGGAAAGCAGTCCAAATCCGTGTACATACAAAAGACGCCTTAACAAAGAGAAGTGTCCATATAGATTCCAGTTTTGTGTGGTGAATTTCTTGAATCAGTGGATCATACAATGGTTTCATTTGAATTTGCCAGGTACTTGATCGAGCATTACTTAGTGTACCGATCGATTTGGTCGTTTGCTAGTAGAAGTAATGGATAGGCGGGATAGCTTAAACAAATCACTACTCTCTTCATTACATGCAAAAGCATTTAAGACGATCTGTCAAGCTACTTGTTGGTTTAATTATATGGTATGCTAGAAATGGGAATATCTTCAACAACACTCATGCAACAGTTGCTAAGGCTTTGGAGAACTTTAAAGCTTACTCATTCTAACGGGTAAAATACAAGGCGAATTATATGTCTCTTCGATAGGATAAATAGTGTAATTTCAAGTTTGTTAACTTTCCTTTGTAATTGTACTCAATGTTCTAGCTTCTTGCTGGTAAACAACTATAAATCACTGCCATTAAAAAAAACTTGTGCCCTTGCTCTCTAAAGAAAATTGAAGTATTTGAAGAACAGATACACTTCCATTGATTTGGAAAACGATCAGGTGGGGAATTTGAACCTATGATGTGTCCTATTATATATTTCTTTATGTACTAATATGGTATAAACAAAAAAAAAAAAAAAAAAAAAAAAAAAATTCTATGTCAACCTAAAATATCAAACAGAAAACTACATGGTTTAAGGGGATACGGTGTGGCACATATTTGTGTCGGTAAACTTGGTTTACCGAAATGGCAAACCATTGCCAACCAAAGTTTACCGATCAATGAGGATCCCATGCGGTGAAGCTTTACCGAAGCGGGAAAGGAGAAAGGAAAGAGAGAGAGGGGTATGGGGTGGGGTCCATTCCAATCTCAACCAATCAAACTTTTTTCCTTTTTTTTTAAAAAATAGTTTACCACTTCACCAAGTGTTTAAACCATTGCCAACATTTTTCACCAAAGTTTAAACACTTTTGCCTAATTGACATGGCGCGCTCTCATTGGTCGGTTTTTTGGTTTGCCACTTTAAAGTGTTTAACCACTCCTTATACCCTAAGAGATTCGGCAAATGCCACCAACAATCATAACTATCCGTTTTAGTTTACTAACTTATATTATCATACAAATATACCTTTTTCAGGTCAGACAAGACTGATACTAGCATGTTTCCGAACGTTTGGCTTTAGAACTCAATACCCAGTTACTAATAATGATATTAACAATGTGAATTTATGAATAAAATATATATAATTTTTAAAGTGTGAATTAGAATTGCTGCAATCTAAATGGATTTTAACCCTACCTAATTTTGGGAGCATAAACTGAAGTGTAAATTTAATTATGTGTAGTCAAGGCCGGCTTTATATATATTTGAAATTTTATTTGATCAGGATTAAGACCAAGATTAGGGAACAACAAATCATCTTCTAATCACTAATGGAGACAGCTGACTCCATCCTAGTATACTAATTATTTCGATGAAAAATGGTGTATGTGCCGGCAGTCGAACCAAGAGGAAAATAACAAAACTAGGAATTTATTAGGAAATGACAACAATTTATAAGTCTTTTCTGGTTGATTACTGTCTACATCTAAGAATGCAACTACGTTTGTTATACGCAGACTTCAAAGAAAAATTCTTGGAAGGATTAGGCAAGATAATTTTAAGGTTCCTAGTAATTGTTAGGCGATTACATAGATACACACGAACATACATGCAAGTACAAGAAAAGGATAGCTCAAGCGATATGTTATTTTATTATAGTTTATCTAGCTTTTGCAATTGAAAATTATTATTTTATTAGGGTGTTAGGAGTGGCAGCGGTAAACCACATCGGCAACCGCTGCCAACTCTTTTGCCGCACAATGTTGCCGAAAATGGGGAAGATTTCGGTGAGGGAACACCGATGCGAGGAGAGGGAGGGGAGGAGAGAGAGAGGGGGTGTGTAGACTGGGGTACATGCCATCTCAACCAATCACACCTTTTTTTTTAAATAGTTTACCACTTCACCAAGTGTCTAACAATTGCCAACACTTTTGAGCATAGTTTACCACTTTGACATGGCAAACTCTCATTGGTTGATTTTTTAGTTTGTCACTCTCTAAGTAGCACTAGAACGGGTACGGGATCGGGGTACGGGGATGATACGGGAACGAGGAACGGCATAACTCAAAATTCCAAGATACGGGTACGACAATAAAAAATATAAAAAAATAAAAATATATTAAACAAATTCCAAAAATACTACATCTTCCAAAGGTAATTAATTATCAATCATTAAATCAATTTCTAATTCCGGTTCATCTAGTGAGAGATCGGCAATCGATAGAGAATTAGAGATGATGAGACTTGAGAGTTTAGAGATTAGAGAAGCCGAAGATGATAGTTCTATTTATTTAATGGCCGGTTATGGAATTTGAAAGGGTTAAAACCCTAAAAATAAATGGAAACGGACTGGATACTTCTACCGGATATATCCCCGACATTGGAAACGTTTGGGAAACGTCCCCGACGAGTACCCATGGCGTTTCCGTCCCCGACAAGTACCCGAGACGGGTACGGCCACATAAATGGAGTCCCCGTGCTACATAGGTCACTCTAAGTGTTTAACCACTCCTTCCACACTTATAGTTTATCTGGCTTTTGCAATTGAAAATGATTATATTTGATATTTTGTTGATGAAATTCTGACGACCATATATTGTCACAATTTGGATTGCACATCGGAGATGTAGATGACTTTTGGTGACATATAGACACATCTCTACTAAAAAAGCTAAATGCAAATAGACATTCATGTTGCTATTGCGACGGAATTACACACGCTATATATAGATAAAAAGTAAAATAAAGATGATCTGAGAAATAATTATAAATCAATTAATAATTTTTTTAAATGTTGATAATCTCACCGTAAATAGAAACCTCAAAGTTAAATGAATATATGACTTCATAAAACCGTTTAGCAAATCTAAAAATATATTTTATCACTTAAAAATAAACATTGATGCTGTTTGTTGGGTTTTTAAATATATTCAGTGATAAACTAACTATCAACTATATCTACCTTTACTTTTTTCTTGAATTAAAACATTAAAATATATCTTTACATTTATTTTTAAAATAAAATTACTGATACATATTTCCCTTATTGGTATAAGTATTCCCAAAATTAAATTGTGCAATTGTTAGAAGAAAAAGTAAGTATAATTTAATGTTAGCTAATTGTTAGAAGAAAACGTTACTCTTATTTATATAATTTTATAGAAAAATGTTTTATTTATGTTGGTGTCTATTAATAAAAATTTTGAATACATTTCTAAAAGAAAATATGAAAAACAACAAAACAACATACACTTTTTTTTAACCCAAAAGGTATAGTACCTGAATTGCAATAGAAAGGCCGTTGCAAAACAAGTCTATAGCCACGCCGTCTTAGTTATTATTTATCACATATCCATCTAAAAAAGTCTTATCATAAAATAGCGCTGACACAAAATAATCCATGGCAAATATTTTGTAAAAAGCAGTCATCTACGAAAATGGTTTACAAAAAAAAAACCAATGTTTTAAAAACCGGTTTTTAAGTCATACCGGGTTGTGCTCTAAAATGGTTCAACCGGTTGAACCGGGCTGGTAATGGACGGTTGAACCGTGTTACTAGTGAACCCTATAAATTCCATAAAATATAAATTCATCTCAAAAAACAATCCAATCTCAACTAGGATTTGTGTAACTGATCATAGGTTTATCTAAAACCAACTATTTTTATTGTAAACTATTAAGCATTTTTAGAATATTTTTTATTGTTATAAACAATATTGCATTGTATGAGGTGAGTAACAATTTCAACAATGACAAAATATTGGAATAGAAGGCACTAGGTTAATTACCGGAAATATGGATGATCAATATTACCTTAATATTGTATTTTATTAAAATAAAGAAATCAAATCTTGAGATAATGCAAACCGGTTCAATGGTTTGAACCGGTAGAACCGGATTTACCGCTGGTACATAAGACATACCGCATTCGGGTTTTACCGGCCTTTATCGTACCGGACTCGTGTTCGATATCCGGTTTAACCGGTATAACCGGCCGGTTCATACCGGTATTTAAAACATTGAAAAAAACTACAACGTTATATTTTTCCAACGGAAATGGTATATTTTTCAAACATCCGTCGCAATAAGATTAGTGACAAAACTATCCACCATCGATTTTGATAAGAAAACTGCTACTTGCAATGAATGAGTGAAAGTATTGAAAATCACAAATAGCCCTTTGATGAATTATGTTGTAATGTATTGTGTTAGCAACGGTCTGATCATATTCTTTTCATATCAACTAACCAAACAACGACTATTCAGACCGTTTGTCAACTGCAGTTTTAAATGTTATATGCCACATACTTTTAGAATTTTGTAAATGATGGTCAACCTTTGTCACTGATGAGGTTGTGCAACGATCTTCGGTAGTCACAACTGAGTGTGTGGATTTGGCATGAGGGCTTTAAATGTGATACATGTGATGATTAATCATCACATTTTCTCTCTTCCACTAATGCACAATTGCATTTTACGCCTTGTGCATTTCTCTAACATATTGTTGATTCTGAAAAGAAAGGTTCAACAATTTGGGTATTTAACGGAAAAAGATAAGATTAATTTACCATATTGGTCATGTCCTTAAATTAGATTAATTAATTTATTAAGACTAGTTTTTCAAGTTTTATAATATTTATGATTTTACATATATAAATTTCTCAAGTGATATGTAGTTTCACCTTGTTTTTTATTTTATATTCTTTTCTTCATGGTAGGAAAGAATAACTGAAAGAGCGTTGAAGACAATGTAGAAAAGAAAAAACAAAATATGAAAATAACACTTTGACATTGTTGATGCGCTGGATACTAATAGGATTTTGTTTCATCTCCAATTTCTTTTATAATAAATCAATTTCCTATTTAACCTTTATTCCTTCACAATATTATCACCAAACATTCTCCACCCCATTAAGGTTGTTTCTACTATAAACGGAGCGGCTCATTAATCTTGCATTTTCTATCCACAACCATTAACTAACTAAATAACTATAACTAACCGTAGCTCCGGCCACCGACACCGCTACAGCGTCTTGTGGATGTGGAACCCAAATTCAGTAGTGGCAAGTTCTCAAGAAGAAGATGATTCATGGGAGGTGAAAGCCTTTGCGGAAGACACAAGAAATGTGATGGGAACCACATGGCCACCAAGGTCTTACACTTGCACATTTTGCAAGAGAGAATTCCGATCGGCACAAGCTCTAGGCGGGCATATGAACGTCCACCGTCGTGATAGGGCTCGTCTCCACCAAACTCAGCCTAACTTGGTAAACTCTAATATTTCATCTGCTACTTCTTCTACTCTCTTGATTCCAACTCAAGAACTTGTTGCAAATGGTGGCCTATGCCTTCTCTACTCTCTACCAAGACCTAATGGACTTTTCGACCCTTCATCTTTTAATAATGTCAAAGGCAATCCCTCTACTCTTCTATCCATTTCACCTTGTCCCAATATTGATGAAGTCATTGATTTTCCGACAGCCGTGGCTCCTCGTAGCTTCAATTCTTCTTTGTCCAATTCTGGCTACACCGAAGCATCCACGTCCGCAAACTGTAAAAGCAATGAAAAAGTTAGTATCGACAAAAAAAGACGAAAGACAACTGATTCAGCAATTGAAGGTATTGATCTAGAGCTTCGCCTAGGATGCAGCTCTTTTGGGTTTTGAAACACATACATATATTGTATGTTTTTTTGTGTGTGAATGTGTGTGTTTCTTTTCTGTTTTGTTATCAATCTCCAATCCTTTTGTTTTTTATCTGATGGAGTTTTATTTTTTGATTTGTTCGTGATTCTGAAAGAAGGAAATTAAATGATATGTCCCTTCTATTTACACATCTCAATCATATTAATAAATATGGAAAAGTGATCCTTTTTTCTAAGTTTATGGATGGTTACTATAATATAAGATGTAACATTACCCATACAAGAATATACTACTCTACACCAAAAAAAACCGAAATGTATTCTAAGTTGAATAATGAAAGGGATGATTTCGAGGTAAATAAAAAGTATCATAAGAATTTTCATGTGCAAAGTCATTTCGTAGAGATATCTGTCAACTATTATCTGCAATACATTTTTGTTGCTCATTCTATATTTTATAATATTGCATAATATATATTCATAGTTTTTTACAGTTTGGATAAACGGTGTGATCCTTTATCTTGCCAAGAACTATAACTAAGTAATTTAGATATATATATATATAGGGTAAGGTTCATGCGAGAACCAACTTTATTGCGATAACCTCGAGAACTAATGTGAACACAACTTAAAATAGCTAAAAAAACCTTAAAAAAACCTGACCCCCACCCCCCGAAAACCTAACCCCCCCCCCCACCCCCCAAGCTAAATGCTAAATGCTAAATGCTAAAAACTAAAATAGCTCACGTTATAATTACGCATGTTCATTTGAAAATCACTCACGTTATAAACTCAAAAACCCTAATCACGCATGTTGAAAACATTAATTAGGCACGTTATACCCATAATCACGCATGCCCCTAACTCCCCAGTTCAAAATCGCATCCCCTGTTCTACGGTCTGATACCATTATTACTGACCGTTGACTCCAATCGAATCAAAGCTTGGTCATGTTCCTGCATCCTCTGTTCTACGGTCTGAATCAAAGCTTGGTCATGTTCCTCCATCCTCTCTTCTACTGTTTTGATTTCTAGTCATCATTTTGATGAAACTTTTCAAAATCAACGATGAATTTGAACCCAGTTCGATAAAATTGACCGAACAATGGCCAATTTGAACTGAAACGAAAAGAAAATTGAACCCAATTGGAACCCAATTCGAGTCGTGATTTTGATGAAACAACACACGTTCATACGCGTCGTACGTTAACCCTAATTGTATTTTACACACTCTCTCTCTCTCTCTCTCTATATATATATATATATATATATATATATATATATGGGAGGGTTTAATTAATAACCACTACTAAATTGAAAACATGAAAACTAACTATAAAAGCCTAAAAACATGGCCATTTTTTTACAAATTTTCGCTACTTTTTATATATAAAAAAACAAATAACTTGTACTGCAAATGTGCATTATATGTGTACTGCACATGTGCAGTACAATTGTTTTTTTTTTTTCTGAAGAAAAAAGATTTATATATAAAAAGTAGCGAAAATTTATAAAAAAAATTGTAAAAAAAACTTGGCATGCTTTTTAGGTTTTTTTAGTTAGTTTTCAAATTTTCACAATAAAATGAGTTTTCGCTTGAACACTCCCTATGTATATATATATATATATATACAACTCATTTTATTGTGAACACTAGTGAACTAATCCTAACCCTTGATTATTAATATATATATATATATAGGGGGCTAGAATGAGAACCACCTCGAGTTGTAAGAACCGCGAGAGGTACTTGATCCGGGGCGAGGCGGACCAATTTTTTTTTTCAAAAACGTAGATGCATGTATTATAAACACATTCGTAAAAAAAAATTTTAAAAAAAAATGCCGTGCGTGTAGTTTTTTACACCACAAGTTTGTGGTTTACGAGTTCCGTAAATTTACGGAACTCGTAAACCACAAACTTGTGGTGTAAAAAACTACACGCACGGCAGTTTTTTAAAATTTTTTTTTTACGAATGTGTTTATAATACATGCATCTCCGTTTTTGAAAAAAAAATTTGGTCCACCTCGCCCCGTACAGTGTGGTTCTCGCGGTTCTTACAACTCGAGGTGGTTCTCATTCTAGCGGTCCCCTATATATATATATATATATATATATATATATATATATATATAGGGAGCCGTTAGAATGAAAACCACCTCGAGTTGTAAGAAACGCGAGAACTACACCCCACGGAGCGCCGTTCGCCATGATTTTTTTTTTACAAGTAGATGTGTATATTATAAACACAGCCGTAAAAAATCATGGCGAACGGCGCTCCGTGGGGTGTAGTTTTTTACACCACAAGTTTGGTGAAAAAAAAAAGAAAAAAGAAAAAAAAATAAAAAACACCAAACTTGTGGTGTAAAAAACTACACCCCACGGAGCGCCGTTCACCATGATTTTTTACGGCTGTGTTTATAATACACACATCTACTTGTAAAAAAAAATCATGGCGAACGGCGCTCCGTGGGGTGTAGTTCTCGCGGTTCTTACAACTCGGGGTGGTTCTCATTCTAGCAGCCCCCTATATATATATATATATATATATATATATATATATATATATATATATATATATATATATATATATATATATATATATATATATATATATATATATATATATCAGAGAACCACTTCTTATAATATTATATATATCACATACATATAGAGACATCTCTCTCTACTCTCTCCTTTAGAAAACCACCTCCATAACCACCTCCACCGTTGCCATCACCATTCGTCTAGCTTCCCGTCTTCGAACACCATCTATCATCGAAACTCTAATGCCACCATCGTTATCGCCGGCATAAAGCCTTATCACCGTCGTTATCGCTGGAATCCTTACCATCATCATCGTCTCTAGAACAGGACGAACGACCGATCAGAGACCATGTCCGACCTTTCATCTTCGTCGATCCTCTCTCTCTCTCTCTCTCTCTCTCTCTCTCTCACACACATCAGTTTTCTCGATAAACTATCTAATGTCGTTATGTACACCGTTAAGCAGCAATTGTGATTCATTGAACATATTCTAGGAATTGGGGTTTTTTTAGTTGAGTCTTGGATCTAATGTTCAAGGTCTCAACTTGATGAATGATAAGAAGTGCATCCTAAGTAGCAACGTGTCACTGAATTTGGTGGTGTGGAGGTGTTATGGCGGTAAAATTTTTTGGAAATTTTCGGTAAAATCTAACACTACGATTGAAAACCGGCGGGGTCGGGGCACCTCGCCCCCAAAAGAAGCTCCGCCAGTGCCGACAGACATATATAAGATCGGGTAAGAGACGCTTTTCTAGTCGAGTATAAGATTGAAATTAACAAAACATGTCGATTACCTAACCCATTGACGTCGCTATTCCATGTCAATTACCTAACTCAATTTGTATTTAATATAAAGAGGTTGGCCCTATCGTAGAGACACCCAACTCCATGTTAATGTTTTTTTCCATTGGCAAAATTGCAGATAAATATCATCAATTAGCTAAAAAAAACTTTTGAAATCAGTTCGATCTTGAATTTAGCTCAATAAAGAGATTTCATGTTGAGTTGAGCTAAGTCGTAGCTCGGATTGGAGTTGAGTCTAGCTCGGCTCAAATTTGGCTCGTGAAGAAGCCTAGTTTAAATACAAATTTAGAAAACACTTTGTATGCCAAGCAATAACGTCACGATATCTAATAATTACGGGACACAGATGAATGTTGCATTAATAAAAAGAAAACACTATATTTGTTGATAAGTTGGGCTACGAGATCTATTGGATTTATATGTAAGATACTAATTCCAAATATGGGGTTGCTGCAATAGGCCAGGTTGTTTTGAATGCTAGAAAGGAACCATTTTGTGGACCAACTATCAACATTTGTAACTACATAAACCCCACGGTGGTGAAAGACTGAAAGCAAGACAATTGACTATTGGCGTACTTGTTTATCTTCTATAGTGTAAAACTAGAAATATTTGTTTATTATATTTGTAGATTGTTTTCAAAATTGGTCAAAAATAAGCATGGTTCTAGAGATCCCAGAAGCTCAGTATAATTAATTTCATGATCTTCTTTTATGGAAAACATGAAACATTTTCAACTACTCTTTTCTGCGAAAATTTCTATAAAATAAGATAAAGTTGTAATTTGTAGAACAACTGAACATTGTTTTTCAAAAATATTTATCGTATTATTCAAAGTTCTTAAGACTTCTCCGGCTCCAATCTTGTCTCCATCTTCACCCTGCCTATCACCCCTATTTTAGTGTAGTATACTTTCTACTTGTCTAAATTTCTCTCTTTTAATCTATTTTCAAATTTTCATTAGTTCTGTATCTCTTAGAACATATAAGAATATATAGAAAAAACTAAACACGTCCATAAAAACACGTAATTAGTACTTCTAAAACCGAAAATCGCAGATACCAAAAAAAAACATTTGTAGGTAAGAGATACAGCTAAGAAACGTAGATAGGACCTGCAGGGTTTTAAGTTCTTATGGTAGAAGACACTAATGGTCCCCTCCTATCTTTATATATGTAGGCTCAACAATATGCATCATTCTTCACTACCATATCTAACACATAAGAACAACTAAACCCTATTTAATACCTTTCAATATAACTCTTGATTAGTAAAAGTAACTGTCAGGTTCAAATACATAGTCTTTTAAAATTAGGAAGTCGTAGAAAATGTATTAAACGCACTCCGATTGAACTTATTGTAGCGGCATTGGAACCATCTCCTCGAAACTCTACGATCTTAGATTTTAAGTTTTCGCTTTTTATATTTTAAGCTAGTAGATTTTCGAATTTTTTTAGATCATTATGTCTTTTTATTTCGCATTATATTTTTTATTTTCGTCATTGTGTATTTTTTTACAATTTATTGTGTCTTTTTTCTTAGCCATTGTGTTATATTTTTGTGATTTATTGTGTCATTCTACCCTTTTAGATTTAGAAGATTGTATAGGATAACTCAACCGTAAAACATAGCACCCAAATATAAACTAGAAATCAATATTAATCCGACCATTGTATAGGATAACTCATCCGTAAAACATAACACCCAAGTATAAACTAGAAATCAATATTAATCCGACCAAAAGTAATAGATGGGAAACCAAGAAGGGATGTATATAACTAATACATTCATGAGCTTAAACAATAACCATTAACCTTTTAATTTAAATTGTATAAAATTTGAGTGATATTTTATATATGATATAACGGCAATCTTTATCTACGCTGGCTACTCGTCTAGAATTTCCTTTTGTTAGTTTTTTAATAAATATCAAATATTTTCTATTAACCTTCATATTTTCATATCCAAACATTCTCCACCAGACCACCACCATTAATATTTGTTTACCGCTATAGGTTGGTTGTTTGATCTTGCCTTTTTGTCAACTCCCCATAGCTAGATCCACCTATCGTTGGCATAATCTTCTGGATGTGGAACACTAATTCAATGACAGTGGACTCTCAAGAAGAAGATGAGTCATGGGAGGTGAAAGCTTTCGCCGAAGACACCAGAAATGTCATGGGAACCACTTGGCCACCGCGGTCCTATACTTGCACATTTTGCCGAAGAGAATTCCGGTCAGCTCAGGCTCTTGGTGGTCACATGAATGTGCACCGCCGCGACAGGGCTCGTCTCCACCAAGCACAACCTAACTTGAAAAATCCTAACTCATCTTCTTCTACTTCTTCCACTCTATTGATTCCAACTGAAGAACTTGTAGCTGATGGTGGTCTATGTTTTCTCTTTTCCTTAACTAAACCTAATACTATTTTCAAACCTTCATCTTCAAATAATGTGAATGGAAGTCCCTCACATCTTCACTCATTCAAACCTCATCCCTATACCGGTAACTTCGTGAATGTTTCGGCAGTTGTAGCTCCTCATGGCCTCAATTATTCTCTCCCTAATTCTAGCAAATATGAAGCATCAACATCAATAGATCATAAAAGCAACCAAAGAGTTAGTCTTGCCAACATGATAAAGAAGACTGATTTGGCAATGGAAGGTATTGATCTTGAGCTTCGTCTAGGATGCAGTTCATCGGCTTCTTGAAACATAAACATGGTGTGTTTTATTATGCTTGAATGTGTGATTTTTCCTGTGTTTGTGTAGGAGCTTCCTTCTTCTCTACTTTTCATCTGAAAAAAGGTGGATCATTTTTATTGTTGTTTCCCATTATCAGAGGCTTTTTGTATATTAAAAGATATAGGGAGATTGATGTTTGGTGGAATAACGTGGAATTTTTTGAGGTTAATATAATGATGAGAAAAAAGCTTATAGTAACGGGGTGTTATCATCTAGTGCAGAATCATTTGATCTGGTTATGGATCTTTTACTTTCCATAATAGTATTTGGTAACTTTTTTTTAATCATAATGAAAAGAATCGTTCATTTATACTTAATTTATGAGTTCCTAATTCTCCTCCATTTCCGGCTAAATAACTTTTGGGATCACTTCAGTCATCTGGTGTAACTTCAATAGATGATAGATCCTTGACAGTGGAGATGGTTGAAATCTTCCATTGATAGATAGACCCAGTGACGGACCCAGGATTTTTTTTTCACTGAGGTCCCTTTTTCGGGTCGGTCGTCGTTCTGGTCGGGTCGGGAGACGGTCCGACAACATAATTTTAATAATACAGACTTATTAAGTTGAATTATATATTTTTATCAACTTGAATCAAATCAAGCCGAACGCAAATCGACTTTTAAATTCAGTTAAATTGTTAATTCGAATTAAGTTTAAAAAATATAAAATTCAAATAAACGCAATTAACTCAAGTAACTTGATATTGGATTGTTTTAATACATTTAAATAAACTTATAAATTTTAGTATTACCTTTGATTTTTCCATACCAGTTCAGATTATTAATTTTTTTATAGTATTCTATTGGTAAATATTAAACTTGAAGCGGAAGCTGTTATGCTTTGATATGATAAACACAATAAATGTGAAGTAAAAAAAGCTATATTGAGAATTGAACCCATGACCTTTTAGTTACAAGACCACAAATTTACCACCACACCAACCTTCACCTTATTACAATGGGTTCCATCTAATTTTCTTATGGGGTCCATAAAAAATTAACATACCGTCTCTACTAACTTTTTGAAAAACATTGTGGTCCGGGGACCCGGATCCACATAGTGTGGGTCCGCCCCTGGATAGACCACCAACTACCTAAGTTTATCCAACAAGAACATATAAATGAAAGTATTAGTAATTTTAATTGTTGAATTTACTTTTTATTTAAAAGAAAATAAAAAGTTTTAGGCTAGTTGAAATGAGTGTTGCTAGTGTTTTTGTGGTTTAAGTGTAGTTTAGAGTAAAAATAATGTGCAATGTAGGATTGGAGGGGGCTAGGGTACATGAAAGGGGCGTCCCTTCACCCTAATATTTTTACCTAGTACCTTGGTTTGGTTAAAAAATTCATAGAGCTGAGAGTTCATTTCACCCTAATATTTTTACCTAGTACTTTGGTTTGGTTAAAAAAATTCATAGAGCTGAGAATTCATCTCTGTGTGTGACTGTATCACTTTATTTCGTTTCTCCCTTTTATGCAAGATGTGTGTGACTGTATCACTGTTTCTTTTCTTCCTTTTATGCAAGAGAAAGATGGGTGAATCCAATAAGACAGTCCTAGTCCTGGTACAAATAGATCGACCAAGATATGGAAAGTGAAAAGTTGTTTTGCAGAGAGATTAAAAAGGAGGGTCGTGAAGGAAGCACAAGTCTTATTCCAGTGCATGGGCCCAAAAGCCATGGATAATGATTACCCCCTCTCTCTTGCAGTAACTAAAACGACCCTTCCTAGGTATACTTCCAAAAGCAGAACTGCAAATTTATGAAGGTGAACATGGGGTCTTTACAATAATATCGCTGTGGTGAATTAAACCTTGAGATCGTATTTGCATATCTGGTCAATCATGTAAAACCTGAAAAGTTGCTCTTATTTGGTATTTTTATGTTCTACTGCTACACTATTTGTACTTGCAATCCTGAGCTCTTTTCATAGAAGGAGATTTCTTTTGTATCCTTTAGCATTATGTTTTAACTTTTAATATTAAATTATATAAGACTGTACAGTACTATCTTTTGTATGTCTAAATGAGAACAAATTTCAAAATGTATATAAAAAAATAAGTGGAGAAGTACAGTGGCGAAGGTTGAAAATTTCCACCGGGGGGTCGGAAATCACCGGACCTAATATTTGGGGGGTCAAAAACATATATACCTAAAAAATTCTATACGAAACGTACATACATAACACTACTGAGCGAAAAGTTCAGGGGGTCGGACGCCCCTCCCGGCCCCTTGAAAGCTACGCCCCTGGAGAAGTAAATGGTACAAATTTAATAGAAGTTATTAAACTAGCATAATTTCAAATACGCTTATACCTTCACGTACATTGCAGGATTTGAACCTACCCCACACCATATCCTTTGGGATTATTGTAATCGAATGTATAAAGAACAATGCTAGCTTGTCACAATAAACTAGAAATGATCCTAAACAAAGTTCATTAGATGTTAGCCGTTGTATTCCAGTATTACTAATAATTGAGTATAAACGAGTTCGGGTCGTTTTTAGGTCAAACCCATGGACGCATTTAGCTATACAGGACATTTGGGTATTTTTATGCTAAAGTTTAAATAAGTTGTTATACATAATTGTTCAAAAACAATCAAACTAAAATTTAAAGCTAGAAATTTAAAGTACTAATCTGCTAAAGTAAATAATAAATCTATTTTTTAGGGTTGAACGAGTGATGTTCCTGTGATTCGTGAATGCTTGCGCCTTTTAGATGCCGTGATCCCAAATCAAACTTCACAAGTTATTTCATAATGTTTCATTCTGAAAATTTCTTTGTTGACTTGCTTAAATTTTAGTATTTATTTTTAATTTAACTAGGATGACTTAATTTCCAATAGGCGATTATATATAGGGATATACACGATCTAGAGCAAAACCCAAGGTTACAGCCCATGCATTACCTTTTCAATAATTAATTTAGACAGCCGACTACCCTCTTCATCCTTGTCTAAATTTGAATAGATGTTAGTGGTGGAAATATGCATAGATCGACTTGAACAAGAAGAAACTTCCAAAACTAAGAATTTATTTATGAAACAACACCAGTTTATGATAGTTTTCTTTTGTATATGACAGCCTACATCTGATTGTGAAACTACGTTTGTCATACGCAAAGTTCAAAGAAAAATTCTTGGAACGATTAGGCAAAGTTATAATTCTAGTTGCAAGTAAATGCTTATGGATGATGGATACACACTATCATACATGCAAGTACATAACCAATTGGGGTAGCCCAGTTGGCCACCGACACCCACCTCTTCCCAGAGGTACCGGGTTCGAGTCTTGGGAGTGGCAAATGTCGCCCAGGGTAAGAACTCGGCATGGGGAAGTCATCGCGGAGCTAGCTTGGTCGGGTAGCGGCTCCCGGAGTGAGATCACTCCGGCGGTTGGGAGGACCGTGCACTTACCCCCCCCCCTACATGCAAGTACATGAAAAGGATAGCTCAAGTGGCATCTATCTTTTTTGTTATTCTTTCTATATATATTTATTATACGTACGTAGGTGTCAAGTAAAAAACTGTACTTTGATAACTCAGGTTACTCAATCTTTGATTTCGTAAGTTAAGTGGCCGGATCTGAATTTTTCATTTTAATTTTATATGCTCTACAATGTTTCATGATATACCCAACAAACTAAACGTAATTACAATAGCTTTATATAACTTTTGTAGAAATTTTCCCTATATTATTTAGCAAATTTCTCTCTACACTCAAAATTACTATTCAATTTTCCTATCATATTATTTATCCACCTATCCAAATTTTTTTCTTTCTATTTGTCCACCTTCACTCTACCATTAATTCTTTTCTTTTTAAATTTGTTATTACTATATATATATTAAGTATTTGTGAATGTTTTTTTTCTAAATAAATTACTAAGATATTAAAGGTATTATATATTCATATACCTAAGTTTTACATCTAGACGTGTATATTTAACTGTGCGAGTTGCTTATTTTTGTAGTCGTCTGTAGGTCCCTTGTCGGAGGATGACGAACCTCAAACCTTGTTATACTAACCCACTAGCGAGTGCGGAATCCAAGCTAGCAAGCAAACCGGGATGAGACAAGTATGAAGCACAACACACAATGTTCACCGATTAACACCACTTGTATTAATACGTATGAAAGGTTTCGGTTACAAGCTCAATGTTCACAAATGTGTTTTGCAAACTCTCTAGTGTGTGTGTGTGTTTTCTGGACAGAATGCTCTCAAAACTCTATCTTTTTCGGTGTGTGTTTTTTTTGTCTAAACTCAACACACTGCATGGGTATTTATACCCAGCCCATGATGTCTGGTCCGAAGGATCCGATAGATGGTCCGAAGGATCATCTATCGATGACAAAGCATTCGAAGGATCAGCAGGGACCTCGAAAGATCACCTTTCGAGATCTATCATTCGAAACATATCTTTCGATGAGATCGAAGGATCCACATTATCCTTCGATCTCTTACCCTTCGACACAGAACATCTTTCAACATTTCACAAACTGTTTGGCCAAGTCAAACCAGGAGGACGGTTGACTTGGTCAACTTACAGGACTGACAAGGACATCGTTTACATATAGACCGAATACAGACAAAGTACAGACACAAGTGCATCAACAAACTCCCCCTTGGCTGTAGCTTTGTCTTTATCTTCTATAGTTGTAGACTCGTCTCGAACTTCGATGGTCTTTGGTCTTCGAGTTCTCAAAACTCTAATGTCCTTTCAAGTCTTCAAAGTCGGAGGATCTTCAAAGTCTTCACGTATT
Organism: Helianthus annuus; assembly: GCF_002127325.2. NCBI lineage: Eukaryota > Viridiplantae > Streptophyta > Magnoliopsida > Asterales > Asteraceae > Helianthus > Helianthus annuus. The sequence continues at coordinate 4,886,708 of NC_035449.2, forward strand.
GAAAGCAGAGAGTGTATCAACAAACTACCCGTATCATGTAGGAAGTGTGTTGACAAACTCCCCCTTAACATAAGCTCCCCCTTGAGTTATGCTCGTGAATGACTTGATCTTTATGAAGTGAGATCCTTGTGGTGTTGATGATGGCCAGCGGCAACTCGATCATCTTCATCTTTTGAGCGCCTTCTCGTCGTGTCTTCATTCCAAAGCTTGTCATCGACCATGTTCTCCTAGCCTTTAGAATCTGCACATGCAAGAAATCTAAACGCGTAATGAGAACAACTGCTTGGAATAGTTAGTATAACCAAATGACACACGAATGACCATGTCATAATCAAACACCGTCCGACAGTTTGAAAGTTTAATAAATTTGTCAATTTTAGTTTTAACTTTCAAAACTTGCAAATTTTGACCGTTTATGAAGATTTAGTCAATTCGGTTTTCAGTCAGGTTTCAGGCAACGAAGACTTGAGCTCCAACATCGTACGATCGAAAATAAGGTAGAAATAAAATCTTTTTGGCTTTTACAAAGTTTATATTAAAACACACCTAAAATCTTTTTGGTATTTTTGAAATTAAAAGACAACAATTTAAAATCCTTTGAGTGTTATCAAACGACATCACCGCTAATGTCGTGCTGATATGCACCAAACGACGAAACTGTTTAAAAGAAGACAATAAAAGTTAAGCAGTAAATAAATATATACAGACATTCTTTTTGCGAGTTTCGAGGGTAAGAGAATCATATCAGTGTACGGTCATGCCAAAACACTCTTGTTGTTCAGTTAGTTAACATTAAGATAAGCATCCTATAACAATTATCGGTATTGTTGTCCACTTAAGCTCAACTTATCAGATGTAATCATGGCGAGGGGATACGTTAAGGTATGATTTATACTTACCGACCGGTGTTCATCCACATCACGACACATTCCCGTATCAAGGTATGCACGAGAGTTCATCTTACCGGTGAGTATACCGATTATCTTCTGTTTGACCGTATAAGCTGTGAGATACTCACTTATTTTGATTTGAAAACAAGCCCTATGTGATATAATCACTTATTGATGAGGAACTTGATTTTCATATGCATGAGGGCACAGGTGCAAGTCCGTGAACAGGTCAGTACTTCCGTACAGCAGAGAGACGAACTTGACACCCGGATAAATGTGATATTCTATCACTTATTTGATTTGGACATGTGATTGTTTATCACTTATTGAGGTCGAATGCAGTGTGTAATATGTACACGTATGTATAGTATCATGGAAGATCTAGACTTGCGTCCCCGTTATTTTTCGGTAAAAGATACAACCATGATACCCAGATGATAAGCAGCATAAAGACCGAATATCTCAGAACCTCGGCAATCTATCAAACGAAATTTCGGTACTAAGACCATATGCCAATGAATGGTTCCCACCTGGTCTTCAGTCGATTTAAGATTTATATCACCCTGCACACTTTAAAATGATTGTGAGCCTACCGATACATCTTATATAGAGCTGCTTATCGTTTTTCATTTAAGATTTAAAGAGGTTTGGATAGACCACTGATGTACTATCATTTTCTCTTTTGCTCGCCAGGAAACTCATTTTTGATTTTCTATTTTTTTGTGTTTTTGAAATTTTTCGATGTTTTTGGATTTTCAGATTTTTGGATCTACTCCCCCTAAAATCAATAAACTAAGATAAATTTAAAATACAAAGGTATTTACAAAAATGATTTTCCGATGTTGGTTTTACTCTTGCTTGACCTTAATGCCGTTTACCAATAATAAAAAGTCAAATCTTGATTTGTCAAATGCTTTGGTAAATAAGTCGGCACGTTGGTCATCGGTGTGGACCTTAACAACATCGATTAGCCTTTTCTCAAAGCAATCACGTATGAAGTGATATTTGATTTCGATGTGTTTGGTCTTTGAGTGCTGCACAGGATTTCTAGTGATATCTAAAGCAGCAGAATTATCAACGTAAATAGGAGTAGTTAGGAATTCAAAACCGTAGTCCCGCATTTGTTGTTGGATCCAAAGGACTTGGGAGCAACAACTTGAGGCAGCAATGTATTCAGCTTCGCATGTTGATGTAGCGACACACGTCTGCTTCTTGCACTGCCATGTGACTAGGCGATTTCCTAAAAACTGACATCCAGCCGTTGTGGATTTACCGTCGATTTTGCATCCGCCAAAATCAGAATCACTGAAAGCTACCAATTCAAAGTTATTATCCCTAGGGTACCACAGACCGGTGTCAGGGTACGCCTTCAAATAACGAAAAATCCTTTTTACAGCTGCAAGATGTGAGGCCTTCGGGTTAACTTGATATCTGGCAAGCAGGACGTTGGGTACATTATGTCTGGCTTTGATGCTGTGAGGTACATAAGAGATCCAATCATTGCGCGATAGTTTGAGGGGCTAACAGCTTCTCCCTTCAAGTTAGGAGTAATTCCGTGATTTGTTGGCAATGGGGTACCAATGGGCGTTGCATCAGACATCTGGAATCGGCTCAAGATGTCACCAACATATTTAGTCTGATGGATGAATATCCCAGACTCTGTTTGTTGTACTTGTAGGCCCAAGAAGAAGGTCATTTCTCCCATAGCACTCATCTCGAATTTATCCTGCATAATGCGCTCGAATTCCCTACACAAGACATCATTAGTAGAACCAAAAATAATATCATCAACGTATACCTGTACCAGAAGAAGATCTCCATCTTGTTCTTTGATGAAAAGTGTACAGTCGATAAGACCTCTACGAAAACCGTTCTCCAGCAGATAGTGAGATAAGGTTGCATACCAAGCTCGCGGTGCTTGATGAAGACCATAAAGAGCTTTGTTGAGCAACCAAACCCGATCGGGATGGATAGGATCTTCAAAACCTGGAGGCTGTTCGACGTACACCTCTTCTTCAACCACACCATGTAAGAATGCACTTTTCACATCCATCTGATAAACCTTGAATCCTTTGAAGGACGCATAGGCTAGAAAGATTCGAATTGCTTCGAGACGTGCCACTGGTGCATAGACTTCGTTGTAGTCGATCCCTTCAATCTGACGAAAACCTTGAACGACTAAACGTGCTTTGTTTCGGATAACAACTCCACGGTCATCCTTTTTGCATTTGAAAACCCAACGGGTACCAATCTTCTTGTATCCAGCAGGTTTATCTACTAGTTTCTAGACACCCAGCTTCTGGAATTGTTGCAGTTCTTCCTGCATTGCTTCAACCCAAGCATTATCCTTCAAGGCTTCTTTCCACGTTCTTGGTTCTTCCTGTGAGACATAACACGCGAAGGACCAATCGTTTTGTTGCCCAGATTCTCGAATAGCTGCATACAAGCCTGCATTGTTGTTGTTTCGCAACATGTTTCTTGTTTGAACGCCACTTTGCACATTTCCAATGATGTTTTGTTGAGGATGGGTATTATGAATCCTTGTATCTGGATTATCTGGAACTGGAACATTTATACCCAGGTTGTTGAGATTAAGATCAACAACCAATTCAAGGCCCGGAATTGACGAAGAGGATGATGCAGTAGCCTCAGCTGTTCTATGGGCATCCACTGGAGGAGTACCCTCTGAAGTACCATGAACTGCTGTTGTTGGGGCTTCTTGATCTGCATCTACAAATTCATCATCCTCTGAAGATTCGTTCAATTCGTTTGCATCATGAAAATCCTCATTGTTGAGAGTATTATTGTTCACCGAAGAAGATGGTTCTTGATTAACAAGAATTGGACGAACCACCGGTGAAACTGTTGCATTGTCACTCTCGAAAAACATTCTAGCCGCAGCATTTTCTTCAACAGCTTCAACATTGATCGAATTGAAGAAGTCATCGTACTCAAACATCCAAGGTTGACCCGGATTTTTGACTGGCAAAGTGTGCCTTTGTACTCTGACCTCAGACCATTCCTCGACCCTTTTAGTCTCTAGATTCCAGACTCGTAAGTTAGGGGTGGCATACCCAAGAAAGTATCCATCAATTGCTTTTGCCCCAAACTTTCCATTAGGATCGATGATTGTGCATGGAGCTCCAAACGGTTCTAGATAAGACAAATCTGGTTTCCGTTTTTGAAGAAGCTCAAAGCAGGTCTTGTTGTGCCTTTTGACTGTAAGGACTCTGTTCAATGTATAACATGCAGAGGCCACAGCTTCAGTCCAGAATGGAATGGGTAGCTGCGACTCTACCAACATTGTCCTAGCAGTCTCGATCAATGTGCGGTTCTTACGTTCAGCGACACCATTCTGTTGAGGAGTATAAGCTGCACTAAACTCATGTAGAATACCCTTTGAAGTGCAGAACTCCGCCATGGAATGATTTTTAAATTCAGTACCATTGTCGCTACGTATCCGTCTAACCTTCAACTTATACAAATTCTCAATCTGAATGATCAAGTTTTTGATAATGCCAAAGGTTTCACTCTTGTGTGCCATGAACGCTACCCAAGAAAATCTAGAATAATCATCTGTAATCACGAGGCAGTATTGATCACCCCGAATACTCTTGTGCTTGACAGGACCGAACAAATCCATGTGCAAACGTTCAAGAGGAACTGCCACCGTGTTAATCTTCTTTGTAGGGTGCTTCTTCTTTGTTTGCTTTCCTTTCTGGCACGAAACACAGACGTCTTGAAGATGGAAATTTTTGAGAGGAACACCATTCACCAACTCATTTGATACCAAATGATTCATTTTGCGTAAGTGAATGTGACCCATTCGTCTGTGCCAAGAGATAGTGTCTTTTTCTGTGGCTTTGGAAACGAAACAAGTTGCTTGTGCAGACGTAGTAATAGCTTGGCTCATGTCAAGGACGTACAAATCATTTATCCTTGGAGCCGACAAGAGAATCCATTCTTTTGGAATTTTGAAGCCCGGCTTCAGCACATAACATCCATTAGCATCAAAGTGTACTGAAAATTGCTTGTCACAAATTTGAGAAACACTAAGAAGATTGTGATCAAGTTGTTGCACAAAGTTGATCTTGTCAAAGCTGACAATCCCGTTGGAAATCATTCCTTCACCCGTTATATATCCACCTTTATCTCCAGCAAAAGCAACATAACCTCCTCTAATAGATTTAACGTCGTAGAGAAGCTTCATGTCGCCTGTCATGTGCCTGGATGCCCCACTATCAACAATCCAATGACTACTGACAGTTCCTCCTGAAGCACCCTGCACATGAACTCAAATGAATTAGTTGGAGATGGGGACCCAAGCCATTGTGGTCTTGGGTCTTCCATTTTCATCAATGACAATAACTTCTTGTCTTTGATGGTTGGTGAATTGTGATGGTCCCCCTGATTCAGTAACCGATTTAGGTTTCCAGGTCTGTTTTGTTTTACCAGTGTCTTTCTTTAAAATTTTAACTTCTTGATTGTTTGAAGTTTTAGAATTGTCTGGTTTTACAGCAACAGATTGTTTTTGAACCACATCGATTTTAATTGCTTTTTCAATCTTCTTGACCTGTTGGCGTTTCTGTTTCTTCTCCCTTTCTTTTGCAAGGCGGGGATCTTGTTTTATAGAAACAGATCGCTTACGGTCATTGTGGTCACGGGGAACATCAACCTTTTCTTTTTGCTTATGAAGATATGGACAATTTCGAATGATATGTCCAATTGTTCCACACTCAAAACATGATCTTCGTTCTACAAACCCCGAAGTATCATGTGATCGCTTAGCCGATGATGTTGAACTTTGTGAACCCGAGGTACTAGGCTGTGAACTGTTTTGTTCATTTCTTTTCAAAACAGTAGCTTTCTTGACAAAATCTAAGTTAGATTTATTTTCAAACGTTTCAATTTTGTCCGTTCCCGTTGATTTCACAAAGTTTACATTCTTGTTTTTCTTCTGATTCGGCTTCTTTTGAGTTTGAGCCGGTGATTTTCCTTTGGGCTTGGTGTGATTTTGCTGTTTTGGCACCGTTGGTAATTTCTTGTTTCCAAATTGTTTTCGAATTTCAGCCTTTGGAATAGGAGGACACTGTGTAACTGTAACACGTGGTCCTGTCTTTCCCAAAAACTTACTTGTCGAATTTTCAAAGACTTTACAGATTAAGGATTGATTAACATTCTTAATGGGAAAATCTTTGTCTGAGTAAATTTTATCATCACCAACTAGAGTGTACAGCAAATTCACACTCTCCGGCTCTTCTGCAGATTTGGACTCAGTTGCAACAGTCTTAGCGGGTTCTGCAGGGGGATCACATAGAATGTGATTCTCGAGAGGTATGTCCTCATTTTTGGTTACCGCATCAGACTTTGCTGGGACAGTATCATCAGATTCATCATCAGAAGAATCAGCATCCTCAATCACAACTGGAGGATCTTGATTCTGTTCGGCACTTACAAATGTATCTGCTGACACATCTGAATCTGAGGATACTTCCTTTTGGTATCCGAGTCCTGCAGCAAACTCCTTAACATCTAGAGGCACAGAAGGTTCAAATAACACTCTGTCCTCCTCATCTGGCATGGCATCATAATTGTGTCTCACAGGAGGTGGACATTTCTTATATCCCAAGCACGTCATGTCCCTTTTCTCCTTTTGGACATCAATGATGTGATCCAACACATAGCTAGAACTCAAATAGCTATCCAGCTTGAGTTGGATTGCCTCACTTTCCGTTTTTACACAGACCATTTCTTTTTGCATTGTCTCAAGACGAGAGATATACAAATTAATGTCCGTTTGTTTTCTGGAAACCATTTTAGTCAATTCAGTTTTATCTTTCTTTAATGTCTCAATCATTGACTTAAATTCTTTTTCATGGTTTTCGTAAAACATGTTGGCTTCTGTGCATTTGGAAAGGTCCACAGTCAATTTCTGATTGTGGAGGAAAGTCACATCATACTTTTCTTGCAAAGCGTCATGCTTACTTTGCAAGTCACTCAAATTCTCATTCACAGTAGTATGTTTGTCTTGCAAGTCAAACAAACTAGCTTGTAAAGCATCATGTTTGTCTTGCAACTCAGACATACTTTTCTCCATATCAGCACATCTAGCATGCAACCTAGTACATTCATCACAATTAACAGCAGTGGGTTCATCGACACATACCTGACTTGATGAACCGTCGACATTAGCCATAAAGGCTGAATGGAGAGAAGACGAAGTATAAGCAGCTTGATCCACCAGAATAGATCTTCTTTGAGTTTCTGCTGCAGCTTCCTCCAAAAGTTCATCAAAGTCAGCATCATCCGAAACATTAGATGTCTCACCCACATGATCATCACCAGAATTGGATGATTCTTCATCAACACTCCTGCTGTACCCAGACGAGTCTTCATCTTCAGACAATTCACCACCACTGGCAGAAGATTCTCCACCACTGGTGTGAACTAACTCCTCCACAACCTGAGCAAAACATGCTGTTCCATCGGGAGCATCACCACCCAACTGGATTGACCAGTCACAACCTTCATCCACCTGAACTGCAAGTGCCCGGTTGGTTTGGTTGTTGACGGGTACCATTGTACGATCATTGTTTCTGTTCTGCTGGTTGCCTTGGTTTCTGAAGGGGTTTTGATTCCCGTGTTGAGCTGGCTTAGTGCACTCCCTTTTAAAGTGACCCCGTTCACCACAGTTAAAGCACTTCACTGCCTGTTTATCGAACCCATACTTGGTGTCTCTCTTACTTTCCAAGCTGGTTCTGCCAGTACTTTCCATCCAATCCTTTGCTCTTCTCACAGCACTCGCAAAGGCCCACTTGATATCCATCAAGTCCATCTCTTCCTTATCAATCTGCCTGTAATCTTCTTGTGTCAGATTAATGTTGCCAATCTGACCTTCTATTAACCCACAGTACGCGCTCACTACAGTGTTAAGCAGCTCCATGTGTTCCTTAGCTACTTCTACACTGATTTTAGAGAAGCTTGACGTGTCGAGCTGTACGGTACTTGGCTTTGATTGTTGACCAGCAGATGAAGTTCCTCCATAACATGCACGTTGTTGTTGAGCAGGAGGAGGAGGAGGTGGTTGTATTGGATTTCCATACATATCTGTGGTAGGAGGTGGCTTTACAGGAACTTGCACCGGATTGCCATACATATCCGTGCTTGTGACAAATGCCGTTTGCAAAGGAGCATGTGGACCTGTTCTTGCAGACGAAGTATTGGAAGTTCCACAATACATTTCTGGATTTTGTGGCAATGGAACTCTCTTCGCCTTTAATGTTTCCTCCTGATCCTTGTTTTCCAGAAGCTGCACGAAGTCGTTGATATTTGTAGTTTTCAACACTCCGTTATACTTCAGGATTTCCAAGAAACTACTCCATTGGGGAGGCAAAGCATCAGCAAACTTTTTCACCACTTCTGCTTGAGTTGTCGTCACACCAAAATTATTCAGCTCAGTAAGCAAATGATAAAACCGACTTGTCATGTCTCCCAAAGACTCCTTATCTAAACACATGAAACAGTCGAATTCTTTCTTGAGCAGATCATGACGCAATTGACGTGTTGCTTCATTCCCTACTCCCCTGGTTTTCAAACCGTCCCACAGCTTCTTCGTAGTCTTGAAGCTGACAAATTGATGATAGATGTCTTTGCTTAACGCCTGAGTGAGAATGGCGTAGGCTTTCTTCTCCAGATCATATATTTTCTTCTGATCCTCTGGAAGATCGGCAAAACTAGCAGTTGTTGAAGCAGCGACCTCGGTAGCTTGATCAAAGTCTGTGGTGAAACGTATCCACAGCTCTGTATTTTGACCCAAAACATATGTACGGAATCTATCAGCCCAACCCGGATACTCGTTTAAATGCATCAGCTTTGGAGGTCGATTCAAACTTCCTGTTTCGCTTTCGCTCAGTAAGATACTTTGGATACTCGGAGTTTGATTCGATACCAATGCCCATTGATTTCCCTGAGAAGATGTCGATACCGGAGACTCGGCCCATGAAGGCGATAGACTTGTAGACGTGTATTTTCCACTGTCTGGCGCCGGTGTACCCCACCATGAGGGAGTGACACCAGAACTGGTATATTTTCCACTGTCTGGGGCAGGATTCCACCAACTCGGATTCATGATTAATAAGCAAAATAAATGCTAAGTTAATATTCCGAAAGATCACACAGCCGAAGGATCCTGTTCGAAAGATCTGAAATCACAGAAACTTGTTAACAATAAACAGACCACAATCGAAAGATCAAATCTTGTTCGAAGGATCAACAGTGCTCGAAATATCACTGTTGAATCTCGAACAATGGTTTCGAAAGATTCAAGAACTCGAAGGATTCACACTTTGAAAGATCCTTATCTTTCGAGTTAAATCCTTATCTTTCGGACACCTGTCTTTCGAATAGATTCCTTGATCGAAAGATATGTTTCAGACTTCGAAGGATGGGTCGAAGGATGACAATCTTTCGAGCCTTCCTTGATCGAAAGATGGTCTTTCGATGTCGAAAGATATCTTTCGAGAGATTCTGACACACTGACGCTGATGTGACAGGTTGGTGAAAAGGTGATGGGTTGGTAAGTCAACTTTCGGCAAGACGGTATGTGCAGGCCTAACTTTCCCACCAACTTTGAAAAGGTTGCCCAAAAAGGATAACCTTATCCTAAAACCAGTCACCGGAACTTTAACCGGAATTTTCGCCGGAAAACACAAAGACACTTAAAAACAACTTTTTAAGTTACCCAACCCAACCTTGAACACTCCCGAAGGTTTAGAAACCGTTTTTCAGTTTAAAAGTACAAGAAAACCACCAAAAAACGGGTGCAAAACCAAATGTCCAAACACACCAAGAACTTGAACAACCCGGTTTTAAACAAGGTAAAGAGCCAAGCTCTGATACCACTTGTAGGTCCCTTGTCGGAGGATGACGAACCTCAAACCTTGTTATACTAACCCACTAGCGAGTGCGGAATCCAAGCTAGCAAGCAAACCGGGATGAGACAAGTATGAAGCACAACACACAATGTTCACCGATTAACACCACTTGTATTAATACGTATGAAAGGTTTCGGTTACAAGCTCAATGTTCACAAATGTGTTTTGCAAACTCTCTAGTGTGTGTGTGTGTTTTCTGGACAGAATGCTCTCAAAACTCTATCTTTTTTGGTGTGTGTTTTTTTTGTCTAAACTCAACACACTGCATGGGTATTTATACCCAGCCCATGATGTCTGGTCCGAAGGATCCGATAGATGGTCCGAAGGATCATCTATCGATGACAAAGCATTCGAAGGATCAGCAGGGACCTCGAAAGATCACCTTTCGAGATCTATCATTCGAAACATATCTTTCGATGAGATCGAAGGATCCACATTATCCTTCGATCTCTTACCCTTCGACACTGAACATCTTTCAACATTTCACAAACTGTTTGGCCAAGTCAAACCAGGAGGACGGTTGACTTGGTCAACTTACAGGACTGACAAGGACATCGTTTACATATAGACCGAATACAGACAAAGTACAGACACAAGTGCATCAACATCGTCGTTGAAACTTCATTTTCTTTTCGCCGAGTGAATACTAATATACAAGTGATTGAAAACGTCACCGGGTGAATACTAATGTAATGCTTGAAAACGGGCCTTACATATTTTCGCCGCATCCACACGTCCAACGCAACTAACGCGTGGGGTACACCCACTAGTATATATTATTATATAATGCAGTATCTATGCTTTTTCTAGTACTGTGTCTAGATAGCTTTTTTTCTTCGACGAGGAGAGTTAGACCATACGGTGTGGAAGGGCTTGAAATGGGGTGTTATGCGACGCACGGACGACACGTAAGCACGCGTCAGAAATGGGGCATGGTGCGAAAACGTGAGGTGCGGGACGGGGCGTGGAAGAGCGGTGTTATTCGACACGTGACACACACTTTTATACTTAAAAATTATATAAAATCTATTAAATTTAAATAAAAAATATTAGTATTAATTGCATCCAATCACAAGTGGCCACGTCGTTTCCTACTATACCCTCCACGCCAGTGGAATTCTTGCCGCCCCTTCAACAACGGCGTCTACAACGCCAGCAGGGAGGGCGTGGTGTGTGCGGCGTGGAAAGACATAAACGCCGCTCATCCACGCCCACACTGTCAATCTTGGTTTTTGATAGGGTGTTAACGATATTGCACCAAACTCGACCCATATTCTTTCTAGCCGGTATAAAATCCCAACAAAGCTTCGTTGTGTGAATCGCTTCAATGACCTGTATGCAGAGTTTATCCTTTTCCGATTTAAATCTCCATCCCCACTTAGCAAGAAGGGAAATGTTAATGTTATCTAGTTTACTCAAGCTGAGACCACCATTCTCATCGGGAAGAGAGACCCTCTCCCAAGCGACCCAATGAAGCTTTTTGATCGAGTTACTACCTCCCCATAAGAATCTCCTTATTTTCGCTTCAAGATCATTTAAAACTTTGATGGGAGCCTTATAAAGCGAAAAATAATAGCTCGAAAGGATTTCGAGCACAGAATTGATAAGAGTGACCCTTCCTCTTATCGACAGCATGGAAGCTTTCCATGACGCGAGCCTATTGTCGAAGATTTCATACACCTGTCTCCAACTAGCTACTCTATTCATGTTTGCGCCAACATTAGAATGCTTGGCATACCTCCAATGTGAGGATGCAAAGAATTTATAATAATACTGAGAATACAAAAGGTAAGTAATTTTGACTATTCGTTAACATCCATTCAATTCAAGTTTGTGTTTACATTCATGTATTTCCGTTTGGCTTTTTTTTCTGTAATCAAGTTCCATGTGGCATTTACGATTTTTTATCTTGGGAACAAAACCGCTAACACAAGGAAGCCATGTTTTGTGTTGATTGCCGCATTTAAACATTCACTAGAGATCACAAATGAGTTTCAGTTTGAATTAAAACATTGTTTTCATAAGAGTTAGTCAAATATCAAAAAGTTAAACATTGCTTCCAGAAAAAACATTTGTGGGTATTCATACATTTGCAAGTACATATGGTGAAATAGTTTGGTCCCCTCCTTTTCTCCCCTACCTTGGCGTTTTTGCATTATTGAGATGATATATACATTATTGTTGCCACCATATCTTAGAGCTTTGAACAAGTTTGTCCAAATTTTCACTGGTCCCCTCCATATACAACTCAATACACATAGTCTTAAATTAATCCTAAATACAAAACCAACATTTCTAGGTAGCAATAATAAACAGGGACACAATAGGTAGCAATAATAATCTGGGACCAAAATATAGATATTTACAATTTTATTACAAAATGTATATGAGACCGAGTAGGGTCATATATGAAATTAAGAAGCACAAGTCTTATTCCATTGCATGGGCTCGACAATCATAAATAATATTCACTCCCTCCCTATTATTTCTATTGATGCAGTAACTATTACGACCTTTCAAAGGTGTACTGCCAAAAGCATAAATGGATACTTGTGTATGTGCACGTGGGACTTGTCAATAATCTCCCTGTGGTGTGTGTAACTAGAGAAAGTATATATAGATCTCATTTTGGTATCATTATGTTCTACATTATTGTACTTGCAGATTGATTCTCTTACCATCTCGTCAATCGATAGTTCTTTCTTTTAATTGGTAGTTCATCTAGTCAATTAAATCAATACGTCAAGGTCGAGTTGAGATCGAGATTATCTCTCGAGAAGTTTTATGATACACACTCGAGTTTACTTGAGAATAATTCAAAAAAAAAAGGAGATTAAGTCGATGGGGTTCCTATGATTTAGGAACCGGGTTTGCGATTGCACATGAATGGAGTGGTGTAATTTTGATTTACCTTGTTGTGGAAATTGATTATGTAGTGGTGGCGTAATGTACTGTAACGTTAACCAATGGTTAACCTTTTGATTAAGTAAAAATTATTTGTTGTTCATTAAAAAAATTGACTTGAAAATTGTCTTCAAAAGCTTAAGGGTTTGTACTAAATATATAATTATCAAACTTACTTTAGTTCGTTGTAAAATTTATAGCTATATAGGTAATTAAGCATGTAGATAACAAACAAACAAACCCACTCATAGCAAGTGAATTGTATAATAGTTAGCTAATTGTAGATAAGAATTAAAAAAAAATCATTATGAATATAATTACATTGGGTACGCCAACTGATAAAAAAAATCAATAAAAACATAATTGGCACACTCCAATTTTTGGCACTAGCTAGGACGTACGTACAACTTCCTACTTTGCTTTTTAACCCTTTTAATTAATAACCTATTCTAAAATATTTATATACACTATGAAGTGAAGACACTTAATTAACAAAACTAGTCTTGTTTTATTCAGAAAGTCCTTAATTAAAAATCATGAAAGTGTAAATCAACGTCTTGAAATAAAGAAAAAGGTTCAACTTATGTAATTATACAATAACCAAAATCCATTTTATAAAAAATTGATTGGTTGACAGTAGTTTTCTGTGAAGTGTTTTGAAAAACTTATCATATTTAATTTAGGCCCATATAAACAAATAGACTTAATTTTCATTTAACCCAACTAAACTCAATATAATACTTTAAAATTTAAACCCATCTAAAAAACATAAAGGGTGAAAGTCTAAATGTTAAAAGGGGCAGCAAATTAGTGAATTGGTGATAATAGCCTGAGTGCCTATTTCTAATAGCCTATTTGTTCTACTCGTCCAGGACCACCATAACGTATGCTATCATTTCTAATGTGGATATATACTGTCATTTTGTATAAAGGTAATTAAGTTTCTAGCTTCTTCTGAAACTTATTTGGCCAAGTACTTAATTTATTTTATTTTACATGGTTGAAATTTCATTGAAAGAAACTATAGCTAGAAAGTAAAATCATGTCAATGTGGGATAGCTCACTTGGTAAATGCATATGCATCTTAAAAGGGGAGGTCTCTGGTTCAAATCTGTACAAGAGAATAATTTAGTTTTAGTGGTGTTTTGCCACCGTTAAAAAAAGTACAACCATAATGGCGAATTACAATTTGATACATGCTTTAAGTGGGTTAACCTAATTTCCAAGATAAAAACATTTGTAGCTAGACATACAGCGACGAAACGTGTATAAGGACATGTTTCAAGTACTTATGCTGGGAAGACCTTGGTCCCCTTCTCTTGATGTGCTCCCACACCTTGGCTTTCATTTCATTAATGATATTATATATGCATGATAGTTACCACCATATCTCAGAGCTGTGAACAATTTAATTTGTCCATTTTTCCTTGGTCCCCTCCATTACATCTGCTTATACATATACATATACTATTATTGTATTTGTCCTGACATTGTCAATTGCTTTTAGTAATAACTAAAAATATCTAACAAAATGGTGTTCATGTGACTAAAAATCATCATTTTTCATGTTTTGAAACCCTAGATTTCTTAAACTGCAAATCTATGATATATACTAGAATAGTAATAGTAGTATTATTCAATCTGCATGTTTGGATATACCATCCAGGGAAGGTGATTGTCTAGTTGTGCCAGATTGTTGAAGCTTGATTTGTGGTTGGAGAAAATAACAACTTGAATGGTTATGAATGATTCTGATGTAAGTTGGGCTTGAGGAACACATCACTTTCTTCCAATTTAGGTTGTATATTTCTTTTTTCTATTGCTATTAAGTTTGTAGCATGTGTTGGTATGATTGGAATCCTATGTACTGATGTAAGTTGTGTGGATTTTTTTTTTTTTTTTTGGATATCAATCAATACAATTCTTTTTTGCTGAAAGGAAAAAGACGTTATTTATGGTTTACCACTAGCAGGGGTGGAGCCAGTGTATAAGGAGAGGTGGCCCGGTGTAGGTCCCTTTCCGGAGGATGACGAACCTAAACCTTGTTATACTAACTCACTAGCCAGTGCGGAATCCAAGCTAGCAAGCAAACCGGGATGAAACAAGCACAAACACAAACACACAATGTTCACCGATTAACACCACTTGTATTAATACGTATGAAAGGTTTCGGTTACAAGCTCAATGTTCACAAATGTGTTTTGCAAACTCTCTAGTGTGTGTGTGTGTTTTCTGGACAGAATGCTCTCAAGAACTCTCTCTCTTTCGGTGTGTGCATCTATCTAAACTCAACACACTGCATGGGTATTTATACCCAGCCCATGATGTCTGGTCCGAAGGATCCGATAGATGGTCCGAAGGATCATCTATCGATGACAAAGCATTCGAAGGATCAGCAGGGACCTCGAAAGATCACCTTTCGAGGTCTATCATTCGAAACATATCTTTCGATGAGATCGAAGGATCCACATTATCCTTCGATCTCTTATCCTTCGACACAGAACATCTTTCAACATTTTACAAACTGTTGTCCAAGTCAAACCGGAGGATGGTTGACTTGGTCAACTTACAACACTAATCAGGACATCGTTTACATCGTGACCGAATACAGACAAAGTACAGACACAAGTGCACCAACAAACTCCCCCTTGGCTGTAGCTTTGTCTTTATCTTCTATAGTTGTAGACTCGTCTCGAACTTCGATGGTCTTTGGTCTTCGAGTTCTCAAAACTCTGATGTCCTTTCAAGTCTTCAAAGTCGGAGGATCTTCAAAGTCTTCACGTATTGAAAGCAGAGAGTGTATCAACAAACTACCCGTATCATGTAGGAAGTGTGTTGAAAAACTCCCCCTAGGCATAAGCTCCCCCTTGAGTTATGCTCGTGAATGACTTGATCTTTATGAAGTGAGATCCTTGTGGTGTTGATGATGGCCAGCGGCAACTCGATCATCTTCATCTTTTGAGCGCCTTCTCGTCGTGTCTTCATTCCAAAGCTTGTCATCGACCATGTTCTCCTAGCCTTTAGAATCTGCACATGCAAGAAATCTAAACGCGTAATGAGAACAACTGCTTGGAATAGTTCGTATATCCAAATGACACACGAATGACCATGTCATAATCAAACACCGTCCGACAGTTTGAAAGTTTAATAAATTTGTCAATTTTAGTTTTAACTTTCAAAACTTGCAAATTTTGACCGTTTATGAAAATTTAGTCAGTTCGGTTTTCGTTTAGGTTTCAGGTAACGAAGACTCGAGCTCCAACATCGTACGATCGAAAATAAAGTAGAAATAAAATCTTTTTGGCTTTTACAAAGTTTATATTAAAACACGCCTAAAATTTTTTTGGTATTTTTGAAATTAAAAGACAACAATTTAAAATCCTTTGAGTGTTATCAAACGACATCACCGCTAATGTCGTGCTGATATGCACCAAACGACGAAACTGTTTAAAAGAAAACAATAAAATTTAAGCAGTAAATAAATATTTACAGACATTCTTTTTGTGAGTTTGGAGGGTAAGAGAATCATATCAGTGTACGGTCATGCCAAAACACTCTTGTTGTTCAGTTAATTAACATTAAGATAAGCATCCTATAACAATTATCGGTATTGTTGTCCACTTAAGCTCAACTTATCAGATGTAATCATGGCGAGGGGATACGTTAAGGTATGATTTATACTTACCGACCGGTGTTCATCCACATCACGACACATTCCCGTATCAAGGTATGCACGAGAGTTCATCTTACCGGTGAGTATACCGATTATCATCTGTTTGACCGTATATGATGTGAGATACTCACTTATTTTGATTTGAAAACAAGCCCTGTGTGATATAATCACTTATTGATGAGGAACTTGATTTTCATATGCATGAGGGCACAGGTGCAAGTCCGTGAACAGGTCAGTACTTCCGTACAGCAGAGAGACGAACTTGACACCCGGATAAATGTGATATATTATCACTTATTTGATTTAGACATGTGATTGTTTATCACTTATTGAGGTCGAATGCAGTATGTATTATGTACACGTATGTATAGTATCATGGAAGATCTAGACTTGCGTCCCCGTTATTTTTCGGTAAAAGATACAACCATGATACCCAGATGATAAGCAGCATAAAGACCGAATATCTCAGAACCTCGGCAATCTATCAAACGAAATTTCGGTACTAAGACCATATGCCAATGAATGGTTCCCACCTGGTCTTCAGTCGATTAAGATTTATATCACCCTGCACACTTTAAAATGATTGTGAGCCTACCGATACATCTTATATAGAGCTGCTTATCGTTTTTCATTTAAGGTTTAAAGAGGTTTGGATAGACCACTGATGTACTATCATTTTCTCTTTTGCTCGCCAGGAAACTCATTTTTGTTTTTCTATTGTTTTTGTGTTTTTGAAATTTTTCGATGTTTTTGGATTTTCCGATTTTTGGATTTACTCCCCCTAAAATCAATAAACTAAGAGAAATTTGAAACACAAAGATATTTACAAAAATGATTTTCCGATGTTGGTTTTACTCTTGCTTGACCTTAATGCCGTTTACCAATAATAAAAAGTCAAATCTTGATTTGTCAAATGCTTTGGTAAATAAGTCGGCACGTTGGTCATCGGTGTGGACTTTAACAACATCGATTAGCCTTTTCTCAAAGCAATCACGTATGAAGTTATATTTGATTTCGATGTGTTTGGTCTTTGAGTGCTGCACAGGATTTCTAGTGATATCTAAAGCAGCAGAATTATCAACGTAAATAGGAGTAGTTAGGAATTCAAAACCGTAGTCCCGCATTTGTTGTTGGATCCAAAGAACTTGGGAGCAACAACTTGAGGCAGCAATGTATTCAGCTTCGCATGTTGATGTAGCGACGCATGTCTGCTTCTTGCACTGCCATGTGACTAGGCGATTTCCTAAAAACTGACATCCAGCCGTTGTGGATTTACCGTCGATTTTGCATCCGCCAAAATCAGAATCACTGAATGCTACCAATTCAAAGTTATTATCCCTAGGGTACCACAGACCGGTGTCAGGGTACGCCTTCAAATAACGAAAAATCCTTTTAACAGCTGCAAGATGTGAGGCCTTCGGGTTAACTTGATATCTGGCAAGCAGGCACGTTGGGTACATTATGTCTGGCCTTGATGCTGTGAGGTACATAAGAGATCCGATCATTGCGCGGTAGTTTGAGGGGCTAACAGCTTCACCCTTCAAGTCAGGAGTAATTCCGTGATTAGTTGGCAATGGGGTACCAATGGGCGTTGCATCAGACATCTGGAACCGGCTCAAGATGTCACCAACATATTTAGTCTGATGGATGAATATCCCAGACTCTGTTTGTTGTACTTGTAGGCCCAAGAAGAAGGTCATTTCTCCCATAGCACTCATCTCAAATTTATCCTGCATGATGCGCTCGAATTCCCTACACAAGACATCATTAGTAGAACCAAAAATAATATCATCAACGTATACCTGTACCAGAAGAAGATCTCCATCTTGTTCTTTGATGAAAAGAGTACAGTCGATAAGACCTCTACGAAAACCGTTCTCCAGCAGATAGTGAGATAAGGTTGCATACCAAGCTCGCGGTGCTTGATGAAGACCATAAAGAGCTTTGTTGAGCAACCAAACCCGATCGGGATGGATAGGATCTTCAAAACCTGGAGGCTGTTCGACGTATACCTCTTCTTCAACCACACCATGTAAGAATGCACTTTTCACGTCCATCTGATAAACCTTGAATCCTTTGAAGGACGCATAGGCTAGAAAGATTCGAATTGCTTCAAGACGTGCAACAGGTGCATAGACTTCGTTGTAGTCGATCCCTTCAATCTGACGAAAACCTTGAACGACTAAACGTGCTTTGTTTCGGATAACAACTCCGCGGTCATCCTTTTTGCATTTGAAAACCCAACGGGTACCAATCTTCTTGTATCCAGCAGGTTTCTCTACGAGTTTCCAGACACCCAGCTTCTGGAATTGTTGTAGTTCTTCCTGCATTGCTTCAACCCAAGCGTTATCTTTCAAGGCTTCTTTCCACGTTCTTGGTTCTTCCTGTGAGACATAACACGCGAAAGACCAATCGTTTTGTTGCCCAGATTCTCGAATAGCTGCATACAAGCCTGCATTGTTGTTGTTTCGCAACATGTTTCTTGTTTGAACGCCACTTTGCACATTTCCAATGATGTTTTGTTGAGGATGGGTATTATGAATCCTTGTTTCTGGATTATCTGGAACTGGAACATTTATACCCAGGTTGTTCAGATTCAGATCAACAACCAAATCAAGGCCCGGAATTGACGAAGAGGATGATGCAGTAGCTTCAGCTGTTCTATGGGCATCCACTGGAGGAGTACCCTCTGAAGTACCATGAACTGCTGTTGTTGGGGCTTCTTGATCTGCATCTACAAATTCATCATCCTCTGAAGATTCGTTCAATTCGTTTGCATCATGAAAATCCTCATTGTTGAGAGTATTATTGTTCACCGAAGAAGATGGTTCTTGATTAACAAGAATTGGACGAACCACCGGTGAAACTGTTGCATTGTCACTCTCGAAAAACATCCTAGCCGCAGCATTTTCTTCAACGGCTTCAACATTGATCGAATTGAAGAAGTCATCGTACTCAAACATCCAAGGTTGACCCGGATTTTTGACTGGCAAAGTGTGTCGTTGTACTCTGACCTCAGACCATTCCTCGACCCTTTTAGTCTCTAGATTCCAGACTCGTAAGTTAGGGGTGGCATACCCAAGAAAGTATCCATCAATTGCTTTTGCCCCAAACTTTCCATTAGGATCGATGATTGTACATGGAGCTCCAAACGGTTCTAGATAAGACAAATCTGGTTTCCGTTTTTGAAGAAGCTCAAAGCAGGTCTTGTTGTGTCTTTTGACTGTAAGGACTCGGTTCAATGTGTAACATGCAGAGGCCACAGCTTCAGTCCAGAATGGAATGGGTAGCTGCGACTCTACCAACATTGTCCTAGCAGTCTCGATCAATGTGCGGTTCTTACGTTCAGCGACGCCATTCTGTTGAGGAGTATAAGCTGCACTAAACTCATGAAGAATACCTTTTGAAGTGCAGAACTCCGCCATGGAATGATTTTTAAATTCAGTACCATTGTCGCTACGTATCCGCCTAACCTTTAACTTATACAAATTCTCAATCTGAATGATCAAGTTTTTGATGATGCCAAAGGTTTCACTCTTGTGTGCCATGAACGCAACCCAAGAAAATCTTGAATAATCATCAGTAATCACGAGGCAGTATTGATCACCCCGAATACTCTTGTGCTTGACAGGACCGAACAAATCCATGTGCAAACGTTCAAGAGGAACTGCCACCGTGTTGATCTTCTTTGTAGGGTGCTTCTTCTTTGTTTGCTTTCCTTTCTGGCACGAAACACAGACGTCTTGAAGATGGAAATTTTTGAGGGGAACTCCATTCACCAATTCATTTGAAACCAAATGATTCATTTTGCGTAAGTGAATGTGACCCATTCGTCTGTGCCAAGAGATAGTGTCTTTTTCTGTGGCTTTTGAAACGAAACAAGTTGCTTGTGCAGACGTAGTAATAGCTTGGCTCATGTCAAGGACGTACAAATCATTTATCCTTGGAGCCGACAAGAGAATCCATTCTTTTGGAATTTTGAAGCCGGGTTTCAGCACATAACATCCATTAGCATCAAAGTGTACTGAGAATTGCTTGTCACAAATTTGAGAAACACTAAGAAGATTGTGATCAAGTTGTTGCACGAAATTGATATTGTCAAAGCTGACAATCCCGTTGGATATCATTCCTTCACCCGTTATGTATCCACCTTTATCTCCAGCAAAAGCAACATAACCGCCTCTAATAGATTTGACGTCGTAGAGAAGCTTCATGTCGCCTGTCATGTGCCTGGATGCCCCACTATCAACAATCCAGTGACTACT
Organism: Helianthus annuus; assembly: GCF_002127325.2. Taxonomy (NCBI): domain Eukaryota; kingdom Viridiplantae; phylum Streptophyta; class Magnoliopsida; order Asterales; family Asteraceae; genus Helianthus; species Helianthus annuus. The sequence goes on from NC_035449.2 coordinate 4,907,373, forward strand.
GATAGTTCCTCCTGGAACACCCTGCACATGAACTCAAATGATTAGTTGGAGATGGGGACCCAAGCCATTGTGGTCTTGGGTCTTCCATTTTCATCAATGACAATAACTTCTTGTCTTTGATGGTTGGTGAATTGTGATGGTCCCCCTGATTCAGTAACCGATTTAGGTTTCCAGGTCTGTTTTGTTTTACCAGTGTCTTTCTTTAAAATTTTAACTTCTTGATTGTTTGAAGTTTTAGAATTGTCTGGTTTTACAGCAACAGATTGTTTTTGAACCACATCGATTTTAATTGCTTTTTCAATCTTCTTGACCTGTTGGCGTTTCTGTTTCTTCTCCCTTTCTTTTGCAAGGCGGGGATCTTGTTTTATAGAAACAGATCGCTTACGGTCATTGTGGTCACGGGGAACATCAACCTTTTCTTTTTGCTTATGAAGATATGGACAATTTCGAATGATATGTCCAATTGTTCCACACTCAAAACATGATCTTCGTTCTACAAACCCCGAAGTATCATGTGATCGCTTAGCCGATGATGTTGAACTTTGTGAACCCGAGGTACTAGGCTGTGAACTGTTTTGTTCATTTCTTTTCAAAACAGTAGCTTTCTTGACAAAATCTAAGTTAGATTTATTTTCAAACGTTTCAATTTTGTCCGTTCCCGTTGATTTCACAAAGTTTACATTCTTGTTTTTCTTCTGATTCGGCTTCTTTTGAGTTTGAGCCGGTGATTTTCCTTTGGGCTTGGTGTGATTTTGCTGTTTTGGCACCGTTGGTAATTTCTTGTTTCCAAATTGTTTTCGAATTTCAGCCTTTGGAATAGGAGGACACTGTGTAACTGTAACACGTGGTCCTGTCTTTCCCAAAAACTTACTTGTCGAATTTTCAAAGACTTTACAGATTAAGGATTGATTAACATTCTTAATGGGAAAATCTTTGTCTGAGTAAATTTTATCATCACCAACTAGAGTGTACAGCAAATTCACACTCTCCGGCTCTTCTGCAGATTTGGACTCAGTTGCAACAGTCTTAGCGGGTTCTGCAGGGGGATCACATAGAATGTGATTCTCGAGAGGTATGTCCTCATTTTTGGTTACCGCATCAGACTTTGCTGGGACAGTATCATCAGATTCATCATCAGAAGAATCAGCATCCTCAATCACAACTGGAGGATCTTGATTCTGTTCGGCACTTACAAATGTATCTGCTGACACATCTGAATCTGAGGATACTTCCTTTTGGTATCCGAGTCCTGCAGCAAACTCCTTAACATCTAGAGGCACAGAAGGTTCAAATAACACTCTGTCCTCCTCATCTGGCATGGCATCATAATTGTGTCTCACAGGAGGTGGACATTTCTTATATCCCAAGCACGTCATGTCCCTTTTCTCCTTTTGGACATCAATGATGTGATCCAACACATAGCTAGAACTCAAATAGCTATCCAGCTTGAGTTGGATTGCCTCACTTTCCGTTTTTACACAGACCATTTCTTTTTGCATTGTCTCAAGACGAGAGATATACAAATTAATGTCCGTTTGTTTTCTGGAAACCATTTTAGTCAATTCAGTTTTATCTTTCTTTAATGTCTCAATCATTGACTTAAATTCTTTTTCATGGTTTTCGTAAAACATGTTGGCTTCTGTGCATTTGGAAAGGTCCACAGTCAATTTCTGATTGTGGAGGAAAGTCACATCATACTTTTCTTGCAAAGCGTCATGCTTACTTTGCAAGTCACTCAAATTCTCATTCACAGTAGTATGTTTGTCTTGCAAGTCAAACAAACTAGCTTGTAAAGCATCATGTTTGTCTTGCAACTCAGACATACTTTTCTCCATATCAGCACATCTAGCATGCAACCTAGTACATTCATCACAATTAACAGCAGTGGGTTCATCGACACATACCTGACTTGATGAACCGTCGACATTAGCCATAAAGGCTGAATGGAGAGAAGACGAAGTATAAGCAGCTTGATCCACCAGAATAGATCTTCTTTGAGTTTCTGCTGCAGCTTCCTCCAAAAGTTCATCAAAGTCAGCATCATCCGAAACATTAGATGTCTCACCCACATGATCATCACCAGAATTGGATGATTCTTCATCGACACTCCTGCTGTACCCAGAAGAGTCTTCATCTTCAGACGATTCACCACCACTGGCAGAAGATTCTCCACCACTGGTGTGAACTAGCTCCTTCACAACCTGAGCAAAACATGCTGTTCCATCGGGAGCATCACCACCCAACTGGATTGACCAGTCACAACCTTCATCCACCTGAACCGCAAGTGCCCGGTTGGTTTGGTTGTTGACAGGCACCAATGTACGCTCATTGTTTCTGTTCTGCTGGTTGCCTTGGTTTCTGAAGGGGTTTTGATTCCCGTGTTGAGCTGGCTTTGTGCACTCCCTTTTAAAGTGACCCCGTTCACCACAGTTGAAGCACTTAACAGCTTGTTTATCGAACCCATACTTGGTGTCTCTCTTGCTTTCCAAGCTGGTTCTTCCAGTACTTTCCATCCAATCCTTTGCTCTTCTCACAGCACTCGCAAAGGCCCACTTGATATCCATCAAGTCCATCTCTTCTTTATCAATCTGCCTGTAATCTTCTTGTGTCAGATTAATGTTGCCAATCTGACCTTCTATTAACCCACAGTACGCGCTCACTACAGTGTTAAGCAGCTCCATGTGTTCCTTAGCTACTTCTACACTGATTTTAGAGAAGCTTGACGTGTCGAGCTGTACGGTACCCGGCTTTGATTGTTGACTAGCAGATGATGTTCCTCCATAACATGCACGTTGTGTTTGAGCAGGAGGAGGAGGAGGTGGCTGTATTGGATTTCCATACATGTCTGTGGTAGGAGGTGGCTTTACAGGAACTTGCACCGGATTGCCATACATATCCGTGCTAGTGACAAACGCCGTTTGCAAAGGAGCATGTGGACCTGTTCTTGCAGACGAAGTATTGGAAGTTCCACAATACATTTCAGGATTTTGTGGCAATGGAACTCTCTTCGCCTTTAATGTTTCCTCCTGATCCTTGTTTTCCAAAAGCTGCACGAAGTCGTTGATATTTGTAGTTTTCAACACTCCGTTATACTTCAGGATTTCCAAGAAACTGCTCCATTGGGGAGGCAAAGCATCGGCAAACTTTTTCACCACTTCAGTTTGAGTCGTTGTCACACCAAAATTATTCAACTCAGTAAGCAAATGATAAAACCGACTTGTCATGTCTCCCAAAGACTCTTTATCTAGACACGTGAAACAGTCGAATTCTTTCTTGAGCAGATCATGACGCAATTGACGTGTTGCTTCATTTCCTACTCCCCTGGTTTTCAAACCGTCCCACAACTTCTTCGTAGTCTTGAAGCTGACAAACTGATGATAGATATCTTTGCTTAACGCCTGAGTGAGAATGGCGTAGGCTTTCTTCTCCAGATCATATATTTTCTTTTGATCTTCTGGAAGATCGGCAAAACTAGCAGTTGTTGAAGCGGCGACTTCGATAGCTTGATCAAAATCTGTGGTGAAACGTATCCACAGCTCTGTATTTTGACCCAGAACATATGTACGGAATCTATCAGCCCAACCCGGATACTCGTTTAAATGCATCAGCTTTGGAGGTCGATTCAAACTTCCTGTTTCGCTTTCGCTCAGTAAGATACTTTGGATACTCGGAGTTTGATTCGATACCAATGCCCATTGATTTCCCTGAGAAGATGTCGACACCGGAGACTCGGCCCATGAAGGCGATAGACTTGTAGACGTGTATTTTCCACTGTCTGGCGCCGGTGTGCCCCACCATGAGGGAGTGACACCAGAACTGGTATATTTTCCACTGTCTGGGGCAGGATTCCACCAACTCGGATTCATGATTGATAAGCAAAATAAATGCTAAGTGAATATTCCGAAAGATCACACACAGCCGAAGGATCCTGTTCGAAAGATCTGAAATCACAGAAACTTGTTAACAATAAACATACCACAATCGAAAGATCAAATCTTGTTCGAAGGATCAACAGTGCTCGAAATATCACTGTTGAATCTCGAACAATGATTTCGAAAGATTCAAGAACTCGAAGGATTCACACTTTGAAAGATCCTTATCTTTCGAGTTAAATCCTTATCTTTCGGACACCTGTCTTTCGAATAGATTCCTTGATCGAAAGATATGTTTCAGACTTCGAAGGATGGGTCGAAGGATGACAATCTTTCGAGCCTTCCTTGATCGAAAGATGGTCTTTCGATGTCGAAAGATATCTTTCGAGAGATTCTGACACACTGACGCTGATGTGACAGGTTGGTGAAAAGGTGATGGGTTGGTAAGTCAACTTTCGGCAAGACGGTATGTGCAGGCCTAACTTTCCCACCAACTTTGAAAAGGTTGCCCAAAAAGGATAACCTTATCCTAAAACCAGTCACCGGAACTTTAACCGGAATTTTCGCCGGAAAACACAAAGACACTTAAAAACAAGTTTTCAAGTTACCCAACCCAACCTTGAACACTCCCGAAGGTTTAGAAACCGTTTTTCAGTTTAAAATTGCAAGAAAACCACCAAAAACGGGTGCAAAACCAAATGTCCAAACACACCAAGAACTTGAATAAAACCCGGTTTTAAACAAGGTAAAGAGCCAAGCTCTGATACCACTTGTAGGTCCCTTTCCGGAGGATGACGAACCTAAACCTTGTTATACTAACTCACTAGCCAGTGCGGAATCCAAGCTAGCAAGCAAACCGGGATGAAACAAGCACAAACACAAACACACAATGTTCACCGATTAACACCACTTGTATTAATACGTATGAAAGGTTTCGGTTACAAGCTCAATGTTCACAAATGTGTTTTGCAAACTCTCTAGTGTGTGTGTGTGTTTTCTGGACAGAATGCTCTCAAGAACTCTCTCTCTTTCGGTGTGTGCATCTATCTAAACTCAACACACTGCATGGGTATTTATACCCAGCCCATGATGTCTGGTCCGAAGGATCCGATAGATGGTCCGAAGGATCATCTATCGATGACAAAGCATTCGAAGGATCAGCAGGGACCTCGAAAGATCACCTTTCGAGGTCTATCATTCGAAACATATCTTTCGATGAGATCGAAGGATCCACATTATCCTTCGATCTCTTATCCTTCGACACAGAACATCTTTCAACATTTTACAAACTGTTGTCCAAGTCAAACCGGAGGATGGTTGACTTGGTCAACTTACAACACTAATCAGGACATCGTTTACATCGTGACCGAATACAGACAAAGTACAGACACAAGTGCACCAACACCCGGCTACCCCTCAACTCCGTCTCTGTAATATAAAAAACACTTCAATTCCGTCTACATAGTGTAAAATTTGTATTTTTTTATACAAAGGATACCATTGATCCCAAAGAAAAATGATACCCCTGAATTTTTGTGCTAGATCCGCCGCTTACCAACGCCGATATAAAAGCAATAGGAGTAGACTGTTAAAAGTTGAGACTAGACTGGTTAAAAGTTGAGACTAGACTGCTTGTTTATATAAGATTCACACGTAATACTTAATACGTTAAAAGATGGTCGCAAATTCTACGCAAACAGTTGTTAAAAGTCCTGTCGCTAAAATCAGGTTGCAAACAATCATTCATTAGTCGCTAAAATCCATGGTAGCGAAGCAGTCGCTAAAAATCTGGTTGCAAAAGAGTCGCTAATCAGTCACTAGAGTTTGTCGCTAAACAGCTGTTAACATTCCGGCAGCAAAGCAGTTGCTAATATCAGGTTGCAAAACGGTTATTAATCAGTCGCTAAAAAGTTGTCGCAAATGTTGTTTAGATTCCTGTCGCAAGACAGTCGCTAGTTTGAGAAAGAAGCTTTGTCGCTAAAGTGGTTACAACTTGTCACCTGTCACAAATTCATTATCAAAGAGGGTTTTTGCAACCGCCAATAAGCTGAAGTGAGGCCCCCCAATTTTTTTATCGTTTGAATACGTTGGATTCAAATTCGTTTGTTCCTCTCCAATCACAACTAGCTGAGCTCTCAATATCACGATTTTTCAGATGAAATAGCTTATTTATCTTTTTTTTTTTTCACAAAATTGGATGTGAATAGGGTGATTTAAAACTTCATTTAATTTTTCAAGTTTTGACAAGAAGAGTAAAGAATCATTATAACTATAGTTAAAAGGGTTTTCTTTTCACTAAATCTTACCTCATCTCTAATATGTGTGGTCGTGTGTCTATTAGAAATTGTCTAAAAAAATGTTTGATATTCCTACGTGTAAGGTTCCTAAGAAAAAAACAATTAAGCGTAAACAAAACTTAAAAAAGTGACTGATTCACAATGTGATGTTTGAAGTTGGACATTCCTTATGGCCCAATATCTGTAAATCGATAGAATTTTCAGAACTTTATAGGATTTTGCTAAGGTGTCTTCTTCCCAACACTGATACATAGTGCCAAATGATCTTCAAACTCCACGTAGCCAATTTTCCTTGATCAAGTAGAACAGTGGCGGATCCATAATTTTTTACCTCATCTCTAGCACGACTTCTCATACACGCTTAATTGTGCTTCCACGTAGCCATTCTAGTATGACTTCTAATACACGCTTAATTGTGCTTCCACTAAATCTTACCTCATCTCTAATATGTGTGGTCGTGTGCCAAATGATCTTCAAACTTCACGCTTAATTGGGCCCCCTCCCCAGTATGAGAAGTCGGATATTACAAATGATATCAAAGTCACTTTTTTAAGTTTTGTTTACGCTTTGGTGGGGTTATCGGTGCATTTTTTGATTTTAATTTAATACACATTATTGCATTTTAGTTATTTAGCAAGATGTGTTGATTTTGTATAAAATATAGTTGTTTTTTATTTTGTTGGTTTGAAAAGAAAACAACTTAAAACCGTACAAGTAAGTTTCGAGACATTGAGATGCCATAGATTATTAATTGATTTTATCTCAAAACCGATTTTATTGAATATTATTTCCTACGTGGTCAAAACTGAAATATAGAAAAAGGAAATAATAATAATAATAATAATAATAATAATAATAATAATAATAATAATAATAATAATAATAATAATAGTAATAATAAAATTTAAAAAAAAAACATAAATAAATGTTGAGCTTGGTTTTTGCCTCTTGGAAACACATTAAACGAAAATACAAGTGGGAAAGTGGGCTTCGTTTAATATATTCATGATTGGGCCAAACGATTAGTTATGTGGGCTGATATTTTGGTTGGGCTCAGGAGAGATCCATCGGGCGGCAGTTCCATTTATGTGGGCTTTTTCTGGATCAATGCAAAAAAAAATAGCAATTGCAAATGGATTATTTCTTTTTCTATGATTTCAAATAGTTTTTTTTCCTTTTTGTAATTACAACTGGGTTAGGGGTTTAATCAACAGTTGTAAGACTTTGTTTTGTTGGTGTCCTTGAACTTTAGACAATTGTGTACATGATCTATTAAATGTTAATTGATTAACCTAGATAGCGATTAGAGAAACTTTATACGGTTGTAGCATGTCTTATGTGACTGAATCGTTATGGCCTATCGTTTAATCACAAAGATGTCATTCCATTATGGCCTATGTAGTTGATCGACTATAATCTATTTGGTTAATATAAAAGGTGTACAAATTATGTCTATCTAATCAGTCTATACTAATGGCATGTTCCTAATGGATATAAAACCCTACTTACGCTAGCTATGTAAGTTAATTAGGCATTTTCCTGACTTGCCGACGATCATCTTGGGGTAAACCTCAGCGGGGAGAGTCCCAATGGGGGTATTTGTGACACCTTACGGCATCATGTTGTTCTACTTTGTCCACAAAAGACATATTGGGTAATAAAGAATGGACCTGACTCAAACATGGGCGAAGCTTTAAAGGGGCGGGAGGAGGCGGCTGACCCCCCGAACTTTTCGCTCACTATTGGAGAGTATGTAGTTTTCGTATAGAAATTTTTATTTTTTTATTTATTTATTATTATTATTTTTTTTTTGTATATAAGTTTTCGACCCCTCCCCCCCCCCCCCCCCAGTTTTATAGAAATTTTTAGGTCCAGTGACTTCCCTCCCACCCCCTTGGTCGAAAATCTCAAGCTTTGCCACTGGACTCAGATATCACCAACGCATTTTGGATACAGCAGTTGTGGGTGAGAGTAGAACTCCATATACGTGTGCTCAAGTAGAAGTAAAACTAGGACGTGTGGCCTCGTGGGAAGTCCCAACGAAGGCAATCAAAATCAAATCTATGAGCTCCTTATGGGAAAGCAGACAATATTGGTTAATGTAAGACGTTGGACGTGTTAGACTAATCTTGTAATAGTTTTTATTAATCAGAAAACGTCGATCATTGTGTTCATCAAAAGCCAAGAGTTTATTCTTCTATTTGCATGATCACTACTTAACTGTATTTCTATGACCCTTAACTGTATACTTTTTTTATAGCATTGTTGAAAAAATGTAACCTAACTTGCATACAATTTAAATTTCCTTCACCCAATATCTTAATCCAGAAACTCCTTTTCTTTAAGTTGTAGCAACCGGATTCTCTGCTGGAGTCGTCGTCGATGATCATGGATCTTCCAAAGCCCGTGTCCTAGTACCGTTGCAGAGTATATCCCATGTGTTATAATGGGCGCTAGAATGTTATTTGTCTGTCACATTCATATGATAAGTAGTTATCATCAAATGATATGTATTGCGAATAATATAGCCGATAAATCAAAGATAGATCAAAGTTACCTGGTTCCATTCGAATCCAAGATAAAGAGCTACAAGTCCTTCAAGTAATGGAGAATATATCTTTTTCATTTGCCGCCTCTCGTACCAGGCTCCGAAAAGCTTCTTCATTTCGTCACGACTAGAACGAGATCTCAAAACCGGTGCGACAATGTAAGTAGGATCTGAAGGGAAACATAATATATGTGTATGTTTACCATTAGCTTTTGGATCCCAATTGATAAAAGTAAAAAAAAGAAACAAAAAACAAAAAAACAAAAAACAAAACGAGTCCAGCCACTTGTAAGCTACTCTACATTGGCTAGCTAAAAGCTCGAATCGAGTCAAGCTTAAATTATGTCGAGTTTAAATTAAAACTCGTCTAACGAACGAGCCCGAGCTTTATATACCAAGTTTTTTTAAAAAGCACGCCTGAGGCACGCCTAGGCGCAAGCCTTGGCGCCTTAGGTAGCCTGAGGCGCGCTTTTTACAAAAAGCCCCAAAAAGCGCAAATTTTGGGGGTTTTTCTGGCCTGAGGCGCGCGCCTCATGTACATAAGGTGTTTTTATGTTGTTTTTGGCTTGTACTTGTAGGTAAAATCAAATATAAACCTTATTTATAGCTATATTTTGGATAACTGATGCTAAAACCTATGGGATATATATATAAAAAATTATATAATCGCTTTGCGCCTCGGGTACGAAAAGCCCACCGCTTTTGCTCTTTACGCTTCGCGCCTCGGTTTTAAACCTCGTCGCTTTTGTGCGCCTCTTGCTTTTCAAAACCAAGATACCAAGCTTAACTAGACACGCGAGACTAAACGAGCCTGGTGTTATATAAATATATTAGATAATAAATATTAATATATAAATTTGTGACTAAAAGTATATAAATATAATAATATATATTGTGTTATAACTCGAGCCGAGATCAAGCAAGACACATTTAGACCCCTTTATGTACAAATGTAAAAAAATATATTTGAGGTAATCTAAAAAGAAATTTTTTAAACTTATAAAGCAAGTAATTTTGAAACTTTTTAATGCAACTTTGAGTTAGTTTAGGAAGTAATCTAAAAAAAAAAAAAACTTTTTAAACTTATAAAGCAAGTAATTTTGAAACTTTTTAATGCAACTTTGAGTTAGTTTAGGAGATCAAGATTACCATTTTTACTAAAGTTTTTTAAAGGAAAAAAAAAGGTATACTGCCTTAAATAGAATTTTAAGATAATTATTATATGTTACTTTTTTTTCCGAGTAAGATATTTTTTTTAATGAGAAAAACATATTTATATCAATACGATTACAAACTAATGGCAGGTAGGCGAGCAACAAGTTGCGCCGCTACCCCCTTCTGAATAGCAAACCCTACCCTGCTAAACACAAAATTCTGCCCCTTAACATGTGCGGTGTTACTGCTTAAGGAACCGCACCGCGTTGTTGGTTACAGGCCCCTTACAACACACACTACAAACTCACGTATATATGTCTTATGTATGTGAAGTATATAATATGCAGAGAATGAAAGAAAGGGTTACTATTATTCACGAAAAATGAAGGTTACAATATTAAATAAACCAAGAGGCTTTATATATAGCCTTACATGCACATACAGAATATAAAAAGGAATAAACTCATATTCTACCCTAAAGAACCGGTACACTACTTGACTTCTTATTCTGCACGTGTACCATGCACCCATCTCAACGTACACTTGCTAAGAACTCGGTCAAACATCACTTAACCATTTCACTAGACCCGTTGGTAGATGGATAATCCATTTATCTGCTGACCCGTATAACCCGTGACTCCGGTGACCCGTAAACGAACCCGATTAATCCAACAATCACCCCCTTAATCGGTGTTTGTTTACGCCTTCACCGCAACAACGAATCTCCTCGGTTTCTTTTCCGAACCATCTCGAACTATACCGGACACTCGACCTCCTCCTCAGTCACGCCCAAATTCGATATCAACTCGACCCCTACCGGACACCTGACCTCCACCTCGGTCACATCTTCAACTCGACTTATCCCGGACATTCTGGTCACCTCAGCCCCGTCCAAAGCCGTTCACCCCCTGATCGTGATTTCACTATTCTGTCAAGCTCTTCCTTGATAAGCACACCTTGCGTATCAACCACCAACTAGACGCCTACCACCTGTACCGTCTTCGAGTCGCTAAACGAATATCTCAGCCTCCTGCTGTTTCGTTTTTACCGCGCTACACCCGTTGGTTTTTCTGCCCTAAGAAATCGACACCTCCTTGCGATTCTTCTCCTAGGCTAGAAAGAGTAACCGACAAATAAAAGCACCATCCATTCTTTGTTCTTCGATCAACAACCGGGTTAACAAGCCCGCTGATTTGGCCTGAATCACGACTCGTTTTCGCTACCCTCTTGATCCCCTAGAACATAAACTCTTGAACCCGCTGACCTGCGATCACCTAGTTCTCTCCGATCACTGCTGATCTGTCGCCTCCGATCACTGCACACCGGTAACTTCTGATCGCTACAGCCTTTTCTTCCACTTTAATCACAACTAACAGCCACCAGACACACCGATGTTCACCCGTCACCCCCGTCATCCAAACCGGTACTCTCCGCACGATAACGATTGACACGAACACCCTCCCGGTCTCCGTCTTCTGCTGTATAAAGATCCCGAAATAACCCTTCTTTCACTCCTGCCCTCCACCAACCGACACACTCGCCGGCGGCGGAGGCTTCCTCCGAACTTCTCGAGCCCTAGGCTCTGATACCAAATGTTGGTTACAGGCCCCTTACAACACACACTACAAACTCACGTATATATGTCTTATGTATGTGAAGTATATAATATGCAGAGAATGAAAGAAAGGGTTACTATTATTCACGAAAAATGAAGGTTACAATATTAAATAAACCAAGAGGCTTTATATATAGCCTTACATGCACGTACAGAATATAAAAAGGAATAAACTCATATTCTACCCTAAAGAACCGGTACACTACTTGACTTCTTATTCTGCACGTGTACCATGCACCCATCTCAACGTACACTTGCTAAGAACTCGGTCAAACATCACTTAACCATTTCACTAGACCCGTTGGTAGATGGATAATCCATTTATCTGCTGACCCGTATAACCCGTGACTCCGGTGACCCGTAAACGAACCCGATTAATCCAACACGCGTCAGGGGCGAGAGCGCCAAACAAGGACCTTAAACCAGATGAAATGGGATGAGAAACAAACCTTTTGGAGATGCAGCAACATAATACAGTGAACCCGTGAGAGCTGCTGTGATCACGGCTGCAAACGCCTGGGCAAACGGTACAAACGGCGGCAGCACACCAGCCTACAATATACAGAACCCGTGTGTCATGTAAATATTACTCAAGAAATACCCGAACACATTGACTTTAATTTGGTAATTTTTCTCATAAGTTAAAGTGGTTGTACCAGTGAAGCCATTCCGCGTGCATTTGTTACTAACTCAGTGCTCCTTAGAAAAACATCTGAGAACGCTCCCTGTATCGTTTCAAGCAAAGAAAAACATATAAATAAATTCCACACTAAAACGACGTAGTTTTGACAAGTATTCATACAGTAGTACATTAAAGATGTGAATATGTAATTTGTGACCTGAACGGCAACTCGGTAGAAAAGCTCCTCGCCAACAGAGCTTGCAGCAACCATAAGCATAAACTGCCATGGAGACATTCCATAGAAAAAGCTTCGTAATTCTTCGTCTTCTACATCCCTAATTGCCCGAGCATGCGGTGACACCTTTACAACTTCATCCTGTACGAATTTAGACGGATTAGATACAAACTATTGAATCAAAAAAATGTATAAGAGTAAGAATATCGTACGTCTAGAATGAATAAGAGGGCCATGATGGGAGGAACAGCGTATCCTATTCCTGCTACGATGGCCTCTAACGACGGGGAATAACCTCCGGTTCCATCGATTCCTACGGCTGAGCATATGAAGTTCCCTGCTAATGCCATTGTTCCATATATGCCTGCAGTATTATTGAATCCAGAAATCATGGGGGATATTAGAATCATTAGACACCCCGCCACATCATTGTCGATAGCGCCCCCGGGGCGCCACCATCCACACCGCACGAGTTAAAGGTGGGCGCCATGGGTTGTTCGCCAGCACGTTAACGAGGGGTGTCTGGTCAAAGGGGGCGCTAGTGGGGCATTATCCCACACCATCATTGTTAAAAGGGGCGCCATTTTCCACTCAAAATCTACGTGGCGCTTACGTGGCGTGATAAAGCCCCTATGGGCTTTAAACCACGCCCACCAGCCTTATTAACATATCGAAACAACATTTATTAATATATCAAAACATCATGTATTAAAAGTTGTAAACGAAACATACACATGAGTTACATACCCCCCCCCCCCCCCCAAAAAAAAAAAAAAAAAAAAAGATAGAAACTTCAATATCATATCAATTTAACATCAAAGAGATAAACATAGTAGTTTAATGTATAGAAAAAGAATAATAACCAAAACTAACACAAATTTTGTTTCAATTATGTCATTTAGCTACTAAAAACAGAAGTGTTCGATAGATATTAACTTCCTGTTCTTTTCATCTTTATTTCAAAAGAATTATAAAAATTGCGTAATCAATTATGACATCTTCTTTTCATAATTGAATATGAAACTATTGATTTTCTCTTGCATAATTGACTGAAAAATTAATGTCGAATTAAATAGAGTTTATCATATGATTACTGATTTTATAAATATAAAAATAAAAATAAATCATAAACCTCCACAATTTATTTATATTAATTACTTTATAAATAAAATCAGCAAAAATGAAAAAAAAAAAAAAAAAAAAAAAAAAAAAAAAAAAAAACCAACCTATCCCATAAGCAAGTCTAACAACAACACCAATATTATTATTATTATTGTCCCAAACAGGCAACTCCGAATCCGAAAACCTTTGATTATCCAACGTAATAACCTCCATGCCGGAGCTCCGGTAACCACCACCACCGCCACTCTTGCTCTCTCCGCCGTCACCACCACTCACCTCCGCCGAAGCTCTCACACCCACCACTCTTTTTCTCCCAGCACATCTCCACCTATTCAGTCTTATAGTCAACCCAACATCAACTGTTCTGCTACAGCAGGAAGCATAAGACGACGTCGTTGTAGTTCGAACTCGAGTAATCACAGGAATCTCCATGAAACGACGTAGTTTTTAGTTATACAGAAGAATCATAGTATTATTGCAAAGGTTGTTTGTTTGGTGATCTAGTAGGATATGATGATGTTTGCGGGTTGTATGTGGTCGGAGAGAATTGAAAGAGGGTGGAGAAAAGTCAACGTGATGATAATGAGATCAACGGTTAGGAATAGAGGCGTGATTAAAAACTGGTGAGTTTTTGTGGTCCACGATACACATGGTTTGGATTCATCGGATTGAGATTTGGGATAACCAATGGGAACTTGACATGTGGAGATAATGCTTCTTTATTTTTGTAGATATTAAAAATGTTTAATGATTTTGATAATGTTTTAAAGAGGGTTTTAAAAAGCGGACCACCTATATCTATTTAATCATGTACCAGCTGAATGAATTCGATCGGTTTTGATTTCGATCGGTTTTGATGTACTTGATAGCAAAAGAAGAACGCAATGAATATAGTTGTAGTACGTCCAGAAAGGTATTACATGTGTCTGGTTTATTGGAAAAAAAAAAAATGAAAGCGTTAAAAATTTGATTAAGTGTTTCGTAATAATAAGGATTTTTTATGAAAAAAATGTAAAAAGTTGTGTGTATATACACAAACAAAAATCTTTGCCTATATTGTTAATGGAAAAGTGTCATACATAAAAGTGGAGAAATGGTATTAGTGATTTACTAGGGGGTATATTCAGTAAAAACTATTAGGGATGTGTATGTTTAACACAACCTTAAGATTTAAAGACTATATGTCAACAATCACTCATCATTTTTATAGGACCCACACAAACTCATTTGTGTTAGTCTGTCCCTATGTACGTGTCCATCAAAAACAGCTAACAATGAAGTCACGCAATGCATCGTCTACGGGTCATGATATCCGTCAATCCTAGTTGGCGTTTGTGGGTGTCCATGAGACCCTGTTGCAAGTGCTCTGATAATAGGCATTGAACATTGTAATTCATATGAAGATCATTAACATCGTGAAGGAAATTCAATTAGTAAACGTGTATAATAATAACTAGGGCCGTAAACGAAATGAACGAACACGAAAAGACCTTATTTGTGTTCGTTCGTTAAGAATAAGATTGTTCATGAACTATTCACGAACGCTTACTGTACGAGATTTCTTGTCCGTGTTCGTTCATTAAGGAAACAAACATGTTCGTGAACTTTTCACGAACACTTACCATACGCAAATGAACTCTAACAAATGTTTATGAACATAAATGAACACAAACAACGTTTATGAACACAAATTAATACAATATTTAAAATAAAATCTGCATTTTCATCACAAACATTACAAAAAATCCACAAAAAAATAGATACACATTTAACATAATTTTCCGAACACAGTTGACATGATTATCAGAAACATGTTTAACATAAAATTAAGAGTTTGTTAAGCTTTAACACAAACTAAAATTGAAATAGTGAAATGAGTGATGTTGTGAGAGACATATAAGATAGCTAGGGTTTCAAAATTTTAAAACCTATAAACAATAAAACAAAATACAACATATAAAAACCTTTAAACGAACGAACACAAATAAACATTAAAGAGCGAACATAAATGAACTCATTACCGAATGCCCACGAATATAAATGAACACATTACCGAATATTCACGAACATAAACGAACGAACGCAACCTATGTTCATGTTCATTTGTTTAACTTAACGAAAGGAATTTCTTGTTCGTGTTTATTCATTTACTAAACAAACGAACATAAACGAACTTACCGCCGAACGGTTTACAAACTGTTTGCAGAACATTCGGTTCGTTTACAACCCTAATAATAACACCATCATTAAGATATTACACACTTATCACTAAGATATTAATACTTATAATGTAATAGTAGAAATTGTGAAGACCTGAAAGATTTTTTAAAAAAAGAAACCGAAGTTTTAGTCCCTCAACTTCACATAGGTCATATCTGCCTTTTTTAAAATGAGATTTGTTTTATACTAGTGAAGAGTTTTTACGTAAGCTTATAGATTAGTTATCCTTAAAATATAATATGTCTACATCAAAACAAAACATTGGTATAAACCTAAAACGATAAAAGTTTGTTTCGTATAAAACTGAGAGAGCACTATGAATTAGTGATGTTTGCCGTATTCATCCATGCCTTGATTTTGTCTTCTTTAGTGTAATTATGTGTGGTCATTGTTAGTCTTATGATTTGTTTGTTTCAAATAAATACAAACTAATCATAATGTTGTTTATAAAAAATCTGTGTTTTTAAAATGTAGTCGGGCTAATTTCAGTCCTATACCCAATTGTAAAATCTTTGTTAATACCCAACCCATTACAAGTTTATGTGTTTTTAAATTTATACAATATATTAAATCATGATAAATAACGTGCATATTATCATCACCACAAAAATATTAAAAAGCGTAAGGTAAGTATATATTCCAAAAGAAAGTTTATTTTTCATTTAATAACGCTACTAGAACGAAACATTTCTATATAATAGTTAAAAGAAACTAAAAACAAAAGTTAAAAGTTTTGGTTTTCTATGTTTTGGGTAGATGAGTATATATTTTTAGGTAATCGGGTCGGGTATCACCTAATTTCATACCCGTAAAATATTTTTTTTCTGATCCCAGACATGTCAGGTATCAGGTATACCCGTCCTGAATGCTTTGGGTTTCAAATATATGCGTCAGGCTCATGTGTTTCTTGCCATCCCTAAGTTTATTAACTTTTTATACAACTTGCCCTATTGAATGGTGAAAGCACATGGTTTTCCTTGATTTTAAATTTTAGAACCAAAATCAACCTTTTATGATATGAATATATCATTATCATCATACTCATCAAATTTCATCAACAGTAAAGCTAAGATAGGGTCTGAGGAGAGTAGGGTATAGACAACTTTACCTCTACCCCGTATGATATGAATATATGATAATGCATATTTTAACACTCAAGCGGTTGGATTTTAAGGGCAGGTCTTTGTACAACTGATAAGTTTGTTTCTTTGTGACCTTGATATCACTGGTCCAGGCCGCGAAAATATCCTCTTGTACAAAGATGTAAGCTAAGGGCGCGTACATCAGATCACGAAGTGATTCAACCCCTACCAAACCCTGCGCAAACACGAAAGCCTAGTGTATTGGGTATACTCTTCTGCTCGAGCAATTAGATTCTAATATACAATTATACAAATCAACTTGATTACTAAATCATGTTAACTCTAAATTATTATTATAAAATTCCAAAAAGTGTAGAATATAAATTAAATAAAACATACAACGGTCGATGAGATAGTGGTAGAGTGGTTGAGGAAAGAATTGGTGTTTCTTGTGACCCAGATTCGATTCTCAATCTCCTCATTATTTTCTGTGGCATCTAGGTGAAGAGCGAATACGGGTGGCGCCGGTTCGACTTGGATGGGAGACGAGGTTTTCCTGTTTCTTCAACTACGTGCCTTCGGGCTGGTGGAGATCGGGTTTCCGCGCATTTGGGGAGAGCCAAGGGGCTGACAACAGTCGAGTAGTCGACCTTGACCACAACGTCCGATGTTACAATTATTGGCACGTCGTTTTTTGCCGTTAAAAAAAATACAACGACATTACCCATAACTGTTTTTATAAGGGGACCCGGGGCGGTCTCCTTTTTCTTCCGTGATAGTATAACGTGACAAACTTCAACGCGTTGAACTCGACCGCCGCTACACACTTCAACGCGTTATACATTAACGGAAACCGATTTTCGTTATCTCCATCACGTGTTATGGTTTATTTTTGTGAGTGTATTTGTTGGTTGGGGGGAAATTGTTGGGTGTGGTGGTGAGTGATGACCACCCCCACTAAAAATGGTTGTGAGTGATGGAAAAATGGTCAATGACATGGCGAAACTTGATTGGTGCTTGTGAGTGATAAATTCTATCACTAGTGAACCACCCCTAGTCCCCTAATTATTTATAAATAATTTTGTAAATTTCGCATTGGGAATTTTTCGGTAAAGAATGTCATCCCACTCTCCAATGTTTGTATTTTTTTCGACAAGCCATTCCTCACCACCTACAATTCCGCCAAAAATTTAGCATTTTGGTGAGCCTGAAATCAACCGATGAATCCTGTCCTCAATTCTTCTTCTGTGGTATCCTCACATCTAATCTCTCTTCCTTCATACACATATGTGCGATCATTTAACCTCCAACTCATACCATACACAATCCTATCTTCCTCTATCTTCTCGTGGCTCTCAAATCTTCAAGATTTCAATTTCACACACACACCCTTTTGCCCCTTTTCTTTCTTTAACTCATATTCTTGTAAAAAGATTCAAACTTTTCAAGATTCATACGTTGGGTGATGATGGGAACTCATCAATAAGTTATACCCATTTGGTATTTTTCACTCTACTTGTGTTTTTTAGTCTCTTTAATGGAGATTTAATCCATTTGGGGAATACCCATGAACATTAATGTTGTTTTTTTGTCTTTCTTTTGTTGTTTTTTAGGTTGGATAGTTTGATATTCAGGTTTATTGTTGATCAATCTCTAGTGGAGTTATCAAATTTCTGTAAAGGTATGATTTTTATTGTTAAAGATAGTGTTTTTTTTCATTTCTTTAGTATGAATTCAATTTTTTTGTTGCATTATAATCCTCAATTTGGTATTTATTGATCAAGTAATGAACTACATTTAATCCGGACGGGCAACAACCTGCGCTGCGCTGCAAGCGGCGAATCTTGAAAATTTCCAAAGGGGGGTCGGAAGTCACCAAACCTAAAAATTCTAAATAAGTAATTTTTTTTTATAAAACGTATATACCTAAAAAATTTTTACGAAATGTACATACATACACTTCTGAGCGCAGTGGCAAAGCTTGACCCGAATGAAGAGGGGGTCGAAAACGTATATATCCAAAAATTTCTATAGAACCCGGTAGGGGTGTTCAAAAAACTCGTGGCTCGCAGCTCGCTCGAAACTCGCTCGAAAAAAGCTCGAAGAAAGCTCGGCTCGAAATTGGCTCGGTTGTAAACGAGCCAGCTCGGCTCGGCTCGGTTTGTAAACGAGCCGAGCTCGAGCTTGGCCTGGCTCGGCTCGTGAGCTCGTGAGCTGGCTCGATAAGGTTTACATCCTTCATTTTTTGTCCCACATCGCTTAGAAAACAAAAAGTAAGGGAGTATCTCCCCTATAAAACAAGGTAAAGACAATGGAGAAAGTGAATTAACAATTTATACTTGCATATTTAGCCATATGGTTAAATAAAATGGCAATTATGGCCCTTAGGCTATGAAGAAATTCATTTTTAAGAGCTTTTTAAGTAATAAATTTTGCGGTTCTTTGTTAGTTCGAGCTAGATCAAGCCGAGCCGAGCTACCTCGAATTCTAATCGAGCCGAGCTCGAGCCTCAAATCTCAGCTCGATTTGAAATTCGAGCTCGAGCCGAGCCAGCTCGAATCGAGTTCGAGCCGAGCTCGAGCTGGGTCTAGCTCGGCTCGACTCGGCTCGTTTACAGCCCTAGAACCCGGGGGTCGAAAACGTATATACCCAAAAATTTCTATACGAAAACTACATATATAACACTACTGAGCGAAAAGTTCGGGGGGTCAGGCGCCCCCTCCCGCCCCTTCTATACTTCGCCCCTGACTGAGCAAAAAGTCCGGGGAGTCAGGCGCCCCTCCCGGCCCCTTGAAAGCTGCGCCACTGTGCGCTGCTAACCCTTTTCGAATAGCAAAACTAAGTCTTTGAAAAAACCACATTCATAGATCTTGGAGTCAGAAACATACGGTGTTTGACCCGTTGGACTAGATTAAGTAGCTCCGCTCTGGCGCACGGAAACCAAAATTATCATAACCAAAAGTTGAAACAGAGTTATTGTAAATTTTGATCTTGAAAACAAAATGCTTGTGGATGAATAAGATATATTGGTGTTTGTGATATAAATATGCAGATGGGTGATGTAGCAAAGGATTTAGCTTCTGGAACAGTTGGAGGGGTGGCCCAATTGGTAGTTGGGCACCCTTTTGACACCATCAAGGTCAAACTCCAAAGTCAACCTACTCCGTTACCGGGTGAGCTACCCAAATACTCGGGTGCGATAGACGCTGTTAAAAAGACAGTCGCCGCTGAAGGTGCGGGTGGCTTATATAAAGGTATGGGTGCCCCACTTGCCACCGTGGCAGCCTTCAATGCTCTCTTGTTCTCAGTCAGGGGTCAAATGGAGACCCTTTTGAGGTCCAGCCCTGGTGCACCCTTGACCGTGAACCAGCAGTTTGTCGCTGGAGCCGGTGCTGGATTCGCAGTCTCGTTCTTGGCCACCCCAACCGAGTTGATTAAATGCAGGTCAGTGCTCTTTTGTTATCAGTTATTATACTTTTAGTAGGCTTGTAAATAAACGAACGAACATAAACAAACGTAAATAAATGAACATAAACGGACGTTCACGAACATAAACGAACGAACAAAACGTGTATTCGTGTTCAGGGGCGAAGGATAAGAGGGGCGGGGAGGGGCGCCCCCCCCCCCCCACGGTTCTATAGAAATTTTTGGGTATATACGTTTTCGCCCCCCCCCCCCCCCCCGACCGAAAAATTCAAGCTTCGCCACTGTTCGTGTTCGTTCGTTTAATTAAACGAACAAAAAAATTGTGTACATGTTCGTTCATTTATTAAATAAACGAACATAAATAAACTCCCCGCCAAACAAGTTCACGAACAGTTCATAAACGTATGTTCATTTGCAGGCCTAAATTTTAGCCTTTTAGGTACGAAAATGTGAGTGATAATTCTAACTTGAAAACGCAACTTATTTCTTGAAATCTAGACTTCAGGCGCAAGGCGCAAGTGCAACCGCCGGTGTAACAACGGCCGCAGTGACAGAAGCCGGTGCAGCCACCACAGCAGCCGGTGCAGCCACAGCGAAAGCAGTGAAGTACGGTGGTCCAATGGACGTGGCCAAGCAGGTCTTGAGGTCGGAAGGTGGAGTTAGAGGTCTTTACAAAGGTTTATTCCCCACGTTTGCTCGTGAAGTACCAGGAAACGCGACAATGTTTGGTGTATATGAATATCTAAAACAATACATGGCTGGTGGGACCGACACTTCAGGGTTAGGTCGTGGCTCGTTAATGCTGGCAGGTGGGTTAGCCGGCGGTGCGTTTTGGGGTGCGGTTTATCCAACAGACGTTATCAAGAGTGTGATCCAGATTGATGATTATAAGAACCCGAAGTATTCCGGGTCTATTGATGCATTCAAAAAGATTCTTAAAGCTGAAGGAGTTGGTGGTTTGTATAAAGGTTTCGGACCAGCAATGGGTCGAAGTGTCCCGGCTAATGCTGCTTGCTTTTTAGCGTATGAAATCACAAGGTCTAGCTTAGGCTAGATGTCGTGACGTCATGATTTTTAACATTCGTTTTCAGTGATTCAAATTTGTCGTTAAAAACGCGTTGAAATAGTTTTTTTTTTATGGCTCATTTGTTTGCTTCATTTCCAGTTATGTAACCTCCACATCCACTGTTATCATGTTATATTAACTTATATCCTATGTTTAAAAATATGATGTGACCTTTTATTTTCTATTTTTGTTATCTATAAAGGGAAAATCACCAAAATAAACATTGACGACAGCTATTTACCAAAATAAACATCGTTCGCGTCTACGGTAGACGCATCACTGAAAACGAGGGAAATTTTGCGTCTATCATAGACTCATGAATCCTGGCGAATAAAGTGTTGACACGTGGATTAAAAATGGGTGGAGGTTGTAGTCTCCAACATTCGAGTTTGTGTCTAGGGGTGTAAATTTCTGACACGACACGAACTAACATGAAATTCGTGGGTTTGGGTTTAGTCTAAACGGGTTCGGTTCAGTTTCAGGTTGAACCTGCTAACCCGTTTAGCTAAGCGCGTCATGTTTGGGTCAACCCGGTCGGGTTGACCTGTTTATATTATATTATATTTTTTACAATATGCTTAATATTTAAATTAAATTAGGTCTGTATTTTATGTCTTCATTAGAACTTAAAAGGATAAATTGACATAAAAAATTATATTTTAATGTAATAATTGTAGTATAACCATTTGTGTGTTTTTTAGTAAAATATAATTTTAATATATTAATTTGAGGAAAAAAAAATTTAAGTTGAAAAAATCGAATTGAGCGGGCCGTGTCCGAGTCAACCCCTCAATATTCGGGTCATGTTCGGGTTCATATGTATGAGATATTTTTCGGGTTCGTGTCATGTTCGGGTTCGGGTCGGGTTGAACCCACCAACCCGCAAACACGACCCATTTAGCACCTCTATTTGTGTCTAGTAGCCTCCAACATTTGCATCTACGGTCAACCATTTGCGTTTAGTATCCTCCAACATTTAAGTTTGCGTCTAGTAGCCTCTACGTGTCAACACTTTATTTGATAGGAGTGATGACTCTACTTAATACGGCAAAGTTCCCTCGTTTTTAGTGACGCGTCTAGGTCGGATAGACCCGAACTATGTTTATTTTGGTAAATGGGTGTGATCAATATTTATTTCGGTTATTTTCCCTAATATAAATAAATCTTTGATTTATTCTTTTGACTTAGTAACAGACTCTGCCTTAAAATCTCCATACCTTTAGTATAGTCAATAGAGAAAAAAGGGGACACTTTTAACTGTTCAAAGATCCCCTTAAACGTTCACGTGCATGTGCATGTGCATGTGTGTATATATACAAACACATACGCATATACACATACACTTGTATGTGTAGAATAGAAGAACAGTCATACAAGACTGTAAAACATGGTTAAGATCGATGATCGGTTACAAACGCACTCTAGCGCGCTGCCTCTTCTCTCAAAACCGGATCGCATGGAGACTTTTGTAAGCTTACACATTTGGATCAATCAAAATCTTTTCATATGTCATGTTGTAGCATTTATAAAACAATTTTGTTACATCTATGTAGATGAAGCATATCACTAGGAACCCGAATATATCAAGATGGCGGTATATTTTCTCGTTTGGAAGGAAAAACAACGAGTGTGTACCGTTGAAGACAACCGTTATGGAAGCCAACAACAAAAGTTATTTTCTAGACCGGATCGAGTCCCTTGAAGACCGTCTTATTCAGGTATTTTTTATTTAGTGTTGATGAAAAAAGTATTCACAGTAAGTACCAGTGGCGGAACCAGAACGATTTAGTTAGAGGGTCAGCATAAGCTTATATTCTATACCAGTTCAAATTAGGGGGTCCATCTCTAAGTTTGTTCTTCAAAAACTCAAAATTTATAAATAAAAATTCAAAAAGTTCCGGTGATCGGAGGGTCAACGGACCCTCTTGACCCCCCTCTGGTTCCGCCCCTGACAGTAACCATGTTGTGTTTAAAAAACATTCGGGACGAAATTTCAGCTTTCTTTAGAGATTGAAACGCGAAGAGCATCGCGCACTTCAGCCACTGCTGGGGCGCGAGAGTTACCCGTTTCTTCTTACCCGGTTTTTAACAACCCGAAGTCCAAATGCAAGCATGCGTCTTCTTCGGATATCCTCCCGGTTAGTACTGGTGGTGATTCACAGGTAGAACTATGAGAAACTTGTTATTTTGGTCTTGATCTTTTATAAGATGTATATAAATATGAATGTATATGTTGTATATATAACTAGAATGAAGATGAAACATTGGAACAGAAGCAAAAGAGGAAGAATGGAGAGCATCAGAAGAAGAAGAACAGGAAGAAAAAAGCTCATAATTGGCCACATCTAAAGATATTAGGTTGCTAGTGCTTAGTTTATTTCAATATTTGGCTTGTCCAGTTTTGCATCTTTAATGTTTTTGTTATCTGTTTATTTATATATAAAAGTCTTTGAAAATAAATAGTAACGCTATGTGTTTCGGTGAATGTGAAATGTGAATTAAAAAGCGACACGTTGATGACGGTAGATAGTTTCACATTTTATATACATGTGTTATGGAGAGGTGAAATGTGAAATGTGGTGATGGTTTGAAGTGGCTCTATATGATTGGATAATACATGTGGGCACGGGTAGTAGGAGAGAAAGTACGCGTTTATACTCTTTGCATCAGAGATGGTCAAATGTTGTGTTGCGGTGAATGTTAAATGTGAAGAAAAAACACGTCGTGTAGGCTATATGAGCTTTCACCTTTTACACTCATTAATGTAAGTTACGGAGGTGATATGTAAAATGTGATGGTGGGTTAAAATTACTCTATATGATTGGGTATATTGTATTTAATATAAAAAAAATCAAACTAAGCTCTCACGCCGGTGCCTACCTCTCCATCCTAGTGTCCCTTCCGTGCCATGGGGGCGTTGTTCCACGTCTGATTGTCTAACGTGGCCTTGCTCCACGCCCCATCTAGCACCCAAGAACACAGAGACTGATAGCTTCATGATATTTAAAATGCATATTGAGGTTTAAAAACCTACAAAATATAATCTAGAGTAAATTCGTAAAATCGTCCTTGAGGTTTGGGTATATTTGTCTGTTTCATCTAAAACTGACTTTTTTGTGCGTTGTAGTCATTCACCTTTGGGTTTGGCATTTTCATCCTTGAGGTTGGCAATTTATTGCGATTTTTGTCCCTCGAAAAATTACCCCCAAGGATGAAAATAGCAGGATTTCAAACTTTCTTGATGAAAATGACACCTTAGGGCCGAAGGCCGTGAATGTGGCCAAATCTCATAGACGAAAATGACATTTTACTCTATAATATATATATATATATATTTTTTTGGTGATGGCACACATCATAGTGCTTTCTCAAAGGCCCAATAATATGACAATTAAACAAATAATTGATCAAAATAGGTAAAGTAAAAGATAAGTTAATACAAAATGATAACAAGGAGTTCTTATTATCAACTTGCATGTTAATGGATGACTAGAAATGATTAAAAAAAATATCTTATTATCAACTTGCATGTTAATGGATGACTAAACATCATGAATCCGTTCATTTGTTTTCACTACTTAGTGCTAGAAAAGAACCAAGCTTTTATTAAGCTAATTGTGGGTCAACTTATTCAATTTGTGTTTTTATCGAGTAAATTAAGCTCGAATCTATCTGAGAAATGAATACCGCAATTGCATTTTCTATAGGAATACATTCTTGTTAGAAGATTTTATTTTTTAAAAACTTAGTTTTGTTATTCAAAAATGGGTAGCAACGTAGCTTGTTGCCCATTTATCTTCTATTTCAAGTAAAAATATATATATTAAAATGAATTGTTCCTAAAAAAAATTCAACATAATTTCACATATAAAGCAACATATATGGAATACATTCTTGTTAGAAGATTTTGTTTCAACACAATTTCACATATAAATGACAATATATACATCTCGTTAAGTTCGTGCAAGTGAAAGACCGTATGGTTAGGTTTCTCATAGATAGGAATGGTGTGTTGACACATGAATGTTTCTTAATTACTGTAATTGTTAATGATGATAAATACCATTTATACACTTAATTTGTTATTAACGATAAAGGCCTTTAAAAATCAAAGAAGCATTAGGAGAGTTATAATATTGCTACAATCAGCACAAGATTAAGGGGGTAACTAAAAACTTTAAGGGGAATTGTAAGGCGATCCCTAGTGGAGCCTTATATGGAGCCATATACCACCATCCAGCCTATAGCGTCGGGTAGCCCCCACCCCCAGGTGCTATGGGCAAAAAAAATTTCCCTCCGTGATATGCATAGCGGCGTGTTGTATAATCTCACATTTATGGGGGTTATGGAGCTTGACCACTACACATGGTCTAAATGAAAAGGAGTGAAAAATAGTGTGCGCGCGTGTGTATATATATATGATATAATAATAAGGATATGTAAAATGGAATGGTTTGATTATATACATGAGTTGACATTTATACTTGCAAATTTACTCTTTTAGGTGACAGGGTTAGGTTCATTTGTAAACAATACCCTTCATAATAAATTGTGTGAACTAATCCTAGCCCTTGATTATCAATACATAAGTGTAAATCAATTGTTAGGATTTTATCAGCATTTGATGATGAAAAAACACTAGTGTATTTTACGATATGATAATGTAAATCTATGGTTAGGATTTGTTCACGCAGTTCACAAATACACTATTGTTGAATCTAGAACTCCACCCTTAGGAGATAAACTCATATAATTGGAGTTGATATTGCGTCATCCAATCTTTATTATAAAATTGAAAACACAATTATTATTATTATTATTATTACTATAGCGAACTAAAATGAATAGTGATTTTAATATTATAATAATATATAGTTTTTTTAATACTTCTATTATTTTTATATTATAATAATAGTTATTTTCTTTACTTTTTAACTTTAATCCTTTTCTTAATATCAGGGGTTGGGATAAGTTTGGTGTCAACCGGTATCGAACCGGTATTGGTATCGAAAATACCGGAACGGTCCTGTTCGGTATCAGTACATGAAGGTAAAAACCGGCACTAACACGGAAAACGTCAAAAGTTGGTGCCGAATTGATATTGAAAATCTTTTGGTTCGGGAAATTCAGTGCTGCTACCCGGTACCATTTACTTATCCTTGATCACGGTTACCGTACGAACAACGGTATCGTACAACTTTTTTTTGTTGATTTTCTTCAACTTTTAATTTTTTTTCTTTTTTGAGTTTCAGGGGTAGGGATGAGCTCGGTGCCAACCGATACAGAATCGGTACTGATACCGAAAATACCGGTTACGGTACCGGTATATAAAGGTAAAAAACGGTAGTGAACAGGTACCAGGAACGCCAAAAGTCGGTACCGAATTGGTGCTTAAGATCTTTTGGTTCGGCAAATTTGGTACCAGTACCCAGAACAATTTGCTCATCTCTGACCACGGGTTTCGTACTAACAACATCGTTACCATGCAACTTTTTTGGTTGATTTTCTTTCGGTTATCTTTTAGTGTTTTTTTCTACATTTTCTTTTTATTCTTGTCAGTAGTTACGTTCGCAACACACTTGTAGTGATTTCAAAACACATGTAAACACAAACTAAATAACAAAAGAAATTCGCTACAACACGGCGAGCTTCTATAAACCTAGTTGTTGTTCAATACAGATCCTTTTCTTTCTTTAACTTGAGTTTATATTATCATAAACTTTTCTTTTGTTGACCAACTATATTTTTTAACTTACACGATTTGATGTTTACATGGGAACATAACATTGTTTTCACATGTCAATTCTATGTAGTTACTAGTTAGGTATTCAAATATAGACTTTCTACTCAACATAGTCATTTGTTTAGTTGATAAGAGTTTGACATGGCTCTCGTGAAATACTTTCACAATACAATGAACATGTCCTTGCATGTTAACCATGACACAATTAGTTGGCACCTAGATGTAACATATAAATATTACACATGATCATTAAGATCACGATTAGTACAATCTAGAACTTACTTGTGGCGAAGGCCTGCATATTTCTTTATTAGTGTGTGATAAGCATGTAGTGTGATTGAATGTTCTATTCTTTCAATACATTGCATGTCGACGTCCAATAATCCTTTTTCGTCCCTTTTTATTGTGTTAATTTACGCACATCCAATTCTTTGTTTCAAGGTAGTCACGAGAGAATAAGTGTATAATTAAATAAAGTAAGTACTAGATTAAGTATAGTAAATTGTGTTTATCAAAATAAATCAAATATTATGTATTCAAGAGAGAATAAGTGTATAATTAAATCGTGTGTGGCATGCATGTCTCATGATTCTTCCCATAATTATAATGAGCATGAAGTCTAGCTCCTCCTAGTGACGATGATGTAACACCACCACTTTCACCTAGTTAGTCATCTTGACTTCATTGACTCTTATGATTCTTCGGGTCGACCCTAAGAATTCGTTTACAATGCCGATGGCTAATAATTTATCTAAACCATAAGAATAGTTTTGTAAGTGGGTATATGTTGGTGTTTGTATGGATATACCCAATTAAAAAAAATATATTTTACATATACATGTCGGGTTTTATTTTAAATAACGTGTCATTCGAAATATCTAGCTCTGGCCGGTGGTCCTTTCCGCCCACCCTCAGGGCCGCCCTTACTTCTCATAGCACCTCCAGTGCTCTAATGTGACGAATCCATTGGAGGGCGTCCACCTGATGTGGAGGAGAGGGGGAGGGGTGAAATCAGTGACTACCAATAGGCACATATGGTAATGTTCACGGTGAGAGGGAGAAGAGAAGCCAAGCATACCAACATGGAAGATGATCAGTGGAATTCGTACCCTTGCGTATCATGATGATCGACGATACCACTTAGTTCTCAAAGAATGATATGCATTTTCTTTGTGCTTCTTCCAACTTGATGATCATAAATAACCACAACTTATCCCATTTATACGGTGGTAATTGATTATAAAGTTCTCGATACAACATCTTAATGAATGGTAATAGCATTAACTATGTTAATGTGCTCTAATATACAACTCTCTAAAATCATCAACCATGTTTGCATACTTTCATAAGATTTAAGAGGGTATTTAGTAATCAATTGCCTTCTCTAAAGTTCTAAAAGTTTCAATAACCCTTAAGAATGTGTCAAATCATTTATAATATATAAATGGACATGTAAAGTCATTGGGTTTTGCAACTATTTGGATGCAATAAACAAAATACAAAAAGTGTCTACACAAAGAATAAAAGTTGGTTGACTCTTTCGAATATAGTAATAGGTTAATACTCGTGGATCACATTAACTTTGAAGTGTAGAAAAGAAATAAAGATAATATAAAAAAATGAAATACAAAACAAAAACCAATATTTGCTTAAAAGTTTTGGTTGGTTTGTTGGTTGTTGTGGACCACCATACTTTTCATAATTACAACTCACTATCTACGTCTATTTCTTCAACTAAACATCACAAGTTTACATCTTGAGTCAAGTTTGCTAATTTTACGTCTTGAATTTGCCTTGTTTTTAGTTTTGTACATGAATTGTTAGCAAATATATGTTAATTATCATACATAAATTATTAAATATATTACAAATAATTATATATGCTTGATATGTTAAAGTATATTTGGGCTTTTACAAACACATATTCTTAAAAACATTGGTCAGAACTAAAGCAAATATACCCATTCCCTTTTAAAGATTCCCTGACCAAAAATTATAAAGGTTGGTGTTGACTAAGCTCATATGCTAATTTTAACTAATCCAGATTTATTTATTATTTTGTTTGTACTATTATTCTTCTTCTATAGTTTAATGGCATGAGTCTTTGATGCTCTTGTAGATCTTTCACTTGTGTTTACTATATGATTAAAGTCATAACAAAGTTTACATCTTAAATGATTTAATAATGGGACATTTAAGTTTAATTTAAGTTTACATTTTCCATCAACTTGATCTACAACGAAATATAATTTAACATAGTATACGCACACCTAAGACCTTATAATTATCTGTCGGTGTGAATACAAATGCAAATACATTAGTAAACATCGATATTTAACAGAGTACATGAAACGTTCAGGTTGTACAAATATTTAATCTTTAGTACGAATATATACAAAGTGATGACTCACAAAACACGCAACGCACGAACATACACAAACACTAATGCATGTCTAATCTACCACATCAACAACGTTGTGCACTTGCACCGCTCGAACCACCACGAGACGGTTGCGAGTCCCGTCCCTTAGTTTTTTTCTTGGCTTCGCGGGGTTGGTTCTCCATTGCTCGGTTTGAAGTGGGTATGGTTTGAGAGTATAAAAAATTAGTGAAGTGAGTGTGGTTTGAGAGTATAAAAAAATTAGTGGTGGGTGTGGTTATTTATATTTGTTTAAAAAGTGAATTTTTTTTTAAATTTGACCGTTGCAAAATTCGACCGTTCCTCAAACCTCGTGCCAATTCAACGCGGTGAACGCATGCCGAAGACCCTCCCCAAATCGGGTCCCCGCAGTGATGGCGGCGATGTTCCCGATTGGAGAATGGGGTCACCACACCCTCTCCCCGAGAGTGCCCCGAATACCCTTATAACATTATTTCCTTCACTACATTCGAAAAACATATAGCAAGTAATAAATAGAAGGTAGACTTTTCTTGTAAACAACAAACTTATTCATAAAATCTATTTTTAAAATCCATATATTGCTTATGTTTTGTAACTCAAAGCTGTACCACTTTGATGAGGTTAATCACCAGATATCAATAGACCAAGAGTGATCGACACAATGTTTTAATAACCGGTTTTTAAATCGTACCAGATTAGGCTTAAAAATGGTTCAATCGATTAAACCGGGTTGTAACAGGCGGGTCAACCAGGTTGACTAATTAACCCTATAAATCCATAAAATACAATTTCAACTCAAAAAGAATCTAAAACTATATCATTTCATAATAAAAAAATATTCAAAATTTAATCCATAATAAAAAATAATTCAAAAATTCATTATTGGTACCTTTTTTAGATGCTAGATTTTACTAAGAAGGTAAATCGTCAACTTTTTGGGCCATAAAAGATTAATAGTCCAAATTTTAACATTTGACCCGGTATACCAATTTAAACCGGTGTAACCCATATTTCTAGAGGTACAACTTCTTTGTCGTTCTCTCAATTTATCGGTATAATTCGTGTCAATCAAGCTTCCGACATCCAATTTAACCAGTTCAACCGACCGGTATAAACCAGTATTCTAAACATTGGATCTACAAAACATAGACTAATATATAAAATATATAATACCAAAAATGTTTTTTTTAATTCCTACCACACACCCACCCTCACTTTTATAAACTAAACAAATCTAGTCCTTATCACTCCTCCACAAACCCACCCCTTTTCTCTCTTCAACAAATGAACACCTCCAACACACCACCACAAACCACCACCACCACAACATCCCACCACCTATCACCACCACCAAACTTAACCAACAAAGAATCCAACCAACTAAAACCATCTATAACCACCTTCCACACCTACAACCTCACACCAACCCAATGCTCCTCCCTACTCGCCTAACACATCAACGCGCCGGCCCACACCGTCTGGTCCGTCATCCGCCAATTCGACAAGCCGCAAACATACAAACACTTCATCAAAAGCTGCACCGTGAGTGAAAACTTCACAATGGCAGTAGGTTGCACGCGTGACGTCAGCATTATACAATGGCAGTATGTTGATGATATAATTTTGACAGGTAATGATCCACAGGCTATTGACTCTGTCATTCATCACCTGAGCCGCGTTTTTCCCGTACAAGACATGGGTCGTCTATCTTATTTCTTGGGTATTGAGGTTGCCTCCAAAGGCACGGACATTGTACTGTCACAACAGAAATACATCTCTGAGCTGTTACAGAAAGCAGGCCTATCCGATGCCAAACCTGTTTCGTCTCCTATCGCCACAACGGCTAACTTAGCCTTGGGAGACAGCCCACCATTTGACAACCCCGCAAAATATCGACAGCTCGTTGGTGGCCTTCAATATGCCACCTTGTCAAGACCTGACATTGCCTATGCGGTTAACAAAGTATGCCAATTTATGCATTCTCCCACCGAAAATCACTGGTCCGCTGTCAAACGTATCTTGCGCTATCTAAAAGGTTCTATCTCCCACGGGCTTCTCATACAACAGCACTCCGAGTCAGCGTTACATGCCTATGCGGACTCCACACATCCCAATCTCTCGGCCTTCTCGGATGCGGACTGGGCCGGGTGTCCGGATGACCGTCGTTCCACGGGGGGCTATGCTATCTATTTGGGTTCGAACCTTGTCTCATGGTCTGCACGAAAACAGAAGACTGTCTCTCGGTCATCCACAGAGTCCGAATACAAAGCACTCGCAGATGCTGTTGCTGAATTGACATGGCTGCAAACTCTCCTTCGTGAGCTACATGTCCCTACACGATCTGCCCCTAAATTATGGTGTGATAATCTGGGTGCAACATATCTATCAGCTAATCCCGTCTTCCATGCCCGTACAAAACATGTCGAGGTAGATTATCACTTTGTTCGAGAAAAGGTGGCTCGGGGTCAGCTATCAGTTCAGTTTATTACTACAGATGATCAGATCGCAGATGTCTTTACAAAGCCTTTGCCTTCTCCAAAATTTCTCTTTCTACGGTCCAAGCTAAGAGTCGCTCCCCGGCCTTAGCTTGCGGGGGGATATTAGACAAACATTAGTTCATATTTAATTAGTATCTAATTGTATAGGGTCTAGAATGTATTATTCTAGTCTTTATATATACCATGTAATTATACAATTCAATACGTAATACAATTACTGATTACCAAGTTTATCTGTAAGTAACGAACTTACCTCGATCTTGTGACTTTGTTTGTGAACCGGAACTAGCTCCTTCTTCTTTCGATCCTACATGAATTCGTTCTTATTTAGATCATCATTCTTACAATCATAATCATACTTTCAAGCATCAATGTCACTCATATAACAATTAACAATGCATTAACTTTCAACATATCAAAACCATTAACTCATGATTTATTCAAGACTACTTAGTTGTCATTGAGGCATTTAATCGAACACCTAACATGCGTACTACTTATCAAGCCTCATGTACTTGTATCTTATGCATAATTCACTAGAATACATCACAATTAACACAATCAACCATTCTTGCACAAATCATTCATCCTACACATAATAATCTACGAATGTTCTAGTATACATACTTTGATTCATAGAAATTACTCTACTTATTTCAAATTACATAACCATCATCCTACTAAGACAAGTGGGGTTTTCCCCAAAATCTTTAGTACTTCACATTCAAGCATAATACACCTTCTAACTAATGATTCTAACCCATACATAATCTCAATTTCATACTAATTCACGGATTGGTGAAACCCACTTCATAGAAAAGCATAAGAACACAAAATTCTAACTCACCTTAGGTTCAAGACACTTGGATTATTGAGTATTTAGGCACATGCATTCGAATTTTGCCATGAATCACTACTAATTTGCTGGATTTTGGAGTTCTTTTATGAAGTAGGGTTTCTCCCCTTTTCTTCTTTCCTGGTCGCGACCCACAACCACACCCAAATACTGGGTTTTGATTTCTTATTTCATATTTTATCAAATGTTACAAAAACAACCCCCTAGTTAGGTTTATTGATCCTTTTTATCCCATTCTATATTTTATAAACTTTCTTTAGATTTTTAACATTAATACCATAACTAAGTATATAATTCTTTTAGTTGTTGAAGCATTCTATTTTATAAATTTTGGGATGTTACAAATCTACCCCCCTTAAAAGAGGTTTCGTCCCCGAAACCTTAATACGTACCAAAAAGAGACGGGTAGTGCTTTCGCATTTCATCTTCGGATTCCCAAGTTAGATCCGATCCTTTCCTATGCCGCCATTGCACTAACACTTGTCGAATGGCCTTGTTTCGTAAATGCTTTATTTTGGAATCCTTGACAGCTACCGGCTTTTCAATATAATTCATTTTATCATCCAATTCAATGTCATCAAGTGACACATGCGCTGTATCATCCGCGAGGCACCTTCTTAGTTGAGACACGTGAAACGTGTTATGGATTCCATCCAGAGCTGGAGGTAATTCTAACCGGTATGCCACCTTACCAACACGAGACACTATTCTGAACGGTCCGATGTACCGAGGACCCAATTTTCCCCGCTTGCGGAACCGTATTATGCCCTTCCACGGCGAGACCTTTAAAAACACACGATCACCTTCTTGAAATTCGATAGGGCGTCTTCTTTTATCGGCATAGGATTTTTGCCTGTCTTGCGCCGCCTTCAAACGATCCCGGACTTGATCGATCTTTTCATTCGTCATTGCTACAACATCCTTAGGCGCGAGTTCCCGTTGCCCGATTTCTCCCCAGCACACAGGAGTTCTACACTTTCTACCGTACAACATTTCGTATGGCGCCATTTTGATACTACTTTGATAACTGTTGTTGTACGCGAACTCCACTAACGGTAAATGGTTGTCCCAATTACCCCCAAGGTCTATGACGCAAGCCCTCAACATATCTAGTAACGTTTGTATAGTTCTTTCCGACTGTCCATCCGTCTGCGGATGGTAGGCGGTACTTAATCGCAAGTTCGTGCCCACATCTTCGTGAAACTTTCGCCAAAATCGAGACGTGAATCTTGTGTCACGATCCGACACAATAGACACGGGTACTCCGTGACGAACAATTATTTCATTCATGTAAATTTCTGCCAACTTCTCGGATGATATAGTTTCTCGTATGGGTAAAAAGTGAGCACTCTTTGTGAGTCGATCAACTATGACCCAAATCGCGTCATGACCTCGTTTCGTTCTGGGAAGCTTTGTAACAAGATCCATGGTTATGTCTTCCCACTTCCAAACTGGTATCTCTAAAGATTGCAATTTACCATACGGTTTTTGGTGCTCCGCCTTTACTTGGGAACACGTCATGCACTTAGCCACGTACTTAACAATGTCACGTTTCATTCCAGGCCACCAATACCCTTTCTTTAAATCTTGATACATTTTTGTAGCCCCAGGGTGTACCGTATAACGAGATTTGTGAGCCTCCTCTAGCAGTAATGATTTTACTTCGGATAACCAAGGTACCCAGATTCGGTCATACCTGGTCATAATGCCATCAGCATTCATCTTTAATTCCCCAATCAGGCCTTTCATTCTTTCCTTCTTCGGATCACCATTTAAGGATTTCATTTGAGCCTCTTTGATCACCTCCAAAAGTTTAGGGGTGACAGTCATCTTCATTGACTTAACTTGTATGGGTGAAGGGTATTCCTTCCGGCTTAACGCATCTGCTACAACATTGGCTTTCCCGGGATGATAAAGGATTTCACAGTCATAATCCTTAATTAATTCTAACCACCTTCGTTGTCTCATATTTAATTCTTTTTGTTCGAAGAAATACTTGAGACTTTTGTGATCCGAGTATATGATACATCTAATTCCGTACAAATAATGTCGCCACAATTTCAACGCGAACACTACTGCAGCCAATTCTAAATCGTGTGTTGGGTAGTTACTTTCATGTGGTTTAAGCTGCCTTGAAGCATATGCTATCACTTTACCCCGTTGCATTAAAACAGCCCCCAAGCCCTGATGTGAAGCATCAGTGTATACTACCAAATCTTCTGAACCCTCGGGTAGGGTTAGAATTGGGGCGTCAGACAGCTTACTCTTCAGGGTTTGAAATGCCTTTTCTTGCTCAACTCCCCACACAAACTTCTCATTCTTTTTGGTTAGTCTGGTTAAAGGTAACGATATTTTGGAAAAATCTTGTATAAACCTTCGGTAATACCCAGCCAAACCCAGAAAACTTCTCACTTCACTCGGGTTCTTAGGAGGAACCCAGTTCACAACAGCCTCGACTTTAGTTGGGTCTACCAAGACGCCATCTTTATTAATGACGTGGCCAAGAAATTGCACCTCTCTAAGCCAAAAAGGCACATTTAGAGAACTTAGCATACAACTTCTCTTTCCGAAGAATCTCTAACACTTCGCGCAAATGATTTGCATGTTCGGCTCTACTACGAGAGTACACAAGGATATCATCTATAAACACTATAACAGACTTATCTAACATGGGCCGACATACTCTATTCATTAGATCCATAAAAGCAGCCGGGGCGTTAGTCAGTCCGAATGGCATTACCAAAAACTCGTAATGCCCGTATCGGGTCCTGAACGCTGTTTTCGCAACATCTTCTTCCCGTACCCGAAGTTGGTGATACCCCGAACGCAAATCGATCTTTGAAAACCAACTTGCTCCTTGCAGTTGGTCAAAAAGATCATCTATTCGAGGTAAAGGGTATTTATTTTTCACGGTCAACTTGTTCAAATCTCGATAATCTATACACATGCGCATCGTGCCGTCTTTCTTTTTCACAAAGAGTACCGGGGCTCCCCAAGGCGACACACTCGGGCGTACGAAACCCTTATCAAGTAATTCCTGTATCTGAGTCATTAGCTCTCGCATTTCAGCGGGAGCTAACCTATAGGGAGCTTTAGCCACTGGCTTGGCGCCCGGATTTAATTCAATTCGGAATTCCACCTCTCGCTCAGGTGGCAATCCCGGTAATTCATCCGGAAACACATCCGCATATTCATTCACCACTTCTACTTCTCCAATTTCAGGCACCTTCTGTCTTGTATCCACCACATAAACCAAGTAAACCTTACCCTCATTCCTTGCGTGCTTCACCGCCTCGACAATCGTGCACAGTTTTGTCTCTAACTTTCTTTCCCCACAAATACTTATTCGAGCCCCACTAGGTGAGAATACATGTATAACTTTCGCCTCGCATCGAATTTCCGCGTGATAGCGGGATAACCAATCCATCCCGACTACCACCTTGAATTCCCCCAAAGTCATAGGAATGAGATCTATTTCGAATTCTTCGTTTTCTATGGTTATCTTACAATTTTTACAAATTTCACATAACGAATAACTTTTACTATCCGCTACTTCTACTTCTAAGGGTACAGACATTCGTTCCTTTCTAAAAGAGGGATAACACATAAGTTCGTCTGACACGAAAGATTTGCTAGCACCAGAATCGAATAACACATTCACGGGTATTTGGTTGATTAAGAAAATACCTGACACGACATTCGGTGAGGCCTTGGCTTCCTCGGTAGTAATCTGAAACATTCTTCCCCGAGCCTTCTGATTTTCATTCTTCTTTTCATCTTTCTGCCCTTGTTGTTTAAGCTTTGGACAGTCAGCTTTCACATGACCGGGAGTGAAACAATTGAAACACGTCCTTACGGGAC
This sequence comes from Helianthus annuus, assembly GCF_002127325.2. Classification (NCBI taxonomy): domain Eukaryota; kingdom Viridiplantae; phylum Streptophyta; class Magnoliopsida; order Asterales; family Asteraceae; genus Helianthus; species Helianthus annuus. The sequence goes on from NC_035449.2 coordinate 4,943,992, forward strand.
TAGGGCACTTAAAGTAAGGATGTCCCTCCTGTCCACAGTTATAACACCCCTTCTTCGCCATTAAACATTCTCCGGTGTGAAGCTTCCCACAAGTTTTGCAAGGGGAAATACCACTTTTCGATCCTCCTTTACTTCTAGTGTCGTGTTGCTTAGGTTTCTTGGATGGACTCGTAGTTGATGGCTTTTCAGCAACTCTTTTCTCTCCTCTTTCCACTTGTCGCTTCAATTCTATCTCCCTATCCCGGGCTAAATTGATGAGTTCACCCAAAGTCTCACACTTTGAAGGAGTAATGAACTCCCTATACTCGGCTTTCAACATTCCATAGTACCGATTGATCTTCATCCTTTCAGATTTGACGAAATCATCACAGAACTTCAACTTATCGTAGAATATATTGGTAATCTCATCAATAGACTCATTCTGTTGGCGAAGATGCAAGAACTCATCTTGTATTCTATCAATTGCCGATTGCGGGCAATGATGTTTTAAGAACAACTCTTTGAACTCTTGCCATGTTAAGGTTTGGAGTCTTTCTTCCCCTATCTCTTTACATTTAGTATCCCACCAATCCTTGGCTTGTTGCTGGAGTTGACCCGTAGCAAACATTACTTGATCTTCTTTCTCACATCGACTACGCACAAATACAGCTTCAACGTTTGCTATCCATCTTTGGCACTTTATCGGATCCACCTCCCCTTTATATGAAAAGGGATTACACGCCATAAAATCCTTATATGTACACCTTCGTTCCTTACTTTTAGTTCTGGATCCTTCAATCATTTCCTTTAACTCCTCAATCTTGCTAGCCATCATCTCATCAACAATCCCTAAAACTCGGCTCTCAACTTCTTGAGCTAGCTTGGGAAGGTTTGCATTCATTACTTTTTCTGCCGCTTCCATCATTTTATTACTGATTGCCTCTTGACGGGCTATTTCGGCATCATCTACATTACTTGCGTCCGTCATCTACATAAAACATCCATTCTATACATTAAAATTTTTCTTTCGTACATTCCCTCTAGTACATACATACTCATTCTATCATATACTTCATTCTATTCGTATTTCATACTTCAAACATCATCATCATTGATGATAATGTCGTGTTGTTAAACCATTCTTATATCAAGTTGTTCTTTCTTTCTTATTAGACATTTTCTTTCAACATTCTTGATGTATAATGACCTTAGCCAAGGATTACGGGGCCTTAGGAACTAATTAAAACGAACCTCATACTCAAACAAACAACATAAAAATAATTCAACAATTTTTGATGGTCACCGTAAGCTACGGTGACCACCGTAGCTTACGGTGATGATTGGTTCTTTACGGCCTTACTCTACTGTCTTACGGCAGCTCTAATTTGCCCAGTGTCCACCGTAGCTTACGGTGGCCACCGTAAGCTACGGTAGTGCCCAGCGAAATTCACCCCAAAACTCATGTTTTTGACCCTTCCGAACCGTTTTCGCACCCGGTTTCAATTCCACTAACCCACAAGTATTCTAATGCACCATCTATCATTATCACTACATTCAAAACTTCTTTCTAACACTTTATAACTTGTAACGTTAATTACTATAAAGCTTTCTTAAAAGTTTTACCTCTATTTGCGTCTCGGAGCGAACACACCCATCCTTGCGAGCTTTCGGTTTGAGTTCGGGCACTACAATGTGTTCGAATCCCTCAAACCTAGGCTCTGATACCAACTTGTTACACCCTCTAATTTCATGCTTGAAGTTAGAAAAAGACACATAATTTAATCACTTAAAAATTTAAAATTTGGGCATGACCCGTTCGCAATTTGAATAACTTCCCTGTTTTTACTATATCAAAATACGCTAATAACGACACCTTTAAGAAACCATACGAAAGACCATACATTTAGACTACCGTTTCAAACAACAAGTTTAAGTTACTTAGTATTCACAACATCTACTAAAAACACGAAACTTCAACACTACTAACTTTGACAAAAGCCTTAAACTAACAAGGTTACTACAAGATTGCGGAAGCGCATCATGGGTGATCAAGGTGTGTTCGTATCCGAGCGGCGCAAAGACAATCATACGGGTGCTTTACCTACATTCATTCAACAAACATATTAGCGTATTCATACAATCACAATACATGTCACAAATTTACAAAACATCTTACCAAGCGTTCTATTTCATTCCACTTCATTCTAGTCAAGTAAAAACAATTATTTCTCATTCATTTCCAATAACCCGTTTAATACGGATCAAGGAGGAGACTTCCATTAAATTCCTTTCTATCCGGATCCGAACCGACCCAATCACTATGGACCGATACGGATTCCTACTTCCATATTCTCATACGAAACATTTATCTTAATTGAGTAGCAATTAACAAAGGAAACAACATAAATAAACTCACAACTAAACATGTAAGTAACGAACTTACCTCGATCTTGTGACTTTGTTTGTGAACCGGAACTAGCTCCTTCTTCTTTCGATCCTACATGAATTCGTTCTTATTTAGATCATCATTCTTACAATCATAATCATACTTTCAAGCATCAATGTCACTCATATAACAATTAACAATGCATTAACTTTCAACATATCAAAACCATTAACTCATGATTTATTCAAGACTACTTAGTTGTCATTGAGGCATTTAATCGAACACCTAACATGCGTACTACTTATCAAGCCTCATGTACTTGTATCTTATGCATAATTCACTAGAATACATCACAATTAACACAATCAACCATTCTTGCACAAATCATTCATCCTACACATAATAATCTACGAATGTTCTAGTATACATACTTTGATTCATAGAAATTACTCTACTTATTTCAAATTACATAACCATCATCCTACTAAGACAAGTGGGGTTTTCCCCAAAATCTTTAGTACTTCACATTCAAGCATAATACACCTTCTAACTAATGATTCTAACCCATACATAATCTCAATTTCATACTAATTCACGGATTGGTGAAACCCACTTCATAGAAAAGCATAAGAACACAAAATTCTAACTCACCTTAGGTTCAAGACACTTGGATTATTGAGTATTTAGGCACATGCATTCGAATTTTGCCATGAATCACTACTAATTTGCTGGATTTTGGAGTTCTTTTATGAAGTAGGGTTTCTCCCCTTTTCTTCTTTCCTGGTCGCGACCCACAACCACACCCAAATACTGGGTTTTGATTTCTTATTTCATATTTTATCAAATGTTACAAAAACAACCCCCTAGTTAGGTTTATTGATCCTTTTTATCCCATTCTATATTTTATAAACTTTCTTTAGATTTTTAACATTAATACCATAACTAAGTATATAATTCTTTTAGTTGTTGAAGCATTCTATTTTATAAATTTTGGGATGTTACATGTAGCAACACATCAATGCAAGTAATTGCACCGTTTAGATTACTTTTCATGCACACAGTAAGTAAACTGTATTTCGTTTGAATGAGATTTTATATACACAACAACTTATTTTGGTTTCTTTTTTTGTCTTTTTCTGTAATGAATGAATTGTAGCATGTAAAATTAACTTGGATATTTAGAATATTGATGAGCAAATCGTATCAAATCCTGTAAACGAACCGGTATCGTATCGGTACCAAATTTATTATACCAAATCATTTTCGGTACCAATTTGGTACCCACCTTTTGGCGTTTTCAGAATCGTTACTTTCGGTTCGACACCGGTCTAGCACCATACCTGTATTTATTGATTTTTACCTTCAAATACCATACCGTATTGTACCGAGCATTTTCGGTGCCGGTACCTGATTTTGATGATTTTCCAAATCGGTACTTTCGCTGCCGTTACCGGTACCGAGCTCATCCATATTTTAACGTGTTAGCACCGTAATAACTGAACTGAAAACAACCGAATTTCCAACGTGTAGCACGTGTGAGTCCTATTATTATATATTAGGTTATTTAAAATCGTTTTTTTATAAGGGAGTGACTATCCTTATCACATCATTTTATTTATGTTTTGATATTCGGTATGTGTTTGCCGTTGCTGACACGCCTTTTGTAGACTATTGGGTCCCGCCGCAACGCGCGGGCCGAAAATAACTAGTTATAAATAATAGTTCAATACCTTTGTCATTGTACTTTTATTCAAGTCTCAGATTTTATTTTCTCTTTATCACCTTATAACTTTAACATGACCTTGATTAAAACATTACACTTTAGATAATTTGTGTTGTTAACAATACCGATTGCCGATACCGTACAGGCAATGAAACGAACCAGACAGATACCGACCGAACAATATCTGTACTGGTTCGGTATTCGTTTTTATTGTTTTCGATTGATATTCATTTTTTGTTGTCGATTGACTGTTTTTTTTTCTCTTTCGGTTGTTATAGCGAGTGCCAATACCGAAATCAACTAAACCAATTAACCAAGCTTGTATTTATTTAAAATAAGTGAGTTTCAAACTTAATGTATGGCTTAGAAATAGACCATGAAATAGATATAAAAACAATCTAACCCAGTTTCTAAATGTTGGTTTTGATTGAACAATGTTACTTTAAAACCATACAAGTGTTTAATATTCAGAAAATTAAATAAAGTATTACAATTGTTTAAGATTTAGTATAGTGTGGACTAAAAAAAAACTACTTCATATACAATGAAATCTGAGAATAGAAAATAACGAAAAGTCGAAAACAATAGTCTGGGGCAGAAAGTGAAAGAAAGTCAAAGTTAGGGGTACAAAAAGGTAAAAGAAAAAAAATTGAAAAAATTAATATTGGCCCATGCAGGTCTCGAACCTGCGACCTTCGCGTTATTAGCACGACGCTCTAACCAACTGAGCTAATAGGCCGCTTTGATTTCATCAATATTTCATTATATTTATACAAACAATAAATTTATGCAACATGTTCCATCTGAATTATATAAAATAGAAATCTGTCATATATTTCTATAGTTTTATATTGTTTACATGATACATAAGATTATTTAATGAGGTGAGATACTTTATGATGTTTTCTAATTTGGAAAGTCAAATTAATTACTTTGTTTATTATTCAACAATATATTATTGCTTTATTATGCATATAATAATAAGCAGCCTAAACATAACACATGTTCCTTAGAATAAACACTTTGTCAATACAACCATAAAAAAAAAGTATAGTTGCTCAAATTACATGTGGAGCAGCATGGTTTACGTATGTAAAACAAAATTCTAATGGAAATAAGTGAACCCTTATTTAGAAATAATTTTTTTGTGGATTCATAGAGTTGGGAAATCACCTCTCACAATTTTTATATATATATCCATATCATCTAGTCCCACCAACAATATATAAACAAAAAAATGTACATAATAGTACATCTTTTCTCTCCTTCATTCCCATATATATTCTCATCTCATACCATCAAAACACCCTAAGAGAATTCGTATCACGTCATTCATGAAACATCATAACCATGAAACTAATATGTCCGGGTTGTCATAGCATGCCAAGAACAATTTCTATTAGCGATTTTACAGACGGATGTGGGGCTGAACAAGGGTCTCACCCTAGGCCGATCATGGGTGAGGAGACTAAACGGCCCCCGAAATTGGTTCATGGGCCATTAGAAAAGTTAAAAGATCGGAGCTTTAAACGTAAGGATGATGGTTGTAAGCCTATGTTGATGAGAAGCAGGGGGGTGAGAAGGGATTGGAGTTTGGAGAATCTAAAACAAGTAATGAATACCGCCTAAAGGGAAAAAAAAAAGGTTAACTAAAACAACTCATGTATGTGATTAGATGAACCTGTATATTATTTCCTATTGTATCGTAATTATTTATATTCCATGTGACCTTAATATTGTTATGTATATATTTGTGTGATACTATACAATCCTGTCCTAGGTTAGTTATATTTTTTACCTAAATTGTACTTTTGTTCAAGGGCGGATATAGCTTGTAAATAGGGGTAGCTCACGTTACCCCTTGACGCTCCAGCGGTAGTGTAAATTTTGGAAAAAAAATGACGTTTTTTTAAACGTTGCGTCTGTAAGGATTTTCTAGATCCACAACTGGTTTTGTTAGGTTTGTGACTTTGTTCAACCTTCTTTATGTTTTGGTCATCTAGATTCTAGACTAAATGATCATACATGGGCAGCCCACCCCATGGTAAGACTGGGCTGGAAAAGTAAGAGAAAAAAACACCATGTGGGCTTTGGAGAACTAGAGGCATTAACATAATAAAATCCATCAGCCCACTAGCTTCCTTCATATTTTTAGAATTTGTGTGTACTTGTTAATAATCGAATTTTAAATATTAGTCGATAAAACACCATGTGGAGAATCGCTTTGATATTTTAATGGTCCTTGATCTACAAATAGTCCAAGAAATTGTGCACCACACATAGGAGCTAATAAAAACAATTTGTCAAAATCATCTTTTGCAAAATCTATTTAACACCACCACCACATTATTGGAAGGTAGCCTTCGAACCTCATAGATAAGAGATCGCTTGCCCGAAAAGCTGATCAAGACTTTCACTATATTAGCGGTTGTGTCGCCTTCTTCATCACAACAACACGAAATGTTGATGGATGATTGAGAATCATAGTAAAAAAGTTTGTAAAACATGTCTCGCACCGGTTCATCTCACATAATTAGTAGTAAGAATTAGGAACATCTTATAAGTTCAAAATTGTATTTCAAATAACGTTCTAAATCACGTAATCTTGTTTTCGAATGAAAGTACCCGTACAATCTATAATCAGATAAGACATAAAGTGTTCCTTAAAAACAAGACATTCTTTTCTGTAAAATGAATTGATCATGTTGTAAGTTAATTTTTAAGAAAGAGACGTTCTTTATAGTTTTTCTGAAAATGTTAACTGAATTCATTTATTGGTTGGATTCTTATGCGTTGTCAAAGGAGAAGAAAGTTATTGAGGCGATTATGTTTGTGACTTGATGGATCATTTGGCGAGCCAAAAATGAAGAAAGTTTTGGCGAGAAAAGAAAGACTAAAAGTATTTGTTCTTTTGATGGCATTGTTTTATTTTTTTATTTTTTTTTTTCATTTTTTTATTTTTTTTTTTTTGGTTTTCTAGTCATGTGATAAACTGTAAGTTAGGTTGGACACATTGGGTTAAAAACCCAATGCTTTTCGTGTAATTTTCTCTTCTCCGGTTAGTGGTTTGTTAACTGGGTAGTTCTATATAGTTTTTTTTTTTTTCATAAAAAAGTTGTTTGTTAAATATTACACTAACCAGATGATTCCCTTCGTGAAGTAACGTAGGGGTGCAAACGAGCTGAGCGGCTCACGAGCTGCTCAAGATTGGCTAGAGAAAACGCAGAAAACGAGCCAAGCCTTATCGAGTTCGAACCGAGCTTGAGCCTAAAATAAAGCTCGTTTATTTATCAACCCCGAGCTCAAGCCTAGCATGTGAAGTTCGTCAGGCTCGTCGAGCCTTATTGAGCTATAGTGTTATTTAGTTGTTATTAATATCTAATATAACGTTGCATCCTCAAAATCCACATGCAGAGTTTTGCCGCAAATCTTGCGACTGACCAGGATCAAGCCACTAATCATGTTGAACAAATATTTAAGTTATTAAAAACCATCACAATCAACACGATTAGTGATTAGTTATATATTTATATGTCCAAAACATAGTTTAAAGTTTAAACCAATGATGGAAGCTAAACGTAAAAATCTAGACATGAATTAAAAACCACAATATTTAATAAAAATTAAAACCAAAAGTTTATTGCAGCTACGACACTCCAAAGGCTACAAGCTCCCATGTTGTACCTCACGACCTGCAAATTCAACCGAATACACGTAGATACTCATAAGAAGGATTACGACGGTATTGGAGCTTGGTGGGTGTATGGTTATATAATTGTTTGCTCGGTAAGATGTTTAGAAGGTAGGTTGCGGTGTTAAGCGCATGGTCCAAAAGTAAGTAGGAAGGGGTGCGTCTTGATACCATGAATCTGTGTCCTTTTCCTTGTATTTCATTCAATGTATATAAACAGTGTTACAATATCTATTTTAGGCTAAATATCAACTAACTGAGAGACTATATGGGAAATACATTCATACTATATTTACAAGGAACCCCCCCCCCCCCTCCCCACCCCCCAAATCAGGGACGCTGCCCATAGACATTGCATGGGGTGTTGCAAAATATCCAATAAGACCATCCGTAGTGGGGCGTTTTTTTTAAAAAAAATTGAAAAAAAACGCCCTAAAACGCCCCCCACCCCATTACATACGGCGTTTTAAGGCGTTTTATTTGGAAAATTTTGTTGTAGGCGTTTAAATTAAAACGCTGCTTTTGTTTCTTGATGCTTTGACCCACCAATCACAATCCACATACCCCCTGACAACTTTTTTGCATGTGGCCAACTTTTTGCAGAGGAATCAACTTTATGCTTTATTATTTTTTTTTTATTTTTGTTTAATGATTGGAATGGGGGTTATTGACATAATGCCCCACTACGCCACTTTTGCTATAATGCCCCCTTGCTGACTAGGACGCCACGTGTCGGATAATGCCCCATGGTAGGGGCATTATAAGGTGTTACCACTACACATGGTCTAATCCTAGCTTGTAGTCTTGTACCAATGTGTATTGTAATTTATAATTCTAAGTTAGTCTTTTAAGTAAGTTCTAATCCAAAATAACTGGGCCTAAAAATCATCAAGTTGTATGCCACTTTAAATTTTCACTATACTTTTGAGTAATTATTAGTGCATACATAATTACATAGTGAAATACACTATGTATTTTTATAATCATGTAATAAAGATGTTAAAAAAATATGTTAATATGTCAATAACCTATGTAGAGAGATACGACTCGAATTTAATCCATATACCCATTAAACACTATTTAACCCGACACTTCTGGGTTAAACCCTTTCACAATTCAGTTACGTCTACGTAGCAAACATAGTACAACAACAAAAAGAATGTTCATCTCCTCTAAAAGAATTAAAGATCTCACTATTAAAATGGTTACACCTTTATTCGGACGCCACACTAGGGCTGTCCAAACTGCTCGACGATCGAAGATCGCTCGACGATCGCTCGAAAAATGCTCGTTCGATTCCCGCTCAGTTTGTAAATGAGCCGATCGGATCGGTTCGATTCAAATTCAATCCGAGCATGAGCAAAGCTCCGCTCGCTCGACGATCGCTCGGTTTCGCTCGAATTATTTTTATTAATAATTAATATATATATATATATTATAGATTTTATAGATTAAAAACCCAAAAAAAATATATATTATGGTTTTGTTTAATGCTTGTGTTTATAGGTTATATGTTGATTTGAAGTTGAATTTTGTGGATGAAGATGATCAAGCTTAAAGAAGAAGTTTATGGCTTTTGAACTAAATGACAATTTGTATTCGCACTTTATTTTTAGAACATTTTTAGAATCATGATTTGAGTTATGTATTGCTTTTGTTAGTAAAGTGTTGGACATGTTTTAATTAAGTTAGAATTTGTTTTTGTTGAACGAAGCCTTATCATTCAATCGAGCTCCGCTCGATTTTTTTTAGGATTTGATAAAAACCGAGCGGAACTGAGCCGATCGATTCAAATTCAATCCGAGCATGAGCATGACTTTTGCGCTCGGTTTTGCAAATTTGATCCGCTTGGATCGGATCGGTTGTAAATCAATCCGAGCATGAGCATACCTTCGATCGGATCGGATCGGTTCATGAACACCCCTACGCCACACACACGATAGTGACATTAACCCTAATTGTCTGTGTATAAATACTTCACTATAACGTAATGCGATTCATTCACTCTCTCCTACTCTCACTCATACTCCCACTTAACGTTTATTTGCTCTGAAAGAGTCGATATTTCATCTATCGCAAGACGATGGTCACATGGAGAAACCCTTTCTCGACAAAAGAAACAAGTTACAAAAGCTTAAACGGTTTTTATAAACTGTTAAATGAATTGTGAGAACCAAAGGTGAAACATCTTTTGACTTAATACGTGAAACATCTTGAGACACGTCGTAAGCTTTGAATGCAGGGACGAAAATTGATTTTTAATGAAGTGATAAAGATTGAACATTATGAGTGAGAGTAGTACATTGCGCATTTTTTAGTTGTACATGAGAAGAAAACAAAACGTGCTAGCTGTTTGGGAATTATACGCAAACATTTTCTTTATTTGTTTTGTATTATATTCCTAGTTTCTTAGTACGGATCGAACGTAAACCAACAGAGCGACAGGTTTCATATCCAGATTAATTTTATTTTTTAAGTAAAATGCTAAAATGCTTCTTGAGTTTAAGCCAATTTTATTACTTTAGTCTAAAAAGAAAACTTTTTTGTATTTGGTCTTTAAGATTTTATTTTTATTGTCAATTTAATTCAATCGACAAACTAGGTTACAATGTATTTGGGCTTTAAGATTTTATTTTTATTGTCAATTTAATTCAATCGACAAACTAGGTTACAATTTTCTGTTAATTTTCTTTTTTGTCGTTTTCTTTATTAAATTAAAGTAATATAGTACTGTGTGTCTTATGAAATAGAAAAGCATCGGTATTTTCCTTGTGCACCCATTTGATATTCGCAACTTGCAAGGTTAGTGGTTGACCCGAGTACCCGACATAAAAATCTAACAACAATACCGAAATGATTGAGATATTTAGTTGGGTATCTAAAAACTTATTTATTTAGTAAAAAAGCCGAAACAAATAATAAAAGTAAATACCGAAATGATCGAGAGATTTAGTTGGGTATCTAAGAACTTATTTATTTATTTCATGATATAAGAAAAACATGGTCATAAAATATCTTAATTAGGGTTGTTCAGAATTCGTTTCGAGTTCGAAAAATTTGAAATTCGACTTAGTTTGATTCGATTATTAAGAATTCGTTTCAATTATTAAGAATTCGAATTCGATTCAGTTTGAGTCCAGTAAATCGAATATGAATTTATAATTTTAAATTTGATTCGATTCGAAATTCGAATTAAAATTGTATATATTTATTTGCTATTTGTATATATAATACATATATAACTTTTACTGGATCAAAACGAATTTTTTAGAATTTATCCGAATTCGGTTCGAATTCGAACATGAATTCGAAACAGATTCGAATTTTTAATCGATCAGATTTTTAATCGAATTCGAATCAAATACAAATTCAAGCAAAAAATAAATTATTCAAAAAATTGATTCGATTAATTCGATAAACACCCCTAAATTCCCAATCCTAAATTCTCTGTAAATATTAACTTGAAACCTGACCCGTTTTATAAGCAGGTCAACCCGAACCCCACCCGTATTTAAATGGGCCGTGTCAGTCGACCCAAAACCTGTTTTTTTTTTTTTCAAGCCGTGTCAGAAATTGCCGTCCCTAATGAGGAATAGTAATTTTTTTATTCGTGATTTTCTTTTTCATAGTAAACATTTAAGATTTTTTTTCATTTTTGTAATAAAATTTTGATCTTTTTTAGTTATGACACAAAAGTTAAACGAGTTTACTATTATTCTGAAGTATTTGTTTTATGTTTTTTTCTTAAATTTGGTCATCGTTCAGTTGGTATTTAGCACTTTGTTTTGTAGTCACATTTGGTCCCTTGAGTTTTTTTCACCCCTCGACTTTCTAATATGTATTGGTATATATTTGACTTCATCTACTTTTTACGTCACATGAGTCAATTGATGTTAAAAATTTGTATTTTTGTTTTAATTTTTTTCTAGCTTTGATCGTCGCTCGATTCTACTTAGTACAGTTTTACGCCGCAACACTGGTCTCATAGTTCTATGCCACCGCCACAACACAAGAGGCTTTTAAAGTAGTTTTGATAAAATAAAATGATTTTTAGATTTATTTTAGTGGTGCCATGAAACCAAACGTGGTTTTTGTTTGGTAGTGACACTTTTGTTTTATGTCAGGGGGCCGGCCCTCCTCCTCACAAACCACACCATTCTTTATCTCACCACGTGAAATCAATGCTCCTAAATTCCAATCATATAAACCTTTTTATCTATTTTGTGCGTTGCATATTCATGTGACATGTTCATCATCATTATATTTATAATAATAATCTCTACTTTTAATTATTTACAAGATTTTACCCAATACCCATATTAAGTAAGCCTGGATTGTGTGCACATTTAGTCACAAGTTTTTGTTTTTGTCATTCACAAAACAAAAGAAACATGAAACCATGTCGGAGAACACGATTCGAGTACTAATGAACACGAACATGAACAGAAACATAAACAAAGAGAGCGGTTTAACGCTCTTGTTTTATTTAAGGGTTCGATAAGATTCACTCATTACACTAAGAACATACAAGGAATTAACACAAGTAATTAAGTGTGCTACTAATACTACTACTATGTTACATTAAAAAGCTTCACTAATTGTCCCAAATTCTTCATGGACCAGAAAATTTGCCGGTTAAGGCTAACCGGAGCTCGTCTTGACTGTACATCCGACCGGCCATTTTCACGGTGGCTTGTTGAATCATCAACTCGTTCACAACCGACACACTCGCGTGGTTCACTTCCAATTCTAGTTCCATCAACGCCCCCATTAGCCGCGCGGCAGGGTGGTTCTTTTTGCTACATTGGATCCTAACCATCGCGTCCCACCCCATTACCTTCACATCCACATCCAAATCCGCTCTCGGGATGAGGGCCGCCGTCGTCGTCGTTTTCACGTCGCCCGATGACGGATGCCGCGAGTCTTTATTCGACAATTCTTTCGTCAACGCGTCAACTTGGTTTCTCAACTCTTCCTTCTCCGTTTCGGAGCTTTCCACTTTCGATTTCAACTCGTTAATGTACAAAATCGCGTCGCCTAACAACGAGGCTTTATCCATTTTCGACACGTTAGGGACGACGGCTCGCAACGCGTAAAACCGCTGGTTTAGCTTCTCTCGTCTCTGCCTCTCCGCCTCGACGTGATTCAACGGCTCCTCTCGTCCATTCGCCGGTTTCCGCCCTCTTTTCCGCGGTTTCTTCTCCGGCTCCACCACTCGAGCACTCTCCGCCTCTTTAATCACCGACGCTTCAAGATCCGAATGGTCCGAATCCACCCCAGTCAACCCAACACCACTCGATTTCACAACACCCGACACCGGAACCACATTCGACACAAACGAAAGCATCCCGTCTTCGTTACTCCCACACGAAGTCGGAGATCGCTTCTTACTACTCTTCTCCTCCACTCCAACAAACCGCGATTTACCCGCAAACGGAGCATCGTTAACACTCCGTTTACTCTCACCGAAATTCAGAATCTTACTAGATTCCGCCTTATTATACCCGGAACCCCCGTTTTTCCCGCCGTTAACTCCGTCAAACGATCTGAATTCAGAGAAATTCAACTCTCTGGTACCAAAAAATCCGGTATTACCGTTATTTCCGTTATCACCACCAGATCTAGCGTTTTCATTAGGGTTTTCAAACAGAACCTGTTTCTGAACGTGTGACTCAACAATATCCTTAACCGGCGTGACGTCAGCATGAGCTGTAGACGAAGCAACCGGATCCGTTATCCAAATAGACGACGGGTCGTCACCACCATCACCCGGATCCGTAACATTATTATTATTATTATTGTTATTATTATTATTATTAATCTGCATCATATCCGTTCCGTTAGTATTATTGAAACAGAACGAAACCCTAACTTTCTTCATAACATCTGAATTCTGAAAAATTAACTCCGTTGACCCTAACTCGATAACGCCGTCAGAACACGGAACACAAACAATTGTTTGTAACCCAAACCCTTGACCCTGACGAGCACGTTCACAGTGAGATGACATCAGCCGGTCTGAACCGGCAAGCCAAACCGGCTGGTTAGTAAACGCAGCTTGACCCGGTAACCCGGACCCGTTAACAAACGACTGCGTCATAGAGATTAGAAAGAACCATTCGGTGTCTGTGACTTCTTCGTCAACGGCGTCGTTTTCCGGTGCTGATGTGCCGGAAATCATGGAGTTGAGTTCTCGGAGGACTTTTTTCCGGTATTGTTGTTCGGCTAAGGAGGTGGCTGAGGGTGTGGATTTGGGTTTGTTTGTTTCGCCTTTGTAGTAGCCGTCGCCCCAGCCGAGGACCGGTGAGTAATCGATGACGGAGGATTGCCAGAAGATGGCGTAGGTCCAAGGCTCACGAGCGGTGTCGATGAGGGTCTGGAGGCGTTGTTGTAAGGTGTCGGGGTTGAAGGGGTCGTGGATGATGGAGGTGGAGGCGGAGGAGGTGGTGATGGTGGTGGTGGTGGTGGTGGGGGTGGGCCAGATGGAGGTCATGTCGGAGGAGATGAAGGCGTCCATCATGGAGGAGTTGTCGTCGGAAGACCAGTGGTGGTTCATGGTGGTAGGTGGGCGGTGGAGATGAGTGTGTGAAACGTGGGGAAATAATAAATAAGTTTTTAAAGAAGGGTGTGGGAGGAAGGGATCATGTGGTTTCTAAGAAGGCTAGAAGAAGTGTGTTGTCATTTATCCACACGTTTTTTTACGACTTTAACCCCACACAAGCAAGCCTGTATTTGGTATTTTGGATACACAGTAATTCTTGATTAAAGTTACCTTAAATGTAAAACCGTTCGGCAAGAAGTTTGCTTGTGTTTGTTCGCTTATTAAACGAACGAACACGAACGAAAAAATTGGTTTGTTTAGTTAAATGAACGAACATGAATAGAGGTCGTGTTCGTTTATTTATGTTCGTGAACATTCGGTAACGTGTTTGTTTGTGTTCGATAATTCATTAGTGTTTTTAGTTTTATATTTTATTTAAATGCTTAAATATTCTGATAAATAAAAGATTTAATAAGTGTCAGCGTATTATATATTATGTTCATGAACGCTTTTTTGTGTTCGCTTATTTCCATTTGTGTTCATAACATCAATTGTTGCTCGTTTCTGTTAATTAACGTTCGTTTTCGTTCATTGCTTAAAATTAACAAGCAAACACGAACGAACAAGAACAAATTCATTTCCTTATCAAACGAACACAAACATAAAATCTTGTTCGGTAAGCGTTCATGAACACATATATTTTTTAACAAATGAACACGACCAAGGTCTTGTTCGTGTTCGTTCGTTTCGTTTGCAGCCCTACAGCAGTAATTGTAAGCTGGGAGCAAAATTCTAATTTGTAATGACCAATGAACGAGCACTAACGAATAAAAATTATATCGAGTCAACCAATTAAAACAAAACACTACCATAGGTTTTTAAAAAAACTAAAAGATGGCAAGACTGTAATTCTGAACTAGGGGAAAAGCTTAATTTTGACTGGGGGTAAAATTGTAATTTACCAAAAGCTTCAACGATGACAAGACTGTAATTTTAAACTGAGAGAAAATTGTAATTTTGACTGGGATAAAATCGTAATTTGTCAAAAACTACAACGATTGCAAGACTGTAATTTTGAACTAGGGGCAAAATCATAATTCTAAACTGGAGGTAAAATCGTAATTTTTTCGGATGACTAGGGAAGTGTCAGACAGCTACCTGGCACTATGTACAAAATTGAACCATATACTCATCAGTTTAGCCTCATCACGCCTCTATCTCTCTCAAAAAGAGAAAAGTGGATCATAAAACATGAAGTCATCGGATTTGAAAGAGGGTGTCGGATTTGAGAGGTGGGGCTTGTGAACAAGACGAGGTAGTAGGGCTATTGGGGTTTAATGTGGCATTGTGGCAATGAGACATGTAGGACACATTGTTAATAGAGAAAATTACTATTCTAGCTAAGAATAAAGTCAAATTACCAATTTAGCCAAGTGATGCGTCTTTGGAAGGACCGTCTCTAATCCCAAGGCGGCTGATGCCTCTTCTTGTTCCTTTTTTGCGTCTGCCACTCTCCAATCGACACGTGTAGCAATGATTGATTACATCCAGAGTGACGCATGCGAAGCCTCTCATAAGAGGCAAGGTATCCGGCTTGCGTCGGGCTTCCAGCAGCCTCCTAAAAACTCAGCTTTTAATGCGTCTGTACAAGACCCGTCGGATGAGTCCGTAACGCAACAAAAAGTCACTTTTTCAGACGCATCACATGAGTCGGCGACGCATCCTTCGCGTTTTTGTCAGACCCTTTGTAAGCTTTTGCCAGACGAGATGAGCACTTCTTCGGGTCAGAACCCCTAAGCGTCTAGATGAGCACTTCTTCGAACCACGGTATGACGGATCAGAGTATGAAGGGTGGGATCTTCTTCAAAAGACTGACAGATCGGAGTTTGAACAGGTGGGAACCAGTAACCCGATTGTGATGCGTCTACGTGAGCACTGAACGTTGACTTTGAATATTTATTTTCCAAAGCGTCTTGCAAACGCATCCATGGTGAACGTGGCAGCAGGTGAACGAATTTGATAGCATTAATGTGTTTGCACATGTTTTGATGAGTTTGGAACCTATCTAATGAGTTTGGCACAATTTTTTAGGGAATATAGATGCAAGCCAGCCACACAAGCCAGCTGGCAGACCAACAAGCTTGTACAATTTTCTAGGGAATCAGTTTCAATGTGATGCGTCCTAGACAGACGCAACAAGCTTACTTTTTCGTCTGATGCGTTGGCTGCCACCGCTTCCACAATATTCTACACAAGTGTCAGCATTTTACTGGCGGATGCATCCCAAACCTTAAGGGGCCTTCCAAAGACGCATCACTTGGCTAAATTGGTAATTTGACTTTATTCTTGGCTAGAATAGTAATTTTCTCTTGTTAATATAAATTTAATGGCATAGTGTTAAAAACTCTAACGATGACTATGGGGAAAATCTAATTAAAGTGTTTCAAGATGTTATGAATATGTTTTAACATTATGTTATTGGTTTTACTTTCAAAAGTGTAGCTAATAACATATAAATAAAAATATTTTGATTTATGTATAATTAGGATTAAGATGAGATACAATCTAGAATTGTCACCTTTTTCATATAAAAATTGTATATCAAACAAACATTTTATTATAAAACTTTTGGAGACTGATTTGATGTATGGTGAATTTGATTGTATCAACAAACATTTCATTACAAAACTTTTGGAGACTGATTTGATGTATGGTGAATTTGATTATAGTCACACTGACGAGAATCTATGGATGCCAAAACGTCTTGATCAAGTTAAGTTCTTCACATGCAACACATATCAAACAAAAATTAAATCACAAGTGCATTGAAACAAAATTATTCTCGTGTAGAAAATGAGACACATAACAACACAAGAGCAAAGCATTGCATAAAATTTTACTTGTGCGACTAAATAAAATGTGTAGCTTATGTATACATAAAAATATTTTAACAGCAGACTCACACACTCCTACTAATCATATATTACACCATTTATGTTGGAAATAGTTAAATACTATTATATTTGTGATTAATATAATAATTATTTAATAATTAAAATAAAAAAGAATGAGAGATCTTAAGCTTTATTTGTGTTGAAACTTTAATGGGTGGAAATTTGTGTTTATCTCACATAGGTGAAGAGATAAATTCGCTGTTGATTTACAAGTGGAATACTCTACATGTTTGTATTCTTATGTGAAAAGTCACACCAAGCAGTAGCCAAGAGGGTGCGAAGCAACCGATGCACTCGGGTCGGGGCTCCGGGACCGGGACAAAGGCAATGGACGTAATGTGGCGTTTTAATGGCGCATTTTGCACTTCGTGGGCTCGAGCCAGTGGCTTGGTGTGGTAAGCTGAAGACTGTTTACATTCCTACTAGTCAAGTTGAATTAAATTCTCAGAATTTATTATGTTATTGAATTCGAGATTTCATATTTCATTGAATTATGTATTCAATTCAGACCTTTCAATTTTGGAATTCTAAACAAGATTATATACAAAGCTTTTTGCTTTGTTTAGGACATCACATAGAACACTGAAAATTGTGTGGTTCGTACAACACACACAACATCAAACGAATTCCCTAACTTTGCATCTCTACGCACTCTTGTTTCATGTATATTTTCAAGTACTAGGCTAATCCCAACAGTACAATCTGCTTAGGCTGTTGTACCCTGAGAAACAGACGGGTTCACCTGGGGGGCCTGAAATCTGTTTTAAGGGAAGCGTCTAGAACGTGCCTTAGCCAAAACCTCGTCTTTCTTCTATTGTTTATTAACTTTGGTTGTAATCAGTTTAATGATCTTTCGTTTTTTCTGTTTGTAATTTTTCAGAAGTTATTTGGTTATGTAGTTTATTCCAATTTACTGGTTGTAATTTGTAATGGAAACAAATAAAATTATATTTTCTTTTATTTTATTTTGTGAACGGTGTTCCTACAAGCTTAAAATAGATTTTAAAACATGTTCAATGTTTTGGTTTTATTTTTTATTTTTTACAAACAATTTGTTTTGTTTATTAGCAAACTTGTAGTTTGCATTGGTTTTCTGTAAACCAATTCGTAACTAATTATATTTCTCATGAGAAATGGCTACTGTTCAAGCAACCACATCAACCACTGTTAGATCCACATCCACTACCATGGGACCATTAGTGTAACACCGCGTGTTACGAAAGTCAAGGTCAAAGTCAAGATTGAAGTCAAAGGAAGAAAAGATTGCTAATTGCGATCTGTCACTCCTTGCTTAATTACTGATTTGAATTCTTTGACTTGTAATCAAATCTTTTATTTTAATCGCTTTAGTTGTATTATGTGGAGTATCTATTAATAATCGAGGTTTAATCGATATTTATCGCATGTTTTATCGTTTATTCGCTTTATCGCATCACATCGCAATCGCATTCGCGCCTTGATAGGTAGATCCTGAATATTGTTTTACGTGTGTGTGCTACTTATGTGTTACTTGTGCATGTTTACTTCATGTTTGTGGTAATTAATCGAAACGCAATCGAAATTCTATCGTAAATTGAATCGCAAACGCTAAATGCATGTTAATTATAATGAGTGTATGTTAGATATAGTATTTGTGTGGTTATTATTAATCTATCACATCGCGTAATCGAACCTCGCTTAAACGCATCGCAACGCCCAACGCACGAAATGAAACGCCAAAACACAACTCGTCGGAGCCACCCAATCGAATGGCCAATCGATAGAATGGCCATCCGATTGGATTAACATCCGATCGAGGCACTATCCGATCGAGGTGCATCCTGTTCGACACCTGCACCTCACATTTCCCTTTTTGGCAACCTATAAATACCCCTCTGTCACATCAGCTCTCCCATTCGACCAGCAGCACTCAAGACCTTCTTTCTTTCGATTTCTCGTGATTCTTGTAAGTTTTCAACCTAAATCTTGTACTTCTATAATCTACACACACTTCTTCATCATTTTCACCTTTGAATCTTAACTTTTAACCGTGAAATCAACGGATTTGAGGTATTCTAGGGTGATGTCATCATGGAGTTCTTATGAACTTCAAGCTTTGACCTCATTCCACCAAGAATAACTCAGATCTAAAGGATTTCCACATGATTTCACAACGATTTTGTATAGATCTAAACATTTCCAAAGAAAAAAGGATTGAAAGAAGCTTTTCCAACTTTCTTTCAACTCTTTTACACTCAATGCACTCAAAATCGATAGAATCGGAGCTCACTCAGATCTTCTACTCATCTCTTAGTGAAGCATCGGTCTGAGATCTGGTTTCTGTCGAAGAGACAACCGATTTCGGATTAAACATGAACAACCGTCACGAACAGTTAGCTGAACGGACTAGGGTGATTCCTGTTCGATCGGGTGATTTGGGATTTGACGAGGTTCCGTTGTTTAGTACGTTATCATACCGTCTCAACCAAACCGCAAGACTTTCAAAAAAAAATATGGTTCAAGACGATCTGGTTCGTTGGGACGGATTACCGTCCGATCGGATAGCCATCCGATCGAACTACTATCCGATCAGAATGCACTTGGTTCCACACTTAAACATTTGTTTCAAAATTTCAAAGGTCTGAACGTCGAACGGATTGCCCTCTGATCGGATAGCCATCCGATCGAACGACCATCCGATCATGTGACATTTGGAACTTCGACACTTAATCATTTTCATAATTTTCAAAGAACATCAGTTTCTAACGGATTGCTATCCGATCGAGTGACAATCCTGCTGTGAACTTGTTCTCACTAAGTGTCCTGCCAATCGGATCGCTATCCGATCGAACGACCGTTCGATCGATGACCTGAAACGTAGAGATACTTCTCTGTTTTCAAAATGCTACAAAGAAAACTTCAAAGCCATCATACACAAACATATCCTTCCCAAACAAATGTCAATCCAATCGAATGGCCATTCGAACGGATTGACATCCGATCGAATGACCATCCGATCGGATTACCATTCGACACTTAGCCACTTTTCACTGTTTTACGCGCCATTCATCGCTTATGCTATCGTTAACTGTCCAGGCTAATCTCTCAGCGCTCCCTTCAATCCAAGACAGTGTTTATTAACTTAAACGCTATCTGTGAGTATACTCGAACCCTTGTTCTGCTTTACGCACTTTTGGGTGTTACATACGTTACTTATTCTAAATCACCATCGACACACAACGCAAACACTATTTATACGCTAACCGTTATTGCATGCTACGTGTTATTCGATGAATGCTTGTATGTTATGTTAACACAATGATTGTTGCCTGACACCTTAGCAACGATAGTACTATAGTTTGGACTCAGCACCTGTCGTGGACAGGGGTTGTTAAGGGCTTTACTTCACGTGTCGCAGTGGGGATATGTGTTGCACATTCTACAACTCGCAGTCACGTCTGTGCATATTTTTCTGTCGATAACCTACTAGCCTTCACTCTGTTACATGTTACATGCTGGTTATGCGTAAATGATTTCAAACTCTATTATAGTATCAAACTTGTATGCTCACCTTTACTCTATGTGTATTGACCTCTATTTTAACGTATGTGACAGGTGCTTAGGATGCTTGCTTGCTATTTGATGGAATTGAGCTAGGATGGAGTCTAGAAATAAACTAAATAAAATTTGAGTTGTTGGAGTGGATATTTGTCTTTGAGAACAATGTCTGTAATAACTGTTTTTATTTTATATGTTTGTGGTATGGGACATGAACCTTTAATATATTATAACTAATAGTTGTTATGGATTCTCCTGGACAATCTGTTTCGCTCAGTGTCGCGCCCCGATGATTCCGCCATCGGTTGGGGTGTGACAATTAGTTGGTACCCAAACAGCCCAAGCTATGTCTAATCATGTTGAGAAACCAGAAAAATTTACTGGTTAAACTTCAAGAGATGGCCGCCAAAGATGTTGTTTTATCTAACCACTTTGAACCTTTTGAGGTTCTTGACTACGTCCCCCTTCCTGTTCTCGCAGAAGGAACATCTTATGTCCAATTTGTTAGTGTTGTTGATGCTTGGAAACATTCTGAGTGCCTATGCCACAACTATGTGTTGAATAGCGTTTTAGATGCTTTGTATAACATGTACCTCAAGACTGAGGATGCGGGTACTAAAAATTTTGTTATGGATAAGTTTTTGGACTATAAAAAGATTGATTCAAAAGCTATGATGAGTCAAGTTCAAGAACTGCATATTATTCTTAGTGACATTTTGCCTGAAGGAATGAATATTAATGAAACATTCCAAGTGGCAACAATTATTGAGAAATTTCCTCTTGGTTGGGTGGATTTCAAAAATTACCTTAAGCATAAGCGACAGGAAATGACTATTGAAGACCTTGTTATTCGTCTTTGTATTGAGGAAGACAACAGGTTGTCACACAAAAGGGGGTTAAGTTGAAGCCTCTACAAAAGCAAACCTTGTGAAGCATGGTCAATCTTCGAGGGGTTACAAAGGTAACAAAGGCCACAAGTTCAATGGAAAGGGAAAAAATAAAGGTGTTGACCATGGGCCAAAGAAGGGTGGTGTGAAAAAGAAAGTTGGTCCCTTTAATGGGAAATGTTACAATTGTGGTTAAACTGGTCACCGTGTTAACCAATGCAAAGAGCCTAAACATGACACGACTCTTATGGTTGATGATGATGGTATGCCTTTAGTGGCCATGATTTCAGACCTCACTGCCATAATGGAGGAGGTAAATATGGTGGCTAATGAGCCAAAAGTGTGGTGGGTTGATATTGGGGCTACCCGCCATATGTGCCTAGACAAGACCCTTCTTAATACGTTTAAAGAGGTGGTGGAAGAAGAAAAGTTGTACATGAGAAATGTTGCTACAACTGATATCAAGGGAAAAGGAGGTTATGCGATCTTGAAATGGACTTTTGGAAAAGAGCTCGCTTTAAAGAATGTGTTTTATGTTCTTGACTTGCGCAAGAGTCTTGTGTCTGGTTGGATGCTTAACAAGTTTGGCTTTCGTTTAGTTTTCTAGAGTGATAAATTTGTTTTAAGTAAGCGTGGTATGTTTGTTAGAAAGGGTTATGCCCAAAATGGCATGTTTAAACTTAATGTAATGTCTGTTAAGAAAAATATGATAAAAAATGCTACTACTTCTACTTACTTGGTTGAGTCTCCTAAAGTTTGGCATGGACGTCTTGGTCATGTAAATTTTAATTTGATGTGTCGTTTAATTAAATTAGATTACTTACCAGCTTTTCCATTGACTCTAAAACAAAATGTAAAACATGTGTTGAAGCCAAACAAACAAGATCATCATTTAAATTGGTTGAAAGAATAATTGAACCCCTTGATCTAATTCACACTGATGTGTGTGAGTTGAGATCGATTCCCACCAGAGGTGGTAATAAATATTTTATTACCTTTATCGTTGACAATACAAAATATTGTTATTTTTACTTACTTAAGAGTAAAGATGAAGCAATTGACAAGTTTATCTTGTATAAAGCTGAAGTTGAGAATCAACTTATCAAGAAAATAAAACGTATGAGAAGTGATAGAGGATGTGAATATGTTTCACCATTTGGGGATGCATGTGCAAAAAGTGGCATAATACACGAGTATGCCCATCCTTATACACCCCAATCAAATGGCATTGCAGAACGAAAAAATCGTACACTAAAAGAAATGATGAATGCCATGTTGATAAGTTCTGGGATGAGCCAGGACATGTGGAGGAAAGCCATTTTGTCAGCCAATTTTCTGTTAAATAAGATACCTTTCAAGAATGAGGATGTAACACCTCATGAATTATGGTAGGGACATAAATCATCTTATAAATACTTAAAAGTGTAGGGGAGCCTGGCCAACGTGATTGTTACACCTCCTAAGCCACTTAGAATAGGGCCTAAAACTGTTGACTGCATTTTCATTAGATATGCTAAAAATGGTAGTTCACATCATTTTCTTGTATATGAATCCAAGAATCCTGATGTGCACAAGGACTCTATCATAGAGACAACGCGAGGAAATGTAACTTACTCTAAAGAAGAGTTTCCAACGTTAGAACAAACTCATGCGAGTTCATCAACAACGAATCATGCAAGTTCATCAACAACGGTTGATGAGATTGTTCAAGAGGAATCTCAAGAACAATCAGAGACTGAAGAGGGTGAGTCGAGAAGAAGCAAAAGGCAAAGGAGTGAGAAATCCTTTGGGCTTGACATTCTTACATACATGGTTGAAAGTGAGCCTCAAACCTACTGAGAAGCAGCCTCCTCTTCAGATGGACCTCAATGGAAAGAAGCCATCAAGAGTTAAATAGATTCTATCTTGTAGAATCATACTTGGGAGCTAGTAGATCTTCCACCAGGGTGCAAGCCACTTGGATATCGATGGATATTCAAGAAAAAAGATGAAAGTTGATGGCTCTGTCGATAAGTATAAGGCAAGACTTGTGATCAAAGGGTTTAGACAAAAGGAAGGAGTTGACTACTTTGACACATACTCACCTGTGACTGGAATAATCTCTATAAGATTAGTGCTTACAATTGCAACCTTGAGAAACTTGGAAATACATCAAATGGATGTAAAAACTTCATTTCTCAATGAGGAATTAGAGGAAGAGATTTACATAGAGCAACTAGAGGGTTTCTCGGCTCCTGGCCAATAGGGCAAAGTGTGTAAACTTGTCAAGTCATTGTATGTCTTTAAGCAAGCTCCAAAACAATGGAATCAAAAGTTAGTTAAGCTTGACGGGTGGTTTCAAAATAAATGAATGTGACAAGTGTGTTTATGTGAAGAATACTTCTAAATGTTATGTGATCTTATGCCTTTATGTAGATGATATGCTTATCATTGGGAGTGATGATAAGATGATCAGATTTACTAAAGACATGTTGAAAACAAGATTTGACATGAAAGATATGAGTCTAGCGGATGTGATTCTTGGAATGAAGATCATTAGAACCCAAACTGGTTTGTTGCTAAGTCAATCTCATTAGTGGATAAGATCCTTGAGAAGTTCAATCTAGAGGACACGAGTGTAGCTCAAACTTCAATTGGTACCTCTTAACATTTGTCAAAGAATAGAGGATCGAGTGTTGCTCAATTGGAATACTCAAGGATCATTGGCAGTCTTATGTATCTCATGTCATGTACTCGGCCAGACTTAGCATATGTTGTGAGTAGGCTAAGTAGATATACTAGTAATCCTGGTTCTGAGCACTAGAAGAGTATAACAAGATTACTATGGTGTTATGTATTGTATTATGGCCAAAATCCAGCTGTTGTGGAATGATTCAGTGATGCCAACTAGATATATCTGATACGAAAGATTCTAGATCTACAAGTGGTTATCTCTTTACCCTTGGAGGAACAACTATATCTTGGAAGTCGTCCAAACAAACTCTTATAGCTAGATTCACGATGGAATTTGAGTTTATCATGTTAGATAAAGTTGGAGAAGATGTAGAATGGTTACGTCAGTTCTTAGAATAAGTTCCAAGATGGCCTAAGCCTGTGACAGTTATTTCCATACATTGTGATTGCCAATCGACTATTAGTAGAGCTAAACAGAAAGTTAGTACATAAGTCATCGATGGGAATGAGACTAAAGCCCTTAGAGTAACTTTGTACAACGAAAAACATATCTTAGAAAATTGCAGATCCCATGATCTAGGCTCAATAGGACCACCTAACTGTACGAACTGAGGTCACTATGAGGGAGTTCCTCAACATACAAAAGGAGTTACAAACTTCCTAGTCCATTTCTACTTAAAATCAGTGATATCAAGATAGGTTAAGCATATTACTTTTAATAAGTTGTAAATCACCTATGTTAAAGAGAAGTGGGGTTGCTTCGAATGGAATTTGAGGCACAATTCCTTGAGATCTCGTAGAACCAGGATAGTGTTCCATGACCATACGGACACAACTACTAGGGGTTAACCAAACCGGAAAGAGTAATGTGTGATGTGTAATAACGTCTACAGAAAAAAGGGTTGGTTCAAGGACACCGTGTCTACTAATCGCTGGCAGACAAAGTACACGTCACAAAGGAGGGTTCAAAGGGAAACCTAACTATCATGCATTGCTTAACCACTTAAATTTTATCATGACACATGACTACATGGTTCGATTCCCATAAATAGTTAAATAATATTATATTAGTCATTATTATAATAATTATTTAATAATTAAAGCCAAGATGAATTAGAGATCTTAAGCTTTAAATGTGCATGTTGGAACTTTAATGTGTGGGAAATTGTGTTTGTCCCACATGGATGGAGAGATAAATCCGTTGATTTATAAGTGGTATACCCTACAGAATTGTATTCTTATGTGATAAGTCACTTCCAATGGTAGCCAGGAGAGTGCGAAGCACCAGACGCACACTCGCGCCAGGGTACGGGACCGAGACGAGAGCGATGGGTGTAATGTATCTTGGCTCGGTTAACTTGTGGGAGCTCGATCCAAGCTTGGTGTGGTTAGTTGGAGACTGTGGACATTCCTACTAGTCAAGTTGAATTAAGTTCTCAGTGTCACACCCCGATTTCCACGTGTCTCACCGGTGGGCCCGGTGGGGGATTACCGTGACGATGTTGGCAACAATATAGTCAAACCACACAATTATATAATGCACAGCGGAAGCATAAGGTAAATATATAAATTTCAACCTCTGATCATAACATCAATGTATTACAGAAGTTGAATATCCACAGTGGATCGTAAACAAAGGTAAAGTATTGTTCCATTAGATACTGCAATCAAGCTTGCGAGGCTTATCCCGACGCTAGGGAGCTAATACCAGCCAATTACGTTTAGGTACCTGCACTTAATCTTTTTGGGGAAAATACGTCAGTTTACACTGGTAAATACATTCAACTGACACATTTGAAAATGTTTATTAAAATTGATTTGAATGCACAAGGCACAAACTCTTTTATAACTTGGGAAAATTCATAATGATCTTGTGAACGTTTTACATGTTCTTTTATGCGTTCAGTAGCCCGGGTCGTGCCGGGTTAAAGATTTATAGACACACCACGTTTGCGTAAAACCGTAGTACAGAAACCAACGGCTACGTCTTTTAGTTTTAATGTCGACACTTTATACCGGGTGTACGCCTACACCGGGATGTCGATGGTCGTGGCCATTTCGTAAAATGATGCCAAGGATATCCGGGACAACGGTCATTAAACCCCCCAAAGGCTTATAAGCAACAAAACTGTTTAAATGAGCCAATCATATTTAATCAATTAACCATCTAAGCGATGGAAGTATATAATGCTCAATCAAGCGGTATTAATATACCGTAACCCAAGCCCATATAGGGGAAATAAGTCAAAAGTATTTACCTTTGCAAGTATTAATCCTTAATTTAGATCAAGTCACCGATAGCTTTTACTGGGGCTCCTAATCTGGAACGAAGGTTTTAATTAACCTCTTAGAATCCTAACGGTCCTTATAGTAGCCGTAGCTTAAACCGGTTGATTCCGATATATAGATATGGTTAATTCGCACGAAGAGGCGAAAACCGAGAATGGAGTATGATTTGGACCCAACAAGTTCAGTGACTTGTTTTATATGGGTTTATAGTTCATACTCTGGATTTTGGGGTTCAAATAATATAATTTGACCCGTATCGGCTAATGTATGAAAACTAGTTTCATAGGCCGAACCGTGTGCGCAAATAGGCGAAACGGTTAACCATAAGAGTCGTACGCTTATTTCCTAAGTCAATATGCCTTAAAAGTATTTTTGGTATCAGTAGGATACCTTCCGTAATGCCCGTAACGAGTTTAAGTTTATATTATGCCCCGTAGGGGCTTTTCGGTTATTTTAAAGACTTTAAAAGGGATTTTCGAGTTCTACAGGAAATCCGAGTTTCCCGAACAGTTTATAAAGCTTAAAATACTTTAATTATTATTTAAAACCAGTAGCAACTGGAATCGGGTCAAAGGACCTTGTAGAACTCCCGTTTTGGCCAAAAATGGCATATTCGGTATTAACCGAACCGTAGCCATAACCGCAGGTTATGAGCAAGGTAAAAATTATTAAAAATCTTTAAAATTCCCAAAATATTATTTTACCACAGTGGGTAAAAGTTTTGGTGACGAAAACTTGGGTTAGATGGGCGTTATGCCAATTGCGCCGTTAATTATAAAACTTTCTTAAAAGTGCGCCTTTTAGCATAACTCTCATTCTAGGCCTCGGATTGACGTGAAACTTTGAGGACATGCTTATAATTTAACAAGCAAGGTTTTGGTCCGTTCACATGTCCGAAATACTCGTTTTAATTTTAAAAGGCCGTTACGGTCAACTTTTAGGCGAATGATGGAAATGTGCTAAAGACTCGGATAACTCATGAACCGACCACAGAGGCTTATACCAACATGTGACCTGGTCCTAAGAGAGTCCTAAGGTATATTTACACCTCACTAAAACGGGTCAGAACTGAAGTCAAAGCAAAAGTCAAACTTATGCGACTTTCGGCTCCGAACCGGTTCTATATAGTAAATGATCGATTCAAACGAGCGCAAACAAGTTTATATACTTATTATCATGTTTTATGATTGTCAAAACAGGTTCCATAACATATATATTACAGATTATGCATAAATCGCCAAAATAGCTTTCTGTTGACTTTTTAACCGCACGTTTGACTCGATAATTGACATAGTTAGAGTGGTGATCAGGGGGAACCATTTTAGAGGTTTAATACCCACATAAATACCAACTCATAACCACTTTTGATTCGTCATAAGACTGAACCATTTGCAAGATATTGTAATGACAACCGTTAGTTACGACGGTTGCGTTTATGAGCTATAACTATGGAAAAGTGAAGCCAAAATGGTTATCAACGACTTACAGAAGTTGCTTCTTGATTATAGAGCAGAAGAGAAGGCTTGGGAGCACTTAGAATGATCAGTAGTTGTGTGTTTTGATTGTGTGAATGGTTATGCACACAAAGGTGCTATTTATAGTCAAAAAACAAGCTCCTATGATCATTACAACTACCACAACAGGTCAGGGGTGATGGGTAGATGTCCCCTAAGTGTTATGGGTCAAATGTAGGGTGCCCATGCTCCATTAAGTGGTGTTTGATCGTTCAAAGGTTCCAAAAGCCAAGTAGTTACTACATTTCTGCATCTGGGCGTCGTACGCGACCCGCATGGACATTCCATGCAACTCTTACGCGGGTCGCCTGGGATCAGAAGATCAGACGCGAAATAGAGGAGGCTCGCGGCCCGCCTCAACTTATGTTTAAACCTTACGCGGGTCGCCTAAGGTTAAGATTTCAGGATTTTTAAATCTTTTTGTAATGATTACAGAATCGGGCCATTAATAACGAAATCTTTCGTAATGATTTGCCTGACCTTTCGGATTTGAAGGGGTAACTTTGCGGTTTGGCCCTCGGTTATTTACCGATAGGGGCCTCGTGTTAATTACCCGCATTATTAAGTCCCTGGTTTATTTATTAAGTATATTGGAAAGTCTTAACTTTCACTGTTGACGCTTTTAACCCTTCTTCTACGAATTCGATCGTAACTTTCTCGTTTCATACCGAAACTTCGCGAAGTTCATATATATTATTTTAGTGAGGGTATAATACCGTTACAAAGTCTTTGGGACGTTAAAGGGTCACTCAGAGGTATTATTAAACATGTTGACACAGTTAACCCCTGTAGTTTGTAATCTCTCACTTTCTTCCGCGTTTTATTTTTGTACGATCTATAATTTATTCGTTTGAAGGTTTAAGCATTATTTAGGGATACTATACAGTATATTTACCCTTGTTGACATTTATAACCCTCGAATTTTATATACTTTCAAGGTTTGTCAAAATTAGTCCTTTATTTATTATAGATGCCACGTGTAAACAAATGACACGTGTTAACACATCATTTGACACAAAATTTCGAGGTGTTACATCCTCACCCCCTTAAAATAAATCTCGACCCGAGATTTACTCAAATAAATAGGGGTATTTTTCTTTCATTGTAGCTTCGACTTCCCACGTATATTCAGGACCTCTACGAGCATCCCATTTGACTTTTACAATCGGTACGTGCTTTCTGCGAAGCTTCTTCACCTGTCGATCTTCAATCGACAAAGGTTTTTCTATGAACTTTAAGCTCTCATCTATATGCACATCTGTGTGTGGAATCACCAACGACTCGTCGGCGAAGCACTTTTTGAGATTGCAGATGTGGAACACATTGTGAATTCCATTGAGCTCTTCAGGCAAGTTCAGTTTATAGGCAACTGATCCGACTCGTTCAATGACCTCAAAAGGCCCTATGTATCTCGGACTCAGCTTACCCTTCTTGCCGAAACGCATCACCCCCTTCCAGGGTGACACCTTAAGTAATACCTTTTCACCCACTTCGAAGTGGAAATCCTTACGCTTTGGATCAGCGTAGCTCTTCTGCCTATCGCGGGCAGCCTTGAGACGTTCCCGGATCTGGACAATCTTGTTCGTCGTCTGGAAAACAATCTCTGGTCCCGATAACTGGACCTCTCCTACTTCCGCCCAACAAACAGGCGATCTACATTTCCTACCATATAATGCCTCAAAAGGCGCAACCTTTATGCTGGTGTGGTAGCTATTATTGTAGGAGAATTCGATCAGGGGTAGGTTCTTATCCCAGTTACCACCTAGATCGATCGCACATGCACGAAGCATGTCTTCTAGCGTTTGGATAGTACGCTCACTTTGACCGTCCGTCTGTGGATGGTAAGCCGTACTAAAATTTAAACGCGTGCCCAAAGATTGCTGGAAACTCTTCCAGAAGTGAGATGTGTATCTAGTATCCCTGTCGGAAATAATAGACACAGGTATGCCGTGTAAGGCTACAATCTTATCAACATAAAGTTGGGCTAACATATCGGAGCTATACGTCTCCTTTATGGGTAGAAAATGAGCTGATTTAGTCAGCCTATCGACTATGACCCATATTGTATCATTTCCTTTCCTGGTCTTGGGTAACTTGGTTATGAAGTCCATAGTTACGCATTCCCACTTCCACTCGGGAAGTTCAGGCTGTTGTAGCAAGCCATACGGCTTTTGGTGCTCGGCTTTGACTTGAGCACAAGTCAAGCACTTTGCTACATGGGCGGCTACAGACTTTTTCAAGCCTATCCACCAATAATTTGCCTTTAAGTCTTGGTACATTTTATCAGCACCAGGATGGACTGAGTATTTGGAACTATGGGCTTCCTGGAGAACAACATCTCGTAGTCCCCCATAAATCGGAACCCATATTCGTCCATTCAGCCTAAGAATTCCATCCTTGCTAAGAGTCAACTGCTCCTCAGTTACTCCCAGCTTTTCATTAGGATAATTAGCTTCCAACACAGCCTCTCGCTGTGCAGCCAATATCCTTTCAATCAAATTATTTTTAACTTCAATGCTCTTGGCATTGATTCGAATGGGTTTTACCCTTTCTTTTCTGCTCAATGCATCGGCGACTACATTCGCCTTGCCGGGATGGTACCTGATTTCGCAGTCATAATCATTCAGGGTTTCCATCCAACGGCGTTGTCTCATGTTCAACTCCTTCTGGTTGAACAGGTGCTGGAGGCTTTTGTGATCAGAATAAATCACAAATTTAATACCATAAAGGTAGTGCCTCCACAACTTAAGTGCAAATACAACGGCACCCAACTCCAAGTCATGGGTGGTGTAATTCTTTTCATGCACCTTTAATTGTCTTGAAGCATAGGCAATCACCTTGCCCTTCTGCATAAGCACACACCCCATGCCTGTATGTGATGCATCGCAGTAAACTACGAATTCATCTGTACCCTCGGGTAAGGTCAACACAGGTGCGTTGCTTAGCTTCTGCTTCAGTATTTCAAAGGACTCTTGCTGCTTCGGGCCCCAAATGTACTTTTCTTTCTTCTTGGTCAAGGAAGTCAAGGGCGCAGCAATCCTTGAAAAATTCTCAATAAATCTCCGGTAATATCCTGCTAATCCCAGGAAACTACGGATTTCGGTAGGCGTCTTTGGCTCTTGCCAGTTCATGACTGCCTCTACCTTAGCGGGATCCACTTGGATACCACGCTCACTCACAACGTGTCCTAAAAACTGAACTTCTCGTAGCCAGAATTCACATTTCGAGAATTTGGCGTAGAGTTTCTCACGTTGTAGTAATTCGAGAATGCAACGGAGATGCTTCTCGTGGTCAGCTTGATTCTTGGAATAGATAAGGATATCGTCGATGAAGACTATGACGAATTTGTCCAAGTACGGCTTGCAAACGCGGTTCATGAGATCCATGAACGCAGCCGGTGCATTTGTGAGCCCAAAAGGCATCACTAGGAACTCGTAATGACCATAGCGAGTCCTAAATGCAGTCTTGTGTACATCTTCATCTCTGACCCTTAGTTGATGATAACCCGACCTTAAGTCGATCTTGGAGAAGTAGCTTGCTCCTTGCAGCTGATCGAAGAGATCATCGATCCTTGGTAAAGGATATCTGTTCTTTATGGTAACTTTATTCAGCTCTCTATAGTCGATGCACAACCGCATCGATCCGTCCTTCTTCTTTACAAATAGGACAGGAGCTCCCCAGGGAGATGAACTAGGTCTGATAAAACCTTTCGCCAGCAGTTCATCCAACTGGGTCCTCAGTTCTTTCATTTCCGTTGGCGCTAGTCTGTAAGGTGCTCTTGCTATCGGAGCTGCTCCAGGAATGATGTCAATTCTGAACTCCACTTGTCTATCTGGTGGCAAACCAGGTAGTTCTTCAGGAAAAACCTCGGGGTATTCAGAAATGACAGGAAGATCCTCGATCTTCGGCTTTGGTTCTTCAATTAACACTTGAGCCATGTAAATTACACAGCCTCTGTTCAAACACCTTGAAGCTTTCAGCATAGATACGTCTTCGGGCAATCCGTAATGCGTATCCCCTCGAATGGTAAGAGATTCACCACTCGGAGTCTTTAAAACTATTTGCCGCTTGCCGCAAATGATTTGGGCCTGGTTATGGGATAACCAGTCCATGCCTAGCACGATATCAAAACCCGCCAATTTGAAGGGAAGTAGAGATAAAGGAAAAGAATGGTTCCTAATGGATATTTCACATCCTTCTAGAACGGTAGAGACGGTTTCTATCGTGTCGTCTGCTAACTCTACTTCGTATTTCACGTCAAGGGTTTTGATTGGCATATTTAGTAGTTGGCAAAATTTCTGGTCTACAAAGGATTTGTCAGCGCCAGAATCGAACAGTACTCTTGCAAATATATTATTTACGAGAAAAGTACCTGTAAGCACATTATCGTCCTTGACCGCTTCCTTTGCATCCAAGCGAAAAATTCTCGCATTTGATTTCTTCGTTTCTTCCGCCTTCTTGGCATACTTCGGGCAATTACTCTTTATGTGCCCCTTTTCATTACAATTAAAGCAGGTTGCGTCCTTTATCTTTTTACACTCCACTGTCTTATGCTCATTGGACTTGCATAGCCCACAGGGTGGAGTCCTTTGTTTTGACTGCGAACCAGACGCAAACCTACACTTCCCGGAGTGAGGTTTCTTGCAGACCTTGCAGTAAGGTCTTCCATCAGCTTGCCCCTCCTTCTTTGTCTCCGACCCTCTCTTTCCTTCACCGCTTCCACGGTGCTTTTTCCCAGACTTTCGTGAGGTATCATCCTCACGCTTTCGCTTTTCAGCCTCCTTGCTCCTTTGTGCCCTCAGACGGACAGCGTCAAGTGTAAGAGACAAGGAGAGGTCAGTAACTGACCTGAAGGTCGTTGGCCTAGAGGCCTTTACGCTGGCCTTGATTGCCGGCTCTAAGCCCCCAATGAATCGGGCAATCCTCCTAGGTTCTGGTGTCACAAGATATGGCACCAGGCGTGACATAGTGTTAAAACTTGTCAGGTATGCTTGACAATCCAGGTTTGTCATTACCAGTGAGACAAAATCTGCCTCAATCTTCTCAACCTCGTGCTGAGGGCAGTAGTTTTCTTTTATGAGGGTAATAAACTCCCCCCATGACATTTTGTACAAGGCAGACTTACCTGAAGCCTGCACCAGAGCTCTCCACCACGCCAGGGCCTCGCCCTTGAATGACTGGGACACAAACTTAACCACGTCCCTTTCAGCGCACCCGCTGATGTCCACAATCGTGTCCATCTCGTCCAGCCAGGTGATACAATCAACCGCACCTTTCTCCCCTGTAAATTCACGGGGCTTACATGATACAAAGTATTTGTAGGTGCAACCCTTAGCACTGGACGCATCAGTATATTCTCTATCGCGGTGAACGCTGTGCTCAGTAGACGAATGCTTGTCGTCATCTTTCTTGGGTTCAGAGGGTGGTTTGGAGTGTGTCTATGGTTTAGAGGGTGGTTTTGACACAGATCTGCCTTGAGACTCAGTATTTTGACGATCAATAGCTGCCTGGACAGCATTGTTGATCAGAGCCTTTAGTTGTGCGCCTGTCAAATGTACTGACGCATTGTCATAGTCATCTTCATTCGTGTGGCTGTTCTCTCCATTGGGATCCGCCATTGTATCTTGAATCTGTTACAGAAGATAACAAAATTTTAATTTAGGAGATTATTATGTGATTGTCTTTTATGACAATTTGTCGACCATGGTACAGAGACCATATTCGGTTAACTTATTATCTCATTACATATTAGGATTTGAATATATCCTATTTTAACTATATAAATAGTATTGGCGGCATAAAGCCTAATCATGATGATGTTTTATAATGTTAGCCGAGATTTCAGAGAATCAAAGGCATAGAGAATTGAACCGTAGTTCTTTATCTCTTTCTGACAGAGAGTCATAGACTATTACTGCCTTTTGTCTTATAAGACAATTATTATGGCCCATAGGCACTACACCTCTAATGGATGTCTTAATAGGGTTGGCCCGTAGGCACTACATCACTAATGGATGTTTTAATAATATTGGCCCGTAGGCACTACATCACTAATGGATGTTTTAATAGTTCTGGCCCGTAGGCACTGCATCACTAATGGATGTTTTTATAATACTGGCCCGTAGGCATTGCATCACTAATGGATGTCTTAATAGTTCTGGCCCGTAGGCACTGCATCACTAATGGATGTTTTTATAATACTGGCCCGTAGGCATTGCATCACTAATGGATGTCTTTATAATATTGATCACCTTCATTGGTGATTTAACCCGCGATTTATAAATCATTTAGTTGGGTTTTGAAATCCCTAAAGGATTATTGTATAGGAATGACGTGCGTGATTATAACGAATCACATCTGCCATGAATGTTAACATGCGTACAGAGGTTAACAGGGAATCAGAATCCTTTCAGTTAGGTCGTACCATCTTGACTAGATTTTAACAGACCCCAAGCTAGGTTTCACCTTTTAAGATTCTTTATTTAGGCAGATCAATATAAAAGGAATGGTTTTGATTTATTCTTATATATGTTAAAACAAAACCCATAACATACATTCCAAAATCTCAAATACAATTACATATTGCCCTAAACGGGTCTTTCAAATAATACATACCTCCATAGAGGTTTCAAAATAAGTGACAAGTCCACGCAGGGACTAATATAAGATAGGTGTCCATGCAAGGACTAAAGATAAGTCCACATAGGGACTAAAATACGATAAGTTGTCCACGCAGGGACTTATTTCAAAGTAGAGATTACATTAATACAACTATTAAGGGCTAATGGTCACGTTTCTTCTTTTTGCCCTTTAGTAGGTTCGCCAAGCCCTTGAGAAATCCTCGGTGGCTTTTCTTTTCTTCCTCGAACTCTCTCTCCACACGATCTAGTCGATGGAGTATTTCTTCCTGTTCAGGAGGAGAAAATCGTGGTTGTGGCGCTTGATGCGGAACTGGAGGTCTGGGAGGTATTGGATACCCATGAGCTGAGTAATCCGGTGGTCCCATGTTTCCATGTGCTCCGTCAGGGTAGCGCGCATTATATCTAGCCGACACCACATATGGGTCGCGCTCATAGCCGTAGTTGTATTGTGCTTGTGATGGTTCAAACGGGTTGTAAGCCGTTGGACCTGTGTAAGCTGGTATGGGTTGATCATACCCAAATGGTGGCGAATTTCGTGCAGTTGGTGCGGAGTTCGCTTCCTGTATAGGACTTGAAGGTCCTTCTTCATGTAGTGGCGGATAGTGGCTACTACTAGAATGTCGAGGAGTGCTGAAGTGGTTACCCCCTCCTCCTCGTGTAGACATACGAGCATTGGTCCTCCTACGCCTCGGCGGATCAGGTATTACTGGTTGTGCCGGTGGCGGAGGTGGTGGCGTAACTGCCTCAAAGCGTGAATCCTCAGAGGGATCCTGTGGATGTCTCGGTTGTTGTGTCTGATGAGATGGTGTGTTGTACCACTCATGTCGGTCAAACAAGGCCATAAAGCTATCTGGGCCTTGATACTGCGGACCATGATATGAAGATCCATCAGATACTTCTATCGGATGCGTGGGCGTACCACGAGCTGGTTCAGTTGGATCCTCATCTTCTTCCATGGGATCTTCAGAAAAATGGTCTTGAGGCCCTAGTGGAACAAAACCTGAAGGTTCCTGTATGTAGTCAGCCGGATTAAACTGAGCTACGTAGTATGGACTAGGGTCGTCGTAGTTCCGGTGCGAAACCGAACGTTGTAGAGGTATGAAGGAAGGTTGTGGGTTGTTGGGATTATTTTCTGAATCTGGTCCAAAGGAGTGCCGGTAGGATGGCGTCGAGCTGTGCGAAGTGGAATGCCTCGCGGGTTCGTAAAGATCTCTTCGTCGTTGTGGCTCTTCGCTCCTTGTCATCGAAGGATGTCTTGTACCAGATGGTCCAGCTTCTTGATCGTGATGTGTCACGATTTCTCCTCGGCCTCTTCTTCCCCTTCCTCTTCCTCGGAATATAACAGGTGGCATTTTCCTGCTCCAAAACTTATTAAAAATCAAATCGAAAATAAAGACAAAAAGGAATAATAATCCGAATTTGTCCTAAGTTATTGTCTAGACTCAAGTATGTGCAATTGTGTTACTGAGATTAAACACAATAGGGTAGTGTTTAATTCACTCAATGTTGGCTCTGATACCAACCTGTCACACCCCGATTTCCACGTGTCTCACCGGTGGGCCCGGTGGGGGATTACCGTGACGATGTTGGCAACAATATAGTCAAACCACACAATTATATAATGCACAGCGGAAGCATAAGGTAAATATATAAATTTCAACCTCTGATCATAACATCAATGTATTACAGAAGTTGAATATCCACAGTGGATCGTAAACAAAGGTAAAGTATTGTTCCATTAGATACTGCAATCAAGCTTGCGAGGCTTATCCCGACGCTAGGGAGCTAATACCAGCCAATTACGTTTAGGTACCTGCACTTAATCTTTTTGGGGAAAATACGTCAGTTTACACTGGTAAATACATTCAACTGACACATTTGAAAATGTTTATTAAAATTGATTTGAATGCACAAGGCACAAACTCTTTTATAACTTGGGAAAATTCATAATGATCTTGTGAACGTTTTACATGTTCTTTTATGCGTTCAGTAGCCCGGGTCGTGCCGGGTTAAAGATTTATAGACACACCACGTTTGCGTAAAACCGTAGTACAGAAACCAACGGCTACGTCTTTTAGTTTTAATGTCGACACTTTATACCGGGTGTACGCCTACACCGGGATGTCGATGGTCGTGGCCATTTCGTAAAATGATGCCAAGGATATCCGGGACAACGGTCATTAAACCCCCCAAAGGCTTATAAGCAACAAAACTGTTTAAATGAGCCAATCATATTTAATCAATTAACCATCTAAGCGATGGAAGTATATAATGCTCAATCAAGCGGTATTAATATACCGTAACCCAAGCCCATATAGGGGAAATAAGTCAAAAGTATTTACCTTTGCAAGTATTAATCCTTAATTTAGATCAAGTCACCGATAGCTTTTACTGGGGCTCCTAATCTGGAACGAAGGTTTTAATTAACCTCTTAGAATCCTAACGGTCCTTATAGTAGCCGTAGCTTAAACCGGTTGATTCCGATATATAGATATGGTTAATTCGCACGAAGAGGCGAAAACCGAGAATGGAGTATGATTTGAACCCAACAAGTTCAGTGACTTGTTTTATATGGGTTTATAGTTCATACTCTGGATTTTGGGGTTCAAATAATATAATTTGACCCGTATCGGCTAATGTATGAAAACTAGTTTCATAGGCCGAACCGTGTGCGCAAATAGGCGAAACGGTTAACCATAAGAGTCGTACGCTTATTTCCTAAGTCAATATGCCTTAAAAGTATTTTTGGTATCAGTAGGATACCTTCCGTAATGCCCGTAACGAGTTTAAGTTTATATTATGCCCCGTAGGGGCTTTTCGGTTATTTTAAAGACTTTAAAAGGGATTTTCGAGTTCTACAGGAAATCCGAGTTTCCCGAACAGTTTATAAAGCTTAAAATACTTTAATTATTATTTAAAACCAGTAGCAACTGGAATCGGGTCAAAGGACCTTGTAGAACTCCCATTTTGGCCAAAAATGGCATATTCGGTATTAACCGAACCGTAGCCATAACCGCAGGTTATGAGCAAGGTAAAAATTATTAAAAATCTTTAAAATTCCCAAAATATTATTTTACCACAGTGGGTAAAAGTTTTGGTGACGAAAACTTGGGTTAGATGGGCGTTATGCCAATTGCGCCGTTAATTATAAAACTTTCTTAAAAGTGCGCCTTTTAGCATAACTCTCATTCTAGGCCTCGGATTGACGTGAAACTTTGAGGACATGCTTATAATTTAACAAGCAAGGTTTTGGTCCGTTCACATGTCCGAAATACTCGTTTTAATTTTAAAAGGCCGTTACGGTCAACTTTTAGGCGAATGACGGAAATGTGCTAAAGACTCGGATAACTCATGAACCGACCACAGAGGCTTATACCAACATGTGACCTGGTCCTAAGAGAGTCCTAAGGTATATTTACACCTCACTAAAACGGGTCAGAACTGAAGTCAAAGCAAAAGTCAAACTTATGCGACTTTCGGCTCCGAACCGGTTCTATATAGTAAATGATCGATTCAAACGAGCGCAAACAAGTTTATATACTTATTATCATGTTTTATGATTGTCAAAACAGGTTCCATAACATATATATTACAGATTATGCATAAATCGCCAAAATAGCTTTCTGTTGACTTTTTAACCGCACGTTTGACTCGATAATTGACATAGTTAGAGTGGTGATCAGGGGGAACCATTTTAGAGGTTTAATACCCACATAAATACCAACTCATAACCACTTTTGATTCGTCATAAGACTGAACCATTTGCAAGATATTGTAATGACAACCGTTAGTTACGACGGTTGCGTTTATGAGCTATAACTATGGAAAAGTGAAGCCAAAATGGTTATCAACGACTTACAGAAGTTGCTTCTTGATTATAGAGCAGAAGAGAAGGCTTGGGAGCACTTAGAATGATCAGTAGTTGTGTGTTTTGATTGTGTGAATGGTTATGCACACAAAGGTGCTATTTATAGTCAAAAAACAAGCTCCTATGATCATTACAACTACCACAACAGGTCAGGGGTGATGGGTAGATGTCCCCTAAGTGTTATGGGTCAAATGTAGGGTGCCCATGCTCCATTAAGTGGTGTTTGATCGTTCAAAGGTTCCAAAAGCCAAGTAGTTACTACATTTCTGCATCTGGGCGTCGTACGCGACCCGCATGGACATTCCATGCAACTCTTACGCGGGTCGCCTGGGATCAGAAGATCAGACGCGAAATAGAGGAGGCTCGCGGCCCGCCTCAACTTATGTTTAAACCTTACGCGGGTCGCCTAAGGTTAAGATTTCAGGATTTTTAAATCTTTTTGTAATGATTACAGAATCGGGCCATTAATAACGAAATCTTTCGTAATGATTTGCCTGACCTTTCGGATTTGAAGGGGTAACTTTGCGGTTTGGCCCTCGGTTATTTACCGATAGGGGCCTCGTGTTAATTACCCGCATTATTAAGTCCCTGGTTTATTTATTAAGTATATTGGAAAGTCTTAACTTTCACTGTTGACGCTTTTAACCCTTCTTCTACGAATTCGATCGTAACTTTCTCGTTTCATACCGAAACTTCGCGAAGTTCATATATATTATTTTAGTGAGGGTATAATACCGTTACAAAGTCTTTGGGACGTTAAAGGGTCACTCAGAGGTATTATTAAACATGTTGACACAGTTAACCCCTGTAGTTTGTAATCTCTCACTTTCTTCCGCGTTTTATTTTTGTACGATCTATAATTTATTCGTTTGAAGGTTTAAGCATTATTTAGGGATACTATACAGTATATTTACCCTTGTTGACATTTATAACCCTCGAATTTTATATACTTTCAAGGTTTGTCAAAATTAGTCCTTTATTTATTATAGATGCCACGTGTAAACAAATGACACGTGTTAACACATCATTTGACACAAAATTTCGAGGTGTTACACTCAGATTCATTATGTTATTGAATTCGAGATTTAATTTTTTATTGAATTATGTATTCAATTCAGACCTTTCAATTTTGGAATTCTAAACAAGATTATAAACAAAGTTTTTTCCTTTGCTTAGGACATCACACAGAACACTGAAAATCTCTGCTTAGGCTGTTGTACCATGGGAAACAGACAGATTCACCTAGATGGCCTGAAATCTGTTTTAAGGAAAGCGTCTTGAACGTACCTTAGCCAAAACCTCGTCTTTCTTCTATTGTTTATTTACTTTTGTTGTAATCAGTTAAATAATCTTTCGTTTCTTTCTGTTTGTAATTTTTGAGAAGTATTGTATTTGGTTCTGTAGTTTATTCCATTTTATCGGTTGTAGTTTGTAATGGAAATTAATAAAATTGTTTCTTCTTTTATTTTGTGATCGGTGTTCCTACAATTCAACTATGATAATTGAAAAACTGAATGAACAGTGTTGCAAGATGTGGTGTTGCTCTTCAATTGGGCCGCTTTTTAGAAGCCACGCGTAGGGCTTCTATCAACACCATCTGCCACACATTCAAAAACGTGATAAAAAACTATCATGTGGGAGAGAGACTGATAAAAACCCACCGCATCAAAGACAGAGAGAGAGAGCGCGCGCACGAAGGAACAAGATCAGGTGGCTGGTGACGACGACGACGATGGATTCGGGGTAACAGTCAAGGTCTGAGATGAACCGACGATAGGTACGAACACAGATCATGGAAGCCGCAATTTCAGGTAATCTTTTGGTTTTCTCATTTTCAACCAAAATGTCGCAACCAAATAATGATAATTCATGGTCTTCGTAGGTTACCACAACCCAACATTTGCTACTCGAATCGCAGGCCTGATTAGGGCTCCAATCGAAGGTAGGCATCTGATTAGGGCTCCAATTTCTGTTCACAACGACCAGGTAACAGTCAGTTCCTGATTATGTTATGCGAATCGGGTTGGTTCTTTTTTATGGGGTTGGGTTGTGCAAGTAAGGTTTTCGATGAAAGTCTTGATTGAGGATTTTTCAGATGCTGGGGAGATTTCTTGCTTTTTATTCTTGTAAATTGAATTTTGAGGTTTGATAGCTTAGTTTTCTTTAAACTGTTTGATGCATTTATGATAGAAACCGATTCGAGATGGTCAATCTCCCGATAGATACCCGTAGAGTGGGTTAGGCTCCAAGAAAAAAAGATAAAGAACAAGACTAAATTTTGCTAACAATTTTCTTCTCTAAATTTCATCTCAAATGCAAGTACAATATAAGTAGGGGAATGCGTGAACTAACTCCTAACATGAACGTGGAACTATAATGCAGAACATGGAACTAGAAATATGACTACACGAACATTAAATGGAAACGTGGACTTTGACTCTAAATGCATGCAAAATAAAAGTGTGTTTCATTTTTTAACTAAGTCTTCATGGGTCGGGTTGCACACCCGGATCGGATCGTATCAATTTACATATGGGAATGGTTAAGCAAAGCTTCAAGGTCAACATACTACTTGAGCAGTGTCTTAACTTGACAGACTATTAGTACCCAAGGGTTTTATCTGGATTATTTTTCTAATACTTTGAGACCAAACGCTTTACTTTTATGCATAGTAACTTTTAGTGTAAATGCTAACAGTTTATCCAAATATCCACAGATTATAGCGGCTTTGTGGAAACAATAACTCCCGTTCTCACCAACTTAGGCAGAAGGCTAAGGATAGTGGCAACTAAAGACGAAAGGTAAATAGACTACATAACTGAACTCTTTATGAGTTATGGCTCCGCTAAACATTTCGACCGAAAAAAAACCCTAAAGTCGAAGGCGAAACAATTATGATGAAACTATTTGCAGCTCTTTTTAAATATAGCCTATACTTAAATACTTATCCAAACGCACCTGTAACCCTTTTGTTAAAAAAGACGAAATTGCCCAAGGCCATAAAAGAAAAGTATTCAAAATTAGTATCCAGCATGTAATTATCTGTATACTTTTAGAAAAAAAAATATCTCCACAACTACTAATTATACAATGAGATACAATATGAAACTACCAAAGGTGGTGGAGATGCAAATGAAGGTTAGTTGAGGCTTTAATTTATGTGTTTTTGTTTGAATCTAATTAGTTACCACTTACCAATGTATTCAAACTTGGATTGACGCATAAATTCAACGTGTAAGTTGAGCTTCAATGAACTGAATGAAGTGTCTATTGTCTTATTTTTTAGGTTAATTTTACTTTTATATTAATGTTTTAGGTTTGAATGAGTATTGATTGTTTAGCGGTTAAATCGGAGGTGCCAATGTGCCATCCAAGGTGCTAGCTGCTGGTGGATAGACTTTTAATTAACTTCTTGGTATGAAATGGGCTATGCAAGAAACTGATAAGTTTTTACCAGTTATAATATAACTAATTTGCTATGAGTTTTGGATAATAATGTAAACCTTGATTATTACTTGATTGCTACTCTGTTGTGTTTTTGGAAACCAATGTTAATGAACTTTAATAGAAATACCAAAATCTGTTTTCAAACCCATTGTCTTTTTAGTCTCAGAAGGAACCTAAGATCGGCACTAGCAAGTCTATTTGAATTGAAGGAAAAGGAACGATCAACATGGCAGGCTCAGTCAAGGTATGCTTTACTTAGTATTCCAGTACCGTGATCGATTTTTATTATAATTTTTCTACTTCTCTTGGATTTGGGTATCTCGTGTAGTTTTATCTCGATGTTATTCAGATTCACTTATCAGGAATCACTAACAATCGGTTGATTTTACTTTCAGTTTGTACTCGGATCACGCGACTTGGTGTTGAAGGTGCATACAGGATGATTTCAGCGATCTAGGGTTAAGTCGACGGTTTCAAGGTAATTCAGTTCTATGCTTGAAATTGATTTTCATTTAGGGATCTATGGTGTAGGAAATATTAGACTGGTTGAGCTTAGATCAAACGTCACTATGTTTGCCGATTAAGGTTACAAGTTGTTTGTTGTGTTTTAGTTACGTTGCTTCAATTTTGCTTTAAATTGGGTTGACATTAGATATACAGTTTCAATTTTGCTTGAAATTGAGTTGATTGCCACTTTTTCAATTATGTTAGGGCTGTTTGGGGTGGTTGCACTAATTACTTAGCAGCAAAAAACGACCATGATAATTTTCTTCTAATCATTTAGGGTGTTAAAATAATGAGATTATTCATGGTCTTCTGTTCATTTAGGGTCATGTTGTCATCAAACTTCGTTGCTAGGTACAAACTTTCATGTTGGTGATGACATGTAGGAGAGTGGGAAAAGGGTAGATTTTGCTGCAAATATGTGGGTTTTATGTCCATTTTCTTTACTCTTTGGTTTAAGAATGATACTTTGATACTTTGTAATATCGAATTTCTTGGTCAAATAATTAAGAAAAATGCTTACAAAACTTGAGAAAAAAAATCAGAATTGGACTTGCCGGATTAACAGTTGGCTAGATGGTTTATGGTCGTTTGTGTTTTTTTAACCGACCCGTTTTGCATTGACTTGAACCAGTTTTGTCCCAAACACAGTTTAACCTGAACCAAACTGAACCGGTTTTTAATTAACCTATTTTGACCCGAACCCAAACCAAATTGAACCGGTTTTAAAT
This sequence comes from Helianthus annuus, assembly GCF_002127325.2. NCBI lineage: Eukaryota > Viridiplantae > Streptophyta > Magnoliopsida > Asterales > Asteraceae > Helianthus > Helianthus annuus. Next base: position 4,987,357 of record NC_035449.2, read on the forward strand.
TACCCTATTCTGACCTGAACCCGTTTTGACAGACAGGTCCGCTGTACATGGTGGTGCGGTTATGGCGGTTCTCCGGCTCCGAAAACAGTGAAGAGGCATCCACCGGACGGAGGCAATCCGTAAATATCAACAGGTTATATATTCTTAATATAAACTTCACACTTACTGTTGGTTATGAACCCTGATGTATACTGTAGTTTTCGTTATTAACCCTAACAAAGTAACAAAGAAACCCCCCTCTCCTTTAGTTTCAAAATCTTGTCTCTTTTATATCGATTAATCAACAACAGAACAATGGCATATTAAATGAGGATGTTGTGGTGATAAAGAAGCAGGGGACAACACTCATCATTGTAAATTAAATTGTTATGTATTTGTGATTTGTTTTTTTTGGTTCAACTTATGGGAGTATTTTTAGTAATATATGGTTCTTGATGTAATCTAAGAATAAGACTGTCGGTTCAGTTTTCTTTTTGTTTTTGTGCTAATTGAAACTTTGTGTGTTTAGGCATTGACTTAGAATCAAAGAGGTGGGTATTCAAAAAAGAAAAGACCAGAATGTATTGGGCAGTTGCAAAAGAAGCATAAGAGAGTAAAGCTTCTCAACACATTTACGACTGATACAATTTATGAGAAGAATTTCTTGTCATCGACACGCATTCTTGAGGTTGTCATAGATGATGTTTTTTCTTCCAGGTATGTTCAATTTCTCATATAATCGAGTGTTTATATTATCTGGTGTACATCGTATCGAAAATCTTAGGTTAGTGCGTAATGGGATATGTGGGTATGTGATAGAAACTTGAAATCGAAAGATAAAATTGAAAGAATAATCCAATTCGAGAAGGATTAAATCTTCATGAAAAGGTATAAAAACGCTAATTTTATATAATAAACATCGACCCATTCTCTATTCATCAGAATTCCCTATTTCTAATACCTAGAAAGAAGTTGATAAACTGTCCCACTAATTCAGCCCACTATCTCTACCTGCTTACTGGGCTGGGTCTTTGACTGGTTATTGGGCTGGGTGATTTTGGGTTGATAGTCCAGCTGGGCTTATTTGCCTCTGCTAGGACCGTATCAGTATGTCTCAGTTTTTAGGAATGACATGCATAGTTGTTATAGGACCATGGTTAGTGGCAGATCTATGAATTCATATCAGGATATGCATAATCATGAGTAAATTTTATTTTCTTGGGATGCACACTATGACACGTTGCAATTATAATTCTGCAGTAGGCATGTTGACATTACGTTACGCAGTTGGTATCGGAGGTGAGGGTGGAATACTTGAAGATGGTACAATACAACCAGAGAGCAGACATCAGCGTCCGTCATATGGTAAGTTGTCGATTTTGAATAATAGACTGGTTAGAGTAAAATATAGAGCCTAACAATTCTCAGCAAGTTGTAAATCTTGAATCTTTAGATTTAAAAGTAAAATATAGAACCTAACAACGCAACCTCCAATATAAAGCACATATTTCTTTTAAAAATATTAGGTTTATTATTTTCTGGGAAATTATAAGTTCACAATGTGTTTTTATAAAGTTTTTGAATTCAAACTATTTATCTTAGAAAACGTAATAACATATCCAAATGTGTTTCTTTAAGCCATATAGAGATAAAGTATGCCGGTTTTGTAGTATTTTTCATCAGGGTAGATACTATATTTATAGGGATACTATACTTTCATCCTTTAACATCTGATGGTAGGCTTGGTAGCTAAAAAACTCAAGTTAGTTAAGTATATGCTTTAGTGTAGTTTTGTTATAACACATTTCTTACAAATATAAAAGTTCTAATCATCATGGGTCAAATGGAAGAACCAACTTTGTTCTTGTGACAAATCTTCTTCCCAGCTGTACATCAAAAAGTGACCTCCTGATTTGTTTTAACTAAAGGCTTAGATTATTATTACTACCGCTATATTAGATTTTTAATAATAATTAATCATAAAATAAAACTTAAAAATGGACAAAAATGTTGGCACTTTAACCCAACCCCGTACGACTCTTTTAAACCCACACTAAGAACAACCTGTTTTGAACTATTACCCAATAATAATTATTCAACCCTTTTATGATACCTACATGTACAATGCTGGGTATTTGTAGCGTATTTTTATGCACTCGGACATAAATCCTTTGTGAACTATATTGGAAGATTCTGTTATGAAATTTGAAAAGGCGAAATCTGCTCAGGAAGATAGTGTTAGATGAGTTGAAGATATATTCCCACAAACTATTGGTTCTAAGGTAGTAACAAAAACTTCAATTATTGAACCTCTTTCAAGGCAAAATTTCGTGTTGAAACTTTGATGTGGCTAGACGTCCAGGTTGGATACGGGTCAACACTGGCTCTATTTGAAACAAGCAGTATTGGGTTGGGATGACTCCAATAAACACTGTTTTTAGTTACAATTACAATGCAGTATTATTACAATAAATAATAATCTTCAAAAATTTATAAAACAACACATGAATAAAATTTCGGGTATATCCATTTAGCTAATGCTTATCTATTCAACATAGTTGACCCATTAAATCTACAATTAGGCATAGCATACACGCATTTACCCACCTTATTAACCTTTTATCATGAAAATACAATCCGGCCAGTTTTGACCCATTTCAATTAAACTGTTTACTTCGAATCATCAAATGTACAAAACAGTTTAAACCCAACAACAAATACTACACAAATTTGTTAATAACAACATATTTGACAGGTTCGTCACGTCTTGATTTCTAAAACTACACTTTGCATATGGAACTTACTGAAGACGAGACTGAGATTGTCACTCTTCAGTTACCTGAAGATGATCAGGGTCTAGCGGCGGGCCAGTTTGCAGCATTCTACAAAGAACAGGTTTGTATGGGTCGGGTGTGATCTTGGAAAGTTGGAATCATGGACAATAATGGGTTTCCTGTATGTGAAAAGGCTCGCGAAATTGCAAACTTGGAAGATAAATCTAAGCTTGGTAAACCTGTCAAGATAAAGCCAAAACCTGATGATTGTTTGTGGAATTCGGTTATGACGATATGAGATTAGTTTAGAATTATATTTTGGTGTATATGTGTAAGCTGTATGCCTTCTTTGGTCTGTTGGAATAATTTTGTTAAGTATTAAATTTAGTTTTATATCACAAGCTAATCATGTTTATGATTTTTGATTTATAGAAGTGAAAAATAGTAACCTGCCAGTACCGGATTGATTCCAATCAAATAATATTAGAAGGTGTGTTAGTAGTTTTTACGACCCGTTACCATATCATGGTTTAGCGCGCCGCAACGCGCGCGGGATGTAAAACCTAGTTCATATATGATAAAAAACAAACCAAATGAACAGTAAAAACAAACCAAATGAACAGTAAATTTAGTTTGTTTTTTATCATATGGGGTATGGGGCAGGGTTGTCGCGTGGGTTGGGTACAAATGCCATCATCCCGGGTTGGCTTGGGTTTCGGCATGGCCCCTTCGGCGGGGGTTTCAGTCCGGGGGCGGGGTTGTGGCGTGGGTTGGGTACAAACGCCCAAGTCACCACCCCGGGTGGGCTTGGGTTTTGGCGTAGCCCCTTGGGCGAGGGTTTCAGCCCGGGCGTTGGACGGGGCTATCAAGATAACATGGCGGGATCTCATTGGCCAAGACAAGTAGCCGTTTGGGCTAGCTGTTGACCAACGGTTATGTGTATATAAAAAAATTTATTCACTATAAATACTCACACTTAATTTAGTTTGTTTTTTTATCATATGGGATATGGGGCGGGGTTGTGGCGTGGGTTGGGTACAAACGCCATCACCCCGGGTGGGCTTGGGTTTCGGCGTGGCCCCATGGGCGGGGGTTTCAGTCCGGGGGCGGGGTTGTGGCGTGGGTTGGGTACAAACGCCCAAGTCACCACCCTGGGTGGGCTTGGGTTTCGGCGTGGCCCCTTGGGCGAGGGTTTCAGCCCGGGCGTTGGACAGGGCTATCAAGATGACATGGCGGGATCTCATTGGCCAAGACAAGTAGCCGTTTGGGCTAGCCGTTGACCAACGGCTATGTGTATATAAAAAAATTTATTCACTATAAATACTCACACTTCTATTCATTTTTTTACCACAACTACTCCATCTCTTCTATAATCATCTCTATCTTATTTAAAAAAAAAAAAATCTTATCCAACCACAATACGAAAAATGAATCCTCATAATCGTGGTTTTGACCCGAACGATCCGTGGGCATTCCAAGAAACACCTAGCCCAGCATCCAATCGTCCAATTGCTCCCTTTTTAATACACTCCACGATGCCGGATATGGTTGGTTACGCATCGTTTATCTCGAATCGTTTGAAGAATGATGTCGGTCGAAAACATCAATGCCTTTCGCGCAACGCGCGTCATTGAAAAACACTAGTTTTTCCATAATAAGACTTGAAAAGATTGTAATTTACATGATTATCTCTCTTAAACTGTGTACTCTTGAGAGACCCCTACCTATTGTACTAAAAATATACTTGACTATACTTCTCATTCTCATTTTGTCTTCTGGTTTTAAACTTGCATTCAAGGTCAGTTAATTATCTTTAGTACGCATATTCACATTGACTAATTGTGTTAGTTCACCTTTTTCTACACTACGTATATATTTTACATTACAAGGGTAAAATTAACATATAACCATTTTAAAATTTATGACATGTGTATCTTTCTTTAAATCGTTATATTAGTGTACAAGACTATGTAATGGTTATACATTTCAATGAAATGAATGAATATAAAATTTCAAGCAAGGTTGGAGAACTCGCTAGTCGCTAGTCGGCCGGTGAGGTGGGGACTAGCAGTGACTACTCGAGATTACTCGGTATTAATCGGATCGGGTTTTTTATATGTAATTTTCAGTTTTATGTATACATATACACATTTTTATAGGTAAATATTTTAAAGAACTAGGTTTTAACTCTTACTCAATTCATCTTTTAAAGTATACAAAATTAATTGTTGGAATTCACATGGTTTGGTTGGAAACTGACCGGAATTTAGAGGTTTTTGCCGGAATATACAGGTTTTTATTCCGGAATCTGACTGGAATCATCGATTTTTTTGCCGGTCGACTAGGGCCTAGACTAGAGCCGAATAGCGATTAATGAACTAATTAACGAAAAATTACTAAGTTACTGGCCAACTAACGATTAATCGCCAACTAGTCGCGATTTTTACCATACTAATTTCAAGTATTTAAATTGAATAAATATTAGATTATATAAGTTTATAAGTTTGTGTACGTACGTAAACTACTTATGCATGTTATGTATGAAATTGACTCGTAAAATCAATCATTATTTCACCACAAGGTGAGCCGTCGATTAAACATTGTTTTATAATTTACTAATAACGAAAATCATATGATATTAGCATTAGATTATATGTTGTCAATATTATAAATAGTAAACTAAGAAGGTGTTTATTTATAAGTGTACAAATTAAAGGATATATAGTATATAGATTACTTTTAGCTTTAGTTGCACCTAATTAATATCCACGCAATGACGCAATTAAGGATTATCATACAAGATTTTAGTAAAAATATTTTATGCTGTTGAAAAGACGTCAGTCAACTTTTAAATAATTAAGGAAAAATAATAATATATAAATAGGTGGAATATAACAGGCGTTGGGTTTACGAGATCACTAAAAATATATTATGCTTGAATAACTTGACATTATTTGTATTCCCGATTTATTTAATATATTAGTAAGACACGAGTTAGGCGTGATATTCATCGTTAATGCTCTAGTGTGATTACAAGTATTTAAGTTACACCTATGATAGGTCAGGATGAGTTTTTCTTTCCTGAAGGGGTATGGTCCCAGATCTCGCGTCAGCATCGACCGCGAGTGACCATTACCCTTATCAAAACCCCCACTAGCTAACAACCCACTTGTGCCCATGCGGGAACGCATCGACACAAGGGTTGAATCCAATCTATCTAGTAACAAAGGAGGACTTACATGGAACAGGAGAACGGTAGAGTGATGCGACATAGCATCACATCTGGTGTACGAAAACGGAAGTATTCACAGCGACGCGGCATCGCACCGCGTCCAGTGAACACTTCTATCAATACAGGAAAGCCTTACCTTAGGCATAGAAGAAGATGAACGTAGTGGTACGGCTGACACCGCACCATACGGACATTTTCGTCACGACAAGGGATGCAGGCAAGACGACGATGCGGCTAGCACCGCATCTCGCGTATTCCTTGATCACAAGTAGGAGACGCGGTAACTTCAGAGGTTACCGCACGTAGCGATGCGGCTTGCACCGCATCCTATGTACTCAAGCAAGTGGTACTGACACCACAGTGCAAGTGGCACCAATGACAGTTACCTGTCAGAGCTACGTAAGCAATGGACTGACGTGGCGTAACCTCCATAACCGACGAGCCTGACACACCTGAAAAGGGGCAGCACGTCGTCAGTCCATCCATCATCATCCTCCTCCACTCCTCGGCTATAAATACCAACCCCAAACCAGGTTTGAGGTATCTTCTCACAACTCTCTCACTACTACTACTATCTTACTTTGCTTCCCAAGCAAACTACTGATTCTCACGCCGGAGAGTGGTAACAAGGAGCACCCCCCACCCCATCCTCCTTGTTACGAGTCACGGCTTGTTTCCTTGTGCAGGAGATCAACCACCGGTGATCCAGCCAGCGATCCTCGAGAGGAAGGGATTAACCCTTCTTGACGAGACCAGTGAGTTAACCCTGCCCGGTTAACCATTGTTTCATCATTGGCGCCCACCGCTACTCTTAGCATTTTCTAAATCATCCTTTTTCCTCTCTCACGATCATGACTGATCACCAAAACAACACTGCGGATAACCAAAATCCTCCAATCCCAAACCCGGTAGGGGTCAATGCCTCGACCTCCCAACCCGGACACATTGGCACGTCCACACAAAGGAGCCCCTCCTTTATGTTCGGACATGACTTATCACAGTTCCCATCTGTGATCCCACCAGACACGACCATTCATGCCTGGTACGAGCAGCAGGCAGCTACGCTGACTGCAGCATACAACCGCGCTTGTACTGAAGCGAATATACGAGCTGGGCTTCCCCCAGCACCGCACACCCCTGTTGAGCGTATTTTACAATACGACGGCAGGATCCATTCACGCCCGGCTTCAAGAAGCCGGCGTAAAGAACGGGGATCGTCTTACTGTTCGGTCCACACCCTCAACGAGGATGATTCCTCATACGGGTCCCACACCAGAGGACCGGTACATACCCGCCTTGGCCCCCATGGCGAGGACAGGAGGCGATCAACCTCCAGACGCGGCCCCGGCATTCAGAGTTGATTGGGCCCGCAACCATACACCGAAGGGTACGGTCATACCGACCCTGACGACCATAGCTACCGCGGTGATTCGCATGACACCAGTAGCAGACCGGGAGGACGCAACTATGTTCCTCCCAGTCACCCCCGCAACACATACCTTAGGGCGGCAAAGCGCCCTGCGAACGAACCATACAGGCCAAAGGCAGCGGCCGAAAATTCCAAGTTCGGCACGCGGATTGCCAACGCCCATGTCACCACGACAAAGTTCCCATTCAACGTTGAGAAATACAATGGTTCGACCGACCCGGACGACCACATTAACGTCTTCATGGGCGCGGGCATCAACGGCCAGTGGGACGAACCCACTTGGTGCAATTTTTTCCCCCAGACCCTTACGGGCCTGGCCAGGGCATGGTTCGATTCTTTGCCAGTGGGATCACTGGATTCATTCGAGGACTTGCGTACCAAGTTCCTCGCACATTTTTGCCAGCAGCGACGCCACGAACGAGATTCGTGTGACGTCATGAACATCTGGCGAAGGAACGACGAATCGCTCGAAGCATTCGTCGTCCGTTATAATAAAGAGTGCCTGGAGATAGGTGACGTGGCAGACCAAATGGCACGAAACCACTTCATCCGGGCCGTCAAAGACAGAGAGATCATCATGACCATCTCTGGCAAGGAGGGCTTGCCCAAAAAATGGGAAGATATCATGACTGCGGTCAAGAAGTACGCCCAGACACAGCGGTCACTCGAACCGCATGTGGCAAAGGCAAAACCCCAACCCGAAACATCCCAACAAGGGTCCAAACGTAACAATAAACGCAACCGGGACGTTGGAAATCGCGATATTTCCAAACCATACTTCCCGCAAACCAACACGTTCGACCCAAAGAACTACAACCCCGCCCGAGACAATCGGGCGTCCAAGAAAGAATCTCGGGACCGCAACTGGACCGAGATCACCATGTCGCCAAGTGAGGTCCTCCTTGCGGACCCACAGTTCTTGCGACCGGCCCAACCAATGAAGTCCAAGAAAAATCAGGACCTCACACTCTACTGTGAGTACCACAAGGACTCGGGCCACACCACCAACAGCTGCATCAGTCTCCGACTGGAGATTGAGCGCGCCTTAAAGGAGGGGAAACTGCAACATCTTTTGCCAGGTGGGCAAAAACCCACCAAGCGCATTACCCCTCACGGCGAAGGTACCTCCTCCGGGAAGCGAACCATGCACGTGGCTTCCACCCACATGATCCACGGAGGCAAGGGCACGCCGCGGAAAGCGGCAAGAAGGCCGGAATGTGACTGGAAGGACGAACAAGTCGTCTTTCCAAAAGTCCGAGGCGGACCGCGCGATAGGCGCGCCGTCGTCATTTCAGGCCAACTGGCACACTACTGCACCGAGCGTCTATTCATCGACCCGGGCAGTACATCTGATATAATCTACGAACAATGCTTCAACCAGTTCGACCAGGAGGACAAAGATCGGTTGCAAGCAGTAGATTACCCGCTAACCGGGTTCGCAGGGGAAACTGTCTTTCCCCTAGGCCAGATTACTTTCCCTATGCGTCTTTCCAGCGGAAACCGCACACGGACAGAAGAGGTAAACTTCATGGTTTTACCTCACACCTCCAGATATGACGTACTCCTCGGGAGAGAATCCCAAGGAGATTTCAATATGATTACGTCGGTCCCCCACTCTGCGGTTGGTTTCCCAACCGAATCGGGGGTCGCGATAATCTATGCCCGCAGGGACGTCATGATGTCGGACGAAGTACGTCCGACCAAGGTCGCAAGGCCCACCCCCAATGACCAGCCAGAAAAATGGGTTCTCAACGCGAGATACCCAGAACAAAAGGTCACATTGGGTCACGCCTTGTCCCCGACCGCCAAAGCGCAACTAAAGCAGCTCCTCTTCAGGAACCAAGACATCTTCGCGTGGACACCCGCAGACATGACCGGGGTCCCACGTGATATTGCGCAACATCACTTGAATACCATGCCAGGTATCAAGCCAGTGATCCAAGGCCAACGCCACCTTGGGTCAGCTAAAAATCAGGCGATGCAAGAGCAGATCGAAGAACTGCTCTCCGCAGGCATCCTGCGGGAAGTAAAATACCAGACTTGGTTGTCCAACCCAGTCATGGTAGAAAAACCGTCCGGGGGCTGGCGCATGTGCGTCGATTACAAAGACCTTAACAAAGCCTGCCCCAAGGATTGTTACGCGCTTCCAGAAATCGACGAAAAGGTCGATAATCTCGCACCATTCAGGTGGAAGTGTTTCCTCGATTGCTACAAAGGATACCATCAAGTACAAATGGCAATCGAGGATGAAGACAAAACGGCATTCCGGACTCCCACCGGAAATTACTGCTATACAAAAATGCCGTTTGGGTTGCGCAACGCGGGCTCAACCTACCAAAAGTTGATGAACGACACTTTCCGCGGTCAAATAAGCAAAAGTGTCGAAATCTACATGGACGACCTGGTCGTCATGAGCATGGAAGAAGATACCATGCTCACAGATATCGAAAGAACATTCCAAACTCTGCGAAGCGTTAACATAAAGCTCAATCCAGGGAAATGCTCGTTTGGAATGGAAGAAGGCAAATTCCTTGGGTTCATCGTGACTAAAGATGGATTCAAGGTAAACCCGGAGAAGGTCCAGGCGATCGAGCGCATGCCATCGCCTTCATCGATGAAGGATATGCAACGGCTAGCCGGCAGGCTAGCGGCACTTAACAGATTCTTAGCCAACCACGCAGCTAAGTCTTATCCGTTCATCAAGACACTGCGGAGCTGTTCAAAGAAAGAACAATTCCAGTGGACCGCAGAGGCTGAACAGGCCTTCCGGGAAATGAAGGAGTGTTTGATACAACTCCCAACTTTAACCGCACCACGCAAGGAAGAGCCACTCATACTATACCTATCCGCCGCGGACAACGCGGTGGGTGCGGTACTAATTGTGGAGCGAAAGGGGGTTCAAACACCCATCTACTACATCAGCAAGATGCTCAACGACCCAGAGACGAGGTACTCAATAATGGAGAAATTGGTGCTAGCATTAGTGCACGCTTCAAGACGGTTGCGACGCTACTTCGTAAACCACGTCATCACAGTGCTAACCAATTACAGAATCGGCCCGATCCTCTCCAAACCCGACATCTCTAGGCGATTAGCGAAATGGGCCATCGAGCTGGGCGCGCACACGATACAGTATAAACCGCGCCCCGCGATTAAAGGCCAGATCTTAGCTGATTTCGCCGCCGAAGTACCGGTGAATCGCATCCAAGAATGCGAAGAAGCACAAACTCCTGCACCAACGCCACCCTCCTCAGAGACATGGGCACTCTTCACAGATGGTGCCTCCAACGACGAAGGGGCGGGTGCAGGTCTGCGACTCGTCAGCCCTGACGGCCAAGAACTTACATATGCAATCCGCCTCGAATTCAAAAGCACAAACAACGAGGCAGAATATGAGGCTCTGTTAGCGGGGCTACGTTTAGCAGTCAAAATCGGCGTGCAACATCTGGAAGCCCACGTCGACTCTTTGTTAGTTGCAGGCCAAGTACGCGGCGACTATGCCGCAAAGGGGGATATCATGATCCTCTACCTCGAACAAGTCCTGCAACTAAAATCCAAATTCGCTTCATTCAATATTCGCCATATCAATCGAAGCGAAAACAAGTCCGCAGATGCACTATCAAAACTTGCATCTACCAGCTTCCAACACTTGGCAAAGGAGATACGCATCGAAATCCTGCAAAATCCTTCGGTACCCCTGCGCCAAGTCAACGTCATTCAATACGGTTCAACATCATGGATGACACCTATTATCGCATATCTACAATCCGGTGTGACTCCCGAAAGCAAATCAGAAGCACGCAAACTACAATACAAAGCGTGCCATTATCAGATGGGAGACGGTATCTTATAACGCAAGTCATACCTCGGGCCACTACTACGATGCGTCAACCCCCAGGATGCCACATACCTCATTCGAGAGATACACGAGGGCATATGTGGCATACACGCTGGACCACGCATGGTAGTGGCCAAAATCATGAATGCCGGGTATTACTGGCCCGGCATGCACCTGGACGCCGTCAAAGAGTTGCGCAAGTGCATCGACTGTCAACGTCATGCTCCAAAAACCTTGCGGCCAAAAAACAACTTAGTCCCCGTCACAACCGCATGGCCCTTTCAGAAATGGGCAATTGACGTTGTGGGACCTTTCCCTGACGCTCCAGGTGCGGTTAAATTTATCATAGTGGCGGTTGACTACTTCACCAAATGGGTAGAAGCAAAACCACTCGCCTCAAACACTGCTATGATAACAAGAAAATTCATTTGGGAACACATCATCTGCCGTTTCGGATTACCAATGTGCATTGTCACCGATAACGGCACCAACTTCGCTGCCGACGAATTTCAAAAATGGCTAGAGGAACTACACATTGAGCACATATTCTCCTCAGTCGCACACCCGCAAGGGAACGGCTAAGTCGAGAGTATCAATAAAAGCCTAGTCGAAGGGATCAAGGCACGGTTGGGAACGGCCAGGCGTGGCTGGGTCGATGAACTCCCAAGTATCTTATGGGCTCACCGCACAAGCCCAAAAACAAGCAATGGGGAAACACCCTTCAGCCTAGTCTACGGTTCAGAAGCGGTGATCCCCGCAGAAGTAGGTCTCCCCTCTCCTAGAATGTTGGCTATTGAAAAACTAGACAACAACATGGAACGCAGGATCGATTTGGACCTCTTGGAAGAAAGGCGTGAAAACGCTGCCATCAACGAGGCCAAATATAAATCCAAACTTGAAAAGTACTACAACGCGCGCGTCCGCGTTTGTACTTTCAACCCAGGAGACTACGTCCTACGCGACAATGAGGCATCTAATGCCGAACGCCCAGGCAAACTCGCCCCCAAGTGGGAAGGACCCTACCTCATCAACGAGGTCTTAAGGAAAGGCGCGTACAGATTGCAAACACTAGAAGGCGAACCTATCGCACGCACATGGAATGCACAACAGCTTCGACGCTGTTATATGTAAGCCATGTTCTTACATTTCTCTATGTAACCTATTGGGCCGCAGGCCATTTGCAAATAAATAAATAAGCAATTTTCTACATTATTGTTTGTTATTACTATTACAAATGCGTGTTCCACTTTGCGGTATCCCAAAAACAGATTGGCAAAATCTTCATTCGCGATACCCATACAAAGTGGTAACCACACACAAATATTGTAATAGGCCAGCAAAAGGCAAAAAGACTTGCATGTTTTATCCGGCCGGATACACAAGTTTTTGTTAAACACTTGACACAATTCCTGAGCCCAAAAAGGCAAACAATGGAATTGACGCGGACTCATACGACAAAGGTATGGAGTACACTCGACCCCATTCACAAATGGGTAGAGTTCCGGTAATATAAGCTTTTACAAAGCTTAAGCAATTCTAAAACCCTCACACGGTAAATAACAGACTTGATGCATACCCATACAACAAAAGTATGGAGTATACTTGACCCCGTTCATAAATGGGTAAAGTTACGCATACACACGTTCAGACATGCAAGAATTAAAAACACTTGTACAAACTGAACAAAGAAACTTTATATTCAAAAAATTCAAGTATCCACATGATGCTTACTGAATTTACATAAAGTTCCTATTCTATACAAGAGGAATACAAAAAGGAGGCACACTCGCCAACCTAAACCCTATTTTGTACCGCTGGTACCCGCGTCTCCTCCGGCACCACCAGCGGGTTCTTCCTCTTCCACATCCGGATAAAGCATCCGCAAGCGGTCGACATAGTCCGCAACCTCCAAACACTCGTCCAGCTCCCCTACACAGGCAAGGGGCGTATCATAAAAGGAGGCTACGGCCGCTTTCAGACGACCTTCGGTATCCACATCACGGAACCCGGATGCCTGATCAGTATAACCGCCTGCGGATAATACATTGATATGCCCAATGCAGCGGTTATAACCAGCCTTGAAGCCAGCATCGCGCGCACGCTCCTTAACCAGGTCCAAACCAGATGAGGTCTCAGGGGCATTCATGATAGCCTCGACAATCTGCAATAAAAGGATCATAAGTCTTGAAATACTAATCCAAGCCAATGTAAAGGCAATAGATACTTACACGCGCGATGCCGTGAGTCCGCAACCACTCACGGTCAGCTTCCAGTTGGTTAAAAGAGGACACCAAGGCATCCTTGGCCTCAGCAGCAGCGTCAGCCCGCCTCTCCGCAGCAGACACGCGGGCAGTAAGGTCCGTAACCGCGACCTCCCGGGCCTGAACCTCAGCCTGTTACAAGAACAGCAAACAGTTCACTCGACAAATATTTTCAAAACAATAAAGGAAATATACAACAGAGGTAACGAAACGTACCTGAAGGCTGGAGACAACCTTATCCAAACGAATGCGCTCCGCATTCGCCTCTTCCAGAGCCTTGGAAGAACGGCTCTCCTTCTCCGCGGCCTCTTCAAGGGCCTTTGAGGCACGAGCCCCGGCTTCTTTAGCCTCTTCAAGCGCCTTCAAGGCGTCGGCCTCGCCTGCAGCGCTTTAACAGAAATGGCCTCAGCCGCAGCTTTCTCGCTGCCCAAGGCAACATTTGCCGCCTTGACATTCGCCAACTCCTGCCGAGTATGAAACAGAACGTTATTCTGCTTAGCCCAAGATTCATTCCATTTCTTGCGCTCATTGGACAACTTTTCGTTCCAACTCTTGCGCTCATCAGCAAGGAGTTTAGCAAGGGTACGCACCTGTTTCAGCTGGGCAGTGGCAGCCCACTCAGCAGTCTGCTTCTGCTTCTCAAAAGCAGCTTTGTCTTTCTCCAGCTGTTCCGCACCCGCACGGGCAGCCTGGACCAGCTTTTCCGCTTCTGCCCGCATACGAGCAGCATCTTCCTCGCGCCGACCCAGCACTTTATAGTCTTCCAAAATGGCATTCGCCACAATGGAAGTCCCTACCAACATTGTTGAGAGCTGGTTTATACGCAACTCTCGAGGTGCGGCACGGGCGCGCTCAACTTCAAAGGGGGTCCCCAGACCACCCAAAATCTCCTTACAGGCCGCAGGATCATTCGAAATATCATCCCCCTGCATAACAGTCCAGGGGGGTCGGTGATACACCATACTGCGACCCGGGGAATAAGTGCGGTAGTAATACTCCAATTCAGACTCCCCAGGCTGAATTGGAGGCCCGTCATACCCCGCACCACCGGCAGACGAGCTGGTACCCTTATCAACCGAAGACTTCTGCGGCCCAGCATCATGCTGCCGCGCTTCAGCGCCAGTTTTTTGCGGTTCAGCATCAGAATGTTGCTTCCCAGTAGCAGTGAACCGCACACTCAAATCGTCTCCCTCATTGGGAGAGATCAGATTGTTGGACGAGTCGACAGTATCAAATATCTGGGCCGCAGCATTCTCTGCGGTACCCTCCTTTTGCACGGTTGACTCAGGTACCACCTTGACGGGAGGTGTCGACGGCACCTCCGTTGCACCCGCACCCGTGGCACGCGGGGGGACTCCGGAGCACCGAAGATAGAAAAATCTTCATCTTGAGGCTCTGCAAAAAAGTCAAATAGCTATCAAAACTAGTTACACAACAGTTAAGACTAGATAGCCTACACTTACCAACGACAACCGCAGGTTTTTTCTGCGTCGGAGCAGACCTTTTGGTTACTAGTCTCCGACGTTTGGTTTCAACACCACCAGCAGCTTTCTGCTCTGGCCTCCTCTTCTCACCAATCACAGGGGGACCCGCAGCTGTCCCTCCCGCAGCCGCCTCTTCTGCCTGCTTCTTCGCAGCACCAGAACGTGACTCCGCGGCTGTACCCAAACCCTCAAGGGTATCAGATACTATCACATAATCCTTGTGTCGACGAAAAGAGGAATGAGAGATACCTGCTGCCTGCGGCACCAGATGAGGCACAGTAGTGACCTCCTTTATCTTCTTTTGGCGAAAGCGCACGCCCTTCACAGTTTGCCTCTTTGGCACACCTTTCGCTTCAGGGTCCCCCAAGGCCCCAAGATCACCTGCATGGAATCAATACGTCAATAAACCAACATTATCAACACAAGTGACAAAGCTTGGATATTATACCTTTGCCTGACGGCAACTCAACTGCCAGTGCAGCCTCAGTAGGCACCCGGAAGTTACTACGGATGATAGTATTGTGATCCTCTTCACCATCCGCACAAACCACGGTCTCAACCGTACCCAGGAAATCCGGGGCAAACATCCTCCATGCAGGAGCATTTTTTGATAGCAAACACAAATATCAGTAACGCACACAAAAATAAGGAACGTAAACAGATAAAAAGTACGTACCACCGCTCTTCTCCCGCACCACGGGTTTCGAGTTCTTGCTCCTCCTCAGCATCATACGCAACAGCCATAGTTGCGTATTGGTCAGCTTCACGGTCTCAATGGTCTGCAACTGAGGAAACCATTCCACTGACTTCGAGCTAGGGACCGCAATGGTCTCCGCGATGATCGTCTCGGTCACATTCCGAAACGTCATATCTGCAACAATGGCAGCAGCTTTGATGTAGAAGAATTTCTTCTTCCACATCGTCATCCCCTTGGGGGGAGTCATCAGCTTGGGGGTACCGTCTCGTTGACGGAAAGAAAAGAACCCCATGGACACTGTCATCTGATAGAACCGTCGGAAATCTCCGACGGTAGGCTCTATACCAAGAGCACGGAAGGTGAACTCAAAATTTCGAATCCGAATCATACCAAACGGACTCACTTGAGAAATGTGGACCTTGTACCACTCCAAGACATCCACGACAAACACCGTCAACGGTAACCGGAGATTACAGTCACCAAAAAAGTCGGCCCACATGGTCACATAACCGGCCGGAGCGTCGGCACCAGTATCACCCTCCGATGGATATTGAGCCCCATATTCAGGGGGCATTTGGACAGTAAGCATAAGATTGTCAAAAGACTTCTTGGTCCACCTTAACGCCGGTAAACCAACACCGGCAGCCCCCTCGTCTTCTTCTTCAGCCATTACCGGCTGTTCAGGGTTTTCACCCTCCACATTGTGTGGATTCGATGGTTCAGCCATCAGAAATATTCAAGAAACAAAAGATGGTCAACGGAAACACCAGCAACCTCACCGGAATTTCAGAAAAAATAGTCGGAGAAGACAGATAACAGTTTCTCTCTCAAAACGGCAAATTTTTTGAATTTTCGAACAAGTGAGGGGAAACCACGAACGGTTTCCCCTTATATACCCATCGCAATTAATGCGGAGGGAGAAAACAAATGATCACGTTCAAAAAGAGCGAATCATAGGACACCACGTGTCGAGCGCCGTTTCCGCTGACGGTTATCACGCGCGCGTGGCCGCCCACGCGCCTGACACAAGAGACGTTTACACTCTTCGCTACAGTGCATTTAATGCCTCGGGCAGTGCAAACGTCCTTTCATTTCAGCACATGCCAGGAAGATCTCACAAACTTCCACCAACTCACACGTGCGTCCAGCCACGTATGCAACAAAAAGCGACTACATTATCCAATTATAAGCGGCATGCGGTTTCTCTGGTATACCGCACCATAACCCATACCGCATGTCGTTTTTTAACATACCCCTAAAAATAGGTAAAAACATATATCTCTACACTATAAGGGGGTATAATACCTATCCGCACTACCCACGAGCACACGTGGAATATGCGGCCTTGCCACACACGCGCCCGTTCAGGTGTGTCAGATGCTCAGAACCAGCGCTGGCCGTTGGACTGAACCGCATCTCAGACACAGGGGAACTGCATTGCCTTCATTCTCTTCAAGCTTCAAATCCCTCTTGCCCGGTTCACAACCGCAGAGGGTACATGAACACCTTCTTTAACAAAAGGAAGGAAGGGTATGCACGCGAACGCACATCAGCAACCCTATCTCCTGAACCTTCAAGAGCTACATCCGAGCCACACCCGCTTTGAGCAAATGTGGTAATGCAAAACCACAGACATTCACGAGGAGCTACGGACATAACCATAGCTTCCGCAGAGTGGTTGCTACGGAAGAGCCAAGCTCACTCCACATCACCGAACAATGCTACTGCAAAGCAAACTCGGTATTGGAGCGGGAAGGTAAGTGGCTCCAAAACGAACGCAGAACAGCGCTCTAAATAAACCCGCGTCGAACAACAAGCGTCCGAACAGCGGTAACAAGTCTTCTTATGACTTTGTTAGCCCGACTATGGGCCGCATAGAATAAACAATGGTGGGCATACCCTTGCCTATGACCATGTTTATTTACCCATAGTATGAATATACATTGTTCGACCAAACATGGCCAACAATGACGCAACGAGGTAACCGCAAAGAACGTGCGGTTACTAGAGAGCTATGACGATAAACACGAAAACCCCACAAAAAAGGGATCGTCGTCTCATAACTCGATGCTGAACATAGAGCTCGAGCAAAGCACTTACAAGCATCAACAACTTTTGATCCCAGTCTCAAAGATTGGTCCAAAAGTTTTCTTTTCTTCTTCATGCACCAATTCAACAATTGGTATGAAGAAAAGCCCACCTTTAAAGGATGGGAAACCTCCACATACCTTCGAAACACCATCTTAGAGGTTGGTTCGAAGTTTGTGCAGCATTACTAACAAGGTCTCCAAGAGACCTTCGGCACAACAACAGGTGGCAGACCACCTGGTGACATAAATCGGCTGAGAATCTCGCATCAGACGAGATTCCTTCACCGATACGGAAGAGGCGTCAGATGACCCTTCCGGACCTCCAGCTTCATTTACATACAGAAAAGACCACACATGGTCTAGGATCTTCTCCAGACTCCAAACTACCTTCCAAACACCATAGTCCAGTACTCCTCCCACATACACCTTGTATGTGGCAGCAACACTAGACTGGGGGGACTTGAAGGGGTATGGTCCCAGATCTCGCGTCAGCATCGACCGCGAGTGACCATTACCCTTATCAAAACCCCCACTAGCTAACAACCCACTTGTGCCCATGCGGGAACGCATCGACACAAGGGTTGAATCCAATCTATCTAGTAACAAAGGAGGACTTACATGGAACAGGAGAACGGTAGAGTGATGCGACATAGCATCACATCTGGTGTACGAAAACGGAAGTATTCACAGCGACGCGGCATCGCACCGCGTCCAGTGAACACTTCTATCAATACAGGAAAGCCTTACCTTAGGCATAGAAGAAGATGAACGTAGTGGTACGGCTGACACCGCACCATACGGACATTTTCGTCACGACAAGGGATGCAGGCAAGACGACGATGCGGCTAGCACCGCATCTCGCGTATTCCTTGATCACAAGTAGGAGACGCGGTAACTTCAGAGGTTACCGCACGTAGCGATGCGGCTTGCACCGCATCCTATGTACTCAAGCAAGTGGTACTGACACCACAGTGCAAGTGGCACCAATGACAGTTACCTGTCAGAGCTACGTAAGCAATGGACTGACGTGGCGTAACCTCCATAACCGACGAGCCTGACACACCTGAAAAGGGGCAGCACGTCGTCAGTCCATCCATCATCATCCTCCTCCACTCCTCGGCTATAAATACCAACCCCAAACCAGGTTTGAGGTATCTTCTCACAACTCTCTCACTACTACTACTATCTTACTTTGCTTCCCAAGCAAACTACTGATTCTCACGCCGGAGAGTGGTAACAAGGAGCACCCCCCACCCCATCCTCCTTGTTACGAGTCACGGCTTGTTTCCTTGTGCAGGAGATCAACCACCGGTGATCCAGCCAGCGATCCTCGAGAGGAAGGGATTAACCCTTCTTGACGAGACCAGTGAGTTAACCCTGCCCGGTTAACCATTGTTTCATCACTTCCAGATATTAAGTTCGAGTCTTGGTGATAATGATTTCTCATTGAGGGGTTTAAATTAGGGGTGTGCAAAAACCCAATTAACCGAACCATAACCAAATTAACCAAAAAAACCGAACCAAATAAAAAACCGATGGGTCGGTTAATGGTTTTTTTGAAAACCGAATGTAGCGGGTCGGTTATGGTTATCATTTTTTCCATACCCACCATAACCGAACCGACCCGACATGTAATAAATCTTTGTAGGATTTATGACTTTTCACCAAATTTCTAATATTTAATGTTTTTAACTGAAGATTTTTAGTACTTATTGGTTTTTCATATCATTTTATGGTTTTGGTTGAATGTTTATTTGAATTTATAGAATGTATCATATCACTTTATTTGAATATTTGATAATAACTGGTATTAATATTATAGATTATATGTATTCTTTAATACTATGTAATATACTAATATATACAAATATGCAATAACAATTTATTCAATGTTAAAAAAATTAAGCTATTTTTAGCTAAGCTAAATACACGGTTAACCACCCATAACCGACCCGCCATAACCATCAAAACCGAATAACCATAACCACCATAACCGATCGGTTATGGTTATGGTTATCCAATAACCGACATCGCGGTTATGGTTATGGTTTTTGGTCAAAACCGACCCAAACCGACCCATGCACACCCCTAGTTTAAATTGAGGATCTATTGTGCGATAGGACTCTCTAACGCGGACCTGGTTAAAACAACGTATGCCAAACCTCTCGATATTCGTGAATAATTCATTTATTTAAAAATAAAAAGTTAGGCGTGATAGCTATTTATTGATTTGAATATTTCTAACTTTTACCGGATCCTTTTAATTTATTGATTTGATTATTTATAATATTACTTTACCAGATCCTTTTAATCACCATACATTGGATCAATTAAGAAAAAGATAAGTAACAAGTGACGTTTGTTGCCCATGTACATTGTTAGGATTAATATTAATAGTTTAAAACAAGTAGTTACAAATATAGTAATGATTTTAATACATTGTTAGGGTTAATAGTTTAAAACCACCAGTTACAAATATAGTAATGATTTTAATACATTGTTAGGATTAATAGTTTAAAATCACCAGTTACAAATATAGTAGGCTTGTAAATGAATCGAACGTTCAGCGAACCATTCATGAATTGTTCGACAGAAAATTCGTTAATATTCGTTTATTAATAAATGAATGAACACGAACAATTTTTTTTGTTCATTTAAATAAACGAACGAATATGAACAATGTCCCGTTTGTTCATTTACGCTCATTTACGTTCATGAGCGATCGTTTATTTTCGTTCATTTATGTTCGTCTATGTTCGTTCATTTACGTTCGTTTATGTATGTTTATTTAAATTCGTTCATTTGTGTTCATTTATATCTGTTTGTTTATGTTCATCTTTTAAATTTAGTTATTACTAATTAAATTTAAAAAATCTATTTAATTTTCTTTATCATCCCATAACTAGCTTTGACTTTTTGATTTCAAAACTTTCTTTTATGTGGTATTAATATATTTGATTTATATTTTCCAATTTAAAACAATCTTTTCTATCAGGTGACACGTGAATTAATGTTTACATATGTTTAAGTTAGAGTTAATTACATAGTTAGTCCTTGTGGTTTACATAAATTAACAATCTAAGGTACTAATAGTTTAAAATCACCTTTTAGGGTATTAACTTTTGATTTTTTAACAATCTAAGGTATTAACGTTAATGGCCTGTTAAAAACTAACTCTGACACCCTCATGTGCAAAAAATGTGAGGGTATTTTCGTCATTACAATCCATTTTTTTAAATAATAATACACTGGTTCAGAAACACAAGCTTTCAACCTAAGCCTTCTTAAATTTCAATATAGTTTTAAGTACATCAAGGGCTTCTTCACACTTTCACTAGCTGCCTTCAATCAGGACATACGAATTCATGAAGTTCTATGTATGCCCAATGTTCCATTCAGAACAAACATGAAAAAAAAAACATGAAAGTTAACCACATTATACCAATCTTCAATATCAAATTGAAAAAAACATAACAGTTAATAGAAAAATTATTACTTTTCCTTAAAGAAACAGAATTAATAAAATCCTATACTTACTTTATGAGGTTGTGGTTCATGCCTATTAGAAAACATTACTCTGAATCACATCCAGACCTCATTCTTTAGCCTTCTGAATGAGTTGTATTGTACTGTACCTCAGGTGTGCTTCGTGCGTAATGAATGGGTCGATAAACAAGACTTTTTTTACATCATGGAGATTTCCCTATTATCATAAGCATCAACCTTTGAGAGAACCTTCAACAATCTCTTGAGAAAAATCACATCCCAGTGAGTTTTAGAGAGAGAGAGAGGAGAGTGATCGTTGCACCATCGTGACATAAGATCTGAACCGAACCAAGCCATCATTGCACCACCACTTTGATCGAGGCACCACTACTATGATCCGAACAAGATCAAAACCAGATTTGAACTAAACCAAACCCCTGCTGCACCACCACTACGATCAGACCCCGATCTGAGCTGAACCAAACAAAGCCCCTTGTGGTGATCGATGTCAGAATCGTTGATGGTGGGTGGGCATCTCACCGTACTACACCTTCTTGTGATCGATGTCAGAACCAACCCCTCGTTGCACCCACTTATGTCTTGGTTAGGGTTAGGGTTTAATTGGGGATCTTGAAAAGGTTTGAAAGATGATGAAGAGGAGAATGGAGTCAGATCCAGTGTATTATTATTTAAACAAATGGACTGTAATGACGAAAATACCCTCACATTTTTTGCACATGTTGGTGTCAGAGTTAGTTTTTAACAGGCCATTAACGTTAATACCTTAGATTGTTAAAAAATCAAAAGTTAATACCCTAAAAGGTGATTTTAAACTATTAGTACCTTAGATTGTTACTTTGTGTAAACCACAGGGACTAACTATGTAATTAACTCGTTTAAGTTATTCTTCTCCTTTACTATTGCTATACAATTCAAAGCCATGGTCAATTATGTTTGTTATGATTTGTAATGTTCATTTATGTTCAATTATGTGTGTTTGTGTGCGTTTATGTTCGTGAACCGTTCGTTTATACTTTTAGCGAACGAACATGAGCATGTTCATTTTTTAACGAACGAACACGAACAAGAAAATCCATTCATTTAAATGTTCGTGTCCAATCATTTGTTCAGTTAAAGGTAAATGAACGAACATGAACATGCATCGTTCATGTTCGTTCAGTTTATTTACAAGCCTAGAATATAGTAATGATTTTAAGGATAAATTTTGTTTTGCGAGGCATCATAAGTTCGGGCTGCGGTTTGGCAGCTTCTGAATGCTTAAATGCTAAACCAGTAAGAGATTTGAATCATTAAGAGCCAATATAATGTTTAACCGTTCAAAGACAATTGTCTGACAAATTCAGATTAGAGGTGTTAACCATTCAGACTCAGTATAATGCTTAACCATTCAGATGCAAATGTCTGAACCATTTAAACATCTGCTCGCGAAACAAACAGTCTAAACCATTAAATGCTGAACCAGTAAGAGGTTTGGACCATTGATCCATTAAGGGGCTGTTTGGTAGCCTCTGAATGATCATTAAGAGACTACCTATTAATGAAACCATTAAGAATTTTACCAATGAGAAGGTAGAAGAATGTGACATGTGATGATTTACCATTCAAAGGTTACCTTTTAACCATTCAGACTTGAGGTTACCTCTTATTCATTCAGAGGTTTTTAACCATTAGGAGGTAGCATCTGAATGGTCATTAAGAGGCTAACAAAGTACTAAACAAACAGCTCCTTCCTTAGTGATCGGCCATTTTGTTCCGCTTATGAATACGGGTTACTAGTTTCATCGTCTCTTGTGCTTATCACGGGAGTTACTCTTAACTCTCGACCAATTAAATTGTGAAATGTGTAAACATTTCTAGCACACATATTTTCTTAATCATTGAGATACTCCTTATATATGACATGTGCTTTAATGTGTTTTCAAGTGCATACGTCTTCCTTTTATATATGTGGATTGAACCTCCCTAACCATTGACAAGACACTTCAAAGAACCAATTAGTCAAGATCTTGGCAATAATTTTGTACCCACAACCGATGGCACTAATAGGTGTAAAGTCTTTAATGAGAAAACCAACATTTTTGAACTTTTGGACACAAGCCATTATGTCTTAATCGGTCGATTATACCCTAATAACGATCACCATCTTGTCTATTAGTTTTCATAACCTCATCTCTCAATTTTCGGATACAAACTTGTAGGGTTTAAGCTTCTCTCCAAGCTTGGATTTGATCTTCGCACACTCGTAATCAGTCTATGGTTTTATTACCATCTAAGTGTTTGATAACGTCAATATTGTATTAACAAGTAGTCATGGTAAACAAGAAAAATAATACGCATGCATACCATTAATGGATTCAATACAAAATCAATTTGAAGTAGTTAACTATAAGAAGAGTATAAGTATTTGTATGTGTTGCTAGTTATGGGAATATGCGATTATATCATATAACCATGTTATGTATCATAATTAAAACAGATTCACACGTATGGTTCTTACATTTAACCTTTTTGTAAATAAGTTGCAAATTAAAGAAACTTTAATGGGAATTTGTATTCTATTGAAATTCATTACACTAAATAAATATGAATCATTTATAAGGGTATAAGGAGTGGTTAAGTATTTTCAATAGGTAAACTTTCAAATCGACCAATCAAAGAGTGCGACGTCAGTTTACCTATTGCTCAAAAATGTTGGCGGTGGTTAAACACTTTGGAATATGTAAACTATTTTTTTATTTTTTAATTTAAGATAAAACAAATAACATCAAACTTTTATAAATAAAAAAAAACATTACATTAAAATCTAAGTTAAAAAAAAATAATAATAAAACAGCGCAACAACAAAAAACCTAAAAATTACAAGACTAACCATATTTTTTTGCGATCTCGCGTTTCTAGCGAGTGTGATTTCCAACATCGAAGGGTGAACATTGTCGCAAGGCCGGTTAAACGTCTCCGAGTCCTTGTCGAACATAGTTTGTCACAACGCCTCTCGTTGCTCATCCGCCAACGTCATGTATTTTTCTTCTCGTAACCTTTTAATATCCATCAACTCTTTTTTCATGGCATTGTATTCTTCGAATCTACCGGTTATATCTCTTGGATCTTCGTTTGTTGAAGACGGTCCTTTGTCCTTTTTCTCCTCTCTCTTTTGTCGCCTTGGCGAGGGATCCTTGTTCATGTCGGGAAGACTGCTCGAGACTTCGGCATTAGGTGTATCCGCTTTATAATTTCCCGAGTCCGACGACTTTCTTTTTTGACTCGAGCCGGAGATTTCTTCACCCAACAACGGTACCGGCGACCACTTTTGATTTATTCTAACGACCTCCCACGCCGCAACATGAGGAAAGTCATGTTTTTCTTTGTTTTTGTAATCCTTAAGTGCTTGCTTCATTACAAAAGCATCGTCGCACCCGCTAGGACATAAACGATCCTAAAATAATAAATTAACAACAAATTAATCCACATACTTCATTAAAAAATAACCGGTATATAAATAATAAAATTTACCGCTTGATGATAAAAACCGTTGAATGTGTTCAACTTTGTTTGCAACACCATCCATTTCGATCAAACTTGATGGTGGTTTCGGTTGCTTCCTCCAACCGTTTGATTGAAGTGCTTAAGAACTTGGTTCCAAAAACCATCCGACATTTGTTGATTGCCTTTTCTTTTGTTTAAAGTGCAATGAACATAAGTCTTTGCCAACGCCTTTTCTTGGTTAGACGTCCAATTTTCCCGTTTCCCTTTTCCTCTTCTTTCCTTTGCGGCTTCATGTTGGTTCACGGGATTTTCTTGTACGACAACATCTTCATCCTCATCATTATGTTGCTCTTGGGTATCGGGCACGAATTCTTCTTCGGAGTCATCTTGTATGTCTCTCGGTGATTGTGAGCGTGGGGTTTGAAAAGCAAACGGGTCAAAAGAGTTTCGGGCGTCTAGAGGGTAATCATAAACACCGGGCGAACCATCGTCGGACTGTGTAGCAACCAATTTTGGTGGGGTTGGCTTCGTAACCGAAATTCGGTTGCATGGTTTGGTTAAAAAAAAATGGAGGTTGGGTTTGAGGAGCAGAGCCAAGTTGGGGATGAAACGACACACTAGAACCACCCGAAACACCACGTTTATCTTGAGCCCTCGCCTTCGAATCAGAACCTACATTTTTTTCTTCCCTTCACCTTTGTTTAAGCCTTCCATTTGTTTGAAAAGATTTGAAAAAAGGAGGTTTGTTTATAAAATGGCAGTGAATAATAGGAGTGAATTTGGTTTGTTTGGTGAAAATGGAAATGAATTTGGTTTGTTTTATAAAAGTGAAAATTATTTTTTTTAATTGTAAACGGCTAAACAGCCGTTGAGATTGCACGAACATCGACAGATTCCCACCTTCCTCGCTCGGTAAACGTTCACCGCTGATTAAAGATTATCAATCGGTAAAGGGGTTGGCGGCGGTGTTCCCGCTCGGCAAACCCCCTTTGCTGCACCCCTTTACCGACCACTTCGTATACCCTAAGGAATAATGGAATAACTAAAGGCGTAAGATAACTAAAGGCATAAGATATGACAATCCACTTACACTAAAAATATATGTCACATAATTATGAAATTTGTTCAAACAAATAGTAATAAACTTTTTTATATAACAACATTTAAAAGACGGGCATGAACTGATAATTCTTAATGCCAAATAGGATTAACAAAATTACTTGAGAACTTATCAAAAGAAACAAGGATGTGACAACCACTCTAAATTTCTAAGCTCAATTAATTCACACGCAATATTAAAAAGTAAATGAAAGTATGAAACCGACCCTAACAAAAACATTGTTCTTAGCAGATTACATACAATAGTTACCTAACAAAAAGATTGTTCTTAGCAGATTACATAAACTAGTTAATGTGGTTCATTGATGTATATATATCTAGAGATGAGATTGGTACAATGCTCGTACTTCTATCCGTATCTATATCGGTATCGAATTTGAACAAAATTAGGTACCAAATACCGTACCGAATATATTGGCATGGTACGGGTATTTCAGTGCGGTGCCCGCATTGGTACCACTTTGTTTTTATTTTAGTTTTTGCACACTCGTACGGGTATTATATAGGTAAAATCGGCATGAATACCAATATAGTACAAGTACCAAATAAGTAAAATTGGAGCAAGTACCAATACGCTACGGGTACCAAATATGTAAAATCAATACAAGCACCATAAATACCATAATATGAAATAAAACATAATATAAAAAAATGCCACACATTATCTAAAACGCCATACAACTTTAAAAAATGGCTAAGGTTATTGCATTGAGATTTGAGAGGTCGAAAAAACGTTTCATCCTAAAGTTCTCTGATAGGAGAGAGGTGAAAGTTAAGACAATAAGGCCATAGTTAATATGGATGAAGGGGTTCAGAGGGATATTCTGGCCCTTGTGGTTCCAATGGCCAACGATTGTGAAAGAACTCGAAAGGTAATAAGAAGATTGAAGAGAAAATTTCCAGCAGAAGATGATGATGATGATGATGATGATATTGATGATGCTCATCTACCAATAGTTAGTAATTGAGCGATGCATGAAGAAGCAGGAACGGTTAAAGTGGCTTATCGACACGGGGTGGAATATTCATTGCCGATAGAGGAAATGTTGAAGACAGAGAGGCTACATCTTCTTGAACAACTCGGCGATTTAGCACCTTCGAACGATGCAAGATCCAGGGTTGTAATGATATTTAAGAATAGGTTGCAGTAAAGAAGAGAGGAGATGATGACGTTATACGCAAATGCAAAATATGATGATGAATCTTAAGAAAGTGATGAACAAAGCAATGGGTACATCTCTGATGTAATCTCATACACAGAAGACTATTAGTTTGTTTTAATTTTGTCTTATTGTAATCTTATGAAAATATTAATGAATAGTAATGAATTATTAAAAACGCCAAGAACGCCAAAAAAAATTTACCTTTATAACATATATGGGATTAATTTGCTTGGGAACGTCATAACGCCAAAAAACAATTAATTCAACGAGACAGATCCAAAAAAACAGTAAAACGCCAGGTAGTTATTGAATCTAATTAACGCCAAAATAATCTTAGACGCCAAAAATGAATCAGCATTGTGACACACGAATTGGGAAAAAGAAGATTAAAAAGACAAAAAAGCCCCTCCCACCCTTATTATATCCCGCGCCATGTGTTCCGTCAGGATGCCTTCTCACCGTTCTCACACTGTAGGGCGTTTTCTCCTGATCCGTTTCTATATATATAGATATATATAGATTAAAGATCCTATACACTAATTCAAAAGTGTGAGAAGTATGAGAAATATTGTGAGATGACATGTGTCCTCATTCTAAATTAATTCAAAAGGGAAAACAAGTAATTTTCTCATTTATTCAATTAATTGATAACCTTCCATAACCGCCACCCTTTATTTTAGAAATACGAATTAATCTACCTACGAATTTGTATTTTTTATCGTTCATTAATTATAACTCTCTGAAGATCGCAGAATGAAGGTTTTTATAGAGTGTTATATAGTGATGGATAGGGGTGTGCACGGTTCGGTTCGGTTTGGTTATTAGCATTATCTGTAACCGTAACCGAAGTCATCGGTTAATCGGTTCGGTTAATTCGGTTAATTTGTCAGTTTTCGGTTCGGTTCGGTTAATTTTCGGTTAATAACCAATTCAAACAAGGGCTAATTTTTTTGCTTAGAAATACATGTAATGAAGGTATAAATACTTGAAATAGATATATAAATACACGAAATGGATGTATAAATAAATGAAATGGAGGTATAAATGCATGAATAGATGTTTAAATAAATGAAATGAAGGTATAAATAAATAAAATGAAGGCATAAAGAAATAAAATAGAGGTATTATTACATGAAATGAAAGTATAAAACATGAAATACACTAAATAGAGGTATAAAAGCTAGAAATATATAAAAAATAAATGATTCGGTTCGGTTCGGTTAATTTCAGTTAACCGATGGTAAAAAAAATATCCGTTAACCGACTTTCGGTTAATTTCGGTTTGGTTTTGTCGGTTTTCGGTTCAGTTTCGGTTATTGCACACCCCTAGTTATGGATGCAGAATGAAGGTTTTTATACAGTGTTATAGTGTTATATTTTCTAGTAGCAGTCTATGATGATATATGTGTTATATAGTGTTATTTTATATGGTAGCAGGTCTATGATGGATGTATAGTGTTATATTTTTCTGATAGGAGGTCTATGATGGATGTATAGTGTTATATAGTATTACATAGCATTATATGGTGTTATATAGTATTATATATTTCTGGTAACAGTTACATGTTTCCGGATTTTTAGTGTTAGTTTAAGAATGGATCGTTGGATTTAGGAGAGGTGAATGGATCGCTGTAATTTAGGAGATGTTACCTTATTTGAAACATATAAAAAGTCACTATTACCCCTACAATTTTCAAATCAGTCAAAATAATTAAAACACAATTTACAATTTGGTCCCTATCGATCTCAACCATTAGATCAAAGATCTAATGGTTGAAAACATTTCTTACATTTCTCACACTTTAGGCTCTTTTTACACTATCCTTACCATATATATATATATATATATATATATATATATATATATATATATATATAGGACAAAGATCCGTTAGGAACCACCCTTTATTGCGAGAACCGCGAGAACCAGTGTGAACACAAATAGTAATAGCTAAAAAAATCTAAAAAACACCCAAAAAATTTTTTTTTTATTTTTTTACTATTTTTTATATAAAAATCGCTACTTTTAGTATCCAAAAAAAATTTTTTTTTTTTTTTGGCTACTAAAAGTAGCGATTTGAACATAAAAAATAGTAAAAAAATAAAAAAAAAAATTTTAGATTTTTTTTTTTGATTTTTTTAGATTTTTTAGGTTTTTTGGGGGTTTAGTTTTTAGCATTTTAGCTTGGGGGGGGGGGTGGGGTGGGGGGGGGTTAGGTTTTTTTTAGGTTTTTTGAGGGTTTTAGTTTTTAGCATTTAGCTTGGGGGGGGGGGTTAGGTTTTTTTTTTTTTTGGGGGGGGGGGGGTGGGGGGTTTAGGTTTTTGGGGGGTGGGGGGTGGGGGTTAGGTTTTTTGAGGGTTTTAGTTTTTAGCATTTAGCTTGGGGGGGGTTAGGTTTTGGGGGGGGGGGGGGTTAGGTTTTTTTTTGGGGGGGGGGGTGGGGGGTTTAGGTTTTTGGGGGGTGGGGGGGTGGGGGTTAGGTTTTTTTAGGGTTTTTTTAGGTTTTTTTAGCTATTTTAGCTTGTGTTCACATTGGTTCTCGCGGTTCTCGCAATAAAGGTGGTTCTCGCATGAACCTTACTACCACACACATCATTTTATATATATATTATTTTAACATGCTTGTTAAAATTTTGTAATACAACCAGTTTATTTATGTTGTACTTATTACCACACACATCATTTTAACCTTTTAAATGTGTTTGGTGTTTGAAATATGTGTGTGTGGAGGCAATGAAACAGAAACCCATGTTTGATGGAACTTTAGATATTAATGTGTGAATCTACTATGATCGATAATTGGGTTGAACATCAAACGAAGATGAAGATAGGTCAAACGAAGATGAGATAGGCAAAATATGAGGATGAAAAAGTCCAATGTATGATCACATTGTCTCCGATACAAGTTTTCACAAACGCTTATAAACACGTCCAAGGGACTACCACATCAACAATAAATTTACTATTTGAAAATATAAATTTCCTCTCTAATGAAACATTATTTACAGATATCCTTACCCTTTTAAATAATCACCGCTTTTCATTTATTTTCTATAAACAAAAATTATCTATTAAAATAAACTATTTTATTATCCTATTATTAGTTTAATAATTTACATTTAAATATTACACAAATAAAGATAAAATATGCTTAAATAGTCTATTACAATCTCTCACTCTTTCTCTATAAATTTATCTATCTATTTATCTATCTCTCTCTCTATATATATTGGATGTAACACCTCAATATTTAATAGAGTATAGGTCTTTTATAAAATGATGAAAATATTAAATTAAAAGAAATTAATAAGGAATTAGGAATGGAAAACCCATAAGGGAAAATAAGCAACAAAGGTAACTTGTATGGGTGTAAAAAGGTTGGGAAAAACCCTAATTCTTTATAAATTATCCTCATGCCTTGCGAACTTAGATAGAGAAAGGTAAAGAGAGATCAGATTCAACCGGATTCGTGTTTCAAATCGAAGGAAACGGTAAAAGAATCATTGTTGATCATTCATAATTTCAAAAGGTAAGAATTTACCATGTTTATACCTTGTTTTACGAGTGAACGGATGTTTTTTTTGTTTTGTGGATAAAAATTGATAAAGTTCGGTCTTACATGAATGGTTTTTCCATGGGAATGTCGTAGAATTGATTTTTGAACCCTATGGATGTATTAAGTTGGAATCTTGATTCGTTTACAGGATTAGAATCATAGCCGCCACTTAAAACTCAGCTCTAGGGTTTCTTGAGGAACAACTAGGAAGTATTTGCTTGGCTCAAAGTTTGCACTTGAAGTTCATGCTTCATTACATAGTATGCGCTTTTGTTTTGGTATGCACTTTGTTTATAGTTTACGCTCATTCGGTTTAGCACATACTCAAAGTGTACACTTGGGTCACTCTTGTTAATTGTAGGCGCTCTTGTCTATAATAGGTGTTTGGGATATGGTTTGCTTCGTATTGAGTATGTTCCCTTGGGCAAGTTCACGCATGTGAGCACTAGTATGTGCTCCAAGTTAGAGTTTGTGCTCAGTGTAATGTATGCACTTAGCATATAGTATGTGTACATAGTTTAATGACATACTCATATGTGAACTTTGTACAGATTGGGCTTGATTATTCGGGGTTCAGGAGGCCATTAGTACAATTTATAATATACTTAGTCATACCCAAATGTGAGACATACTTAGTGTACATAGTTTCTAGACCCCTATTATATTATTGTTTTGGGACGATGTACATACTAACGAGTAACACAATTGATTATTTCACTTGAGACAAGTTTAAAATTATGTTAGATTCACATTAAATAACCATTTCTAAAAAAACAAAATTATTTTTGTGTTTTCACCAAGCTTATAGTAAATTTTAAGAACTATCAACTAAAAAAGATCACTCATAATTACCAGATGACATACGCAAATTTAAAACATTCGTAAATAAAAAAAATATAGTAATAAATTGCTGTTATTATTATATTTCAATGGAAACGAGTGTATTAAAACACTTTATTTTAGGTGACGTTTTTTTTAATGGTAATGAACGACGTGCCAATCATCGTGACACCAGGCGTTGTGACTAATGTCGACTACTCGACTGTCGCCAGCCTCTTAGCTCTCCTAGATGTGCAGAACCCGACCTCCACCCGCCCGAAGGCACGACAGTGGAATAATCAGTAAAACCTCGCCTTCCATCCAAGACGAACCGGCGCCACCCGTATTGGTCCTTCACCTGGATACCGCAAAAAATAATGGGGAGAGTAGGAGTCGAACCTGGGTCATAAGGAACACAAGTTTTTTCCCAATCACTCCACCACTACCTCAACCTCAACGGCTTATTTTAGGCGAAGTTATGCCGGACATACGCGCTAACTCGGTAGCTTTGCTTGGCGAGTTTTGGAAGGCAAAGTCAACACTGATATAAAAGTCAAAATAGTTCCATGTACCAAACTGACACGTTTTTGTGCTTTAACTCGCAAAATATGTAGTTTTAGTTTTTCTCGATATTAATATGTATGGTACTATATTTATGTTTTGATTTTTAACATCAAAATTTCTAGAAATTTGATATTAAAAAAAAAAAATCAAAGTTTGAGGTGGTGTTACATTATTAGTATGTCATTAGCCCAAAATAAACTATACTTCACTTGTAAACATAATTGTTGACTTAAGTAAACAAAAATGTGACTTCATAATAGTTTATGTCTAATATTTAATGATATATAGGAATGTCTATTTATCATATACATTATATATAAAGAGAATATATATATATGATAGCATGTCCAACATCCAAATAATCTAAGTCATCCAGACTATCTTAGTATCCTTTTTTCGGCTAAGAATTCGACATTTTCCTAACGTGCAGACGATTTTTGATCAACTAACAACTTGAACCTCTAATATTAGGGGTGTGCAATAACCGAACCGTTAACCGAAACCGAACCAAAAACCGTAAAAACCGAACCGAAATTAACCGAAACCGAATTAACCGAAAGTCGGTTAACGGATATTTTTTTTACCATCGGTTAACCGAAATTAACCGAACTGAACCGAATCATTTATTTCTTTATATATTTTTAGTTTTTATACCTTTATTTCATGTTTTATACTTTCATTTCATGTAATAATACCTCTATTTCATTTATTTATATCTTCATTTCATTTATTTATACCTTCATTTCATTTATTTAAACATCTATTCATACATTTATACCTCCATTTCATGTATTTATACATCTATTTCATGTATTTATACCTCCATTACATGTATTTCTAAGCAAAAAAATTAGCCCTTGTTTGAATTGGTTATTAACCGAAAATTAACCGAACCGAACTGAAAACCGACAAATTAACCGAATTAACCGAACCGATTAACCGATGACTTCGATTACGGTTACGGATAATGCTAATAACCGAACCGAACCGAACCGTGCACACCCCTAACCTCTATAGAGAAAGAACTTAAAATGACTAACATATTGAGATATTCCTACACAACTATGCCAACCGCGTAAATATTCATTACATACAATTACACACTCTCTCTCTATCTGCCTCTCTTCACAACTATTTACCGTCAAATGATAACTCGTGCACTCTATCAAGTTATGAAAATTTTCTTTAATTACAAAGCTAATGGTATTATTTTGCTTTCGTCGTCTAAACGGCTAACATTGCAATTAAACCGCGGTTCAACAATTAGATAACTAAACTAATACTTCTTATCATTTTGTTTGTAAACGTTAAATAACTTTTTAAATCACACTCACATGCCTCAGCAGTACTCTAAGCAAGTGTATTAAATTATTAACAAGAAAAGAAAAGTTTGTAGAAAGTTAAAAAAAAAAACATTTTTTTGGTACAAGTGTACAACACAAAAAGAATTTGGCACGTTGTATGGTTCAAATAAATAAAAGGATCAAACAAAAGTCATTCCGGTTGGTATTGATATTCAAACTTTTTTATATAATTTCCGGTGTTGTTTATGGGTGCATCTTAGAAAGTATAACACAAATATTGATCATCTTCTGGACCACCCTTCAATAATATTAAAAGTTATTATAGCATTTAATAATTTCATAAGTGACAACAATAATGACTCTTAGTTAGTGGATTAATTAATATTCAATAAACTGATGATAACTAACAGTTTAAAAGAGTGTGATAATTAATAGTTTAATAGTTTTTCATAAGACTTTTCTTAACAGCAAGTGGTGAATGAAACTTAATATACGCGGTTAATTAGTAGAAATTATAATTTTTGACTCCTCATGCTACCGTCAGATGTTGTCACCGCCTACCAGTCTTTACCACAATTACCATCTTTCATGTCCTCCTGACCATCATTGTCATTGTCATCGTCACCGTAACCGACGTGATGGTGGTAGTGGTGGTGGAGACTAATAGTTCCATTGGCGATGATAAGAGCGGTGAATTCCAATTCATTTATAATTGTTTTGTCAACCACAAATTCCAATTCTTTTAATGGATTGCAATCTTTTCACATTTTATATCCAAATGCAATCTTTTTAACAAGTTTTAATTAAAAATAAATGACTTAACCTAAACTCCGTCAGATTAAACATAATACGAGTGTGATGTCAGTATTTATGTTTGTATTCTGATTCCTTATAAATATGTTTGGTAATTTTTTTTTTCATCTTAAAATGTTTATGTTATATATAACTTTTAAATTTTATAGGATAACTATATATATACTACTTAACAATAAACACAACTACACATATCACATAACTTTTATATTAGTCCCCCTTATAACGAATAGAAGTAACTATAACGTGCTTATGGTTAAAACTTACAACTTAGCCTAAACAAAAAGAGACTTTTAAATTGTGTGTGAAATGGGGCCTTATTTCCAAAAGTTGCTTAAGAATTCAACACTTGACGTTCATTAATATTAGATATTTTAGTGTAATCGGGATTAACTTGGTGAACAAAGGAAATTATGATACACATCGAACAAGTTAGGAGGTGTGGGAGTGCACGCTTGTTCGAGTTGTTATAATTCCAAGCATTCGAGCTGCCTAGGAGCAGTTATCTGCAGATCATCCCCAAAAATTCGAAACTAAGTTTTTGGCCACACACTGGTTCTTACGAATTCTACACACACACACACACACACACACATACTGTTGTTCTAATTCTTGAAATCAGAGTTGTATCCGATTGAATTATTCGGTAGAACCATCGGAATAATTTGATCTGAGAGTGAATACACGCCTCTCTGATCGTCCGATTTTTTATAATTCCCCAACACCTAGGTGCTTATAACATAGCGTCAATGAACCACCTTATAACTCAAATGCCCATCAAGTTGCGACCAAATTATCTCATTGACTAATTGTATAACAAGGTCATCAACTTACCTTGACTTTTAGTCAAGTCAACCTTTCATACACATGATACACGTTGCCCATGGCTTTACTATCTCACAACATAAACAAACTATTTTTAACTTACATATTATAAGTTTTGACAAGAAGTCAAGTCAATGAACTTCTTAGACCACATGATTACCACATTCAATACTTGTTCTTCAACAAGGACTTACTTCATCATAGGGTCACCCAGGGGCGGATGTAAGGGGTGGCGTCCGCTACGGCTTGGCGTTCCGGCGGTAGTGTAAAATTAGTGTAAATTTTGGAAAAAATTGACGTTTTTTCGATTTCCTTACTGCTTATTTATATAACGTTACCGCTTGGCGCGAATCCTAGATCTGCCACTGGGGTCACCCAATAACGTTTATTGTTACATCTTTTGGTGAATGGTTTGATATAACCTGCATAATTTGCATCATGGTCACTCCATGATCTTGCCATGATCCTTATAAAGTTCTCTCACGAATTACTTCATTCTCTGCTACACATTGGTCTTGTGGATTAGTTATGTCCATGACCTTGACGTCTAACATGACTAGAGGTGTGACTTTCTAGCGTACGAAAATAACCAAACATGAAATTTTTGGTATTGTGTTCATGTCGGACCAGCGAACGTGTTCAGCTAAACATAGTTTGTTCGAGTCAACTTGATGGATTCACGAGTTGACTCGGTTACTTTAATTAATTATTTTTTTATTGAATGTTTTATATCATAACCTAGGTTATGAATTTTATGTCAGAATATAAAACTTTAAAAAGATAAATGGATATGGGATTTTATAGTTTAAACTTAATCGTTTTATACACATTTAGATATATGGTTTTATTTGTTTATTTATTTTAGAGTATAATATTACAAGTTTTTATCTTTCAAACAGGATCAAGATGAAGAGGATCCATTAAAACCAATTGAAGAACACATTTATTTAGGGTTGTAATTATGAACTTGATAAAAACAAAAGTAGAGGATAAGCTGATGACAAATGTAGAAAATGATTGATCTAGTGATATAAATGGTGTTGGGGCTCTATATTTAATAGAGAAAATGACAAGTATATGTTTTTTTTTTCTTTTTTCTTTCTTTTTTTTTTTTTTTTTTTTTGAGAGGGGAACTTCATTAGAAAAAAATGCCGGCCAAAAACCAGGCCGACAAAAGACTACAACAACACTACATTATACAAATTTACACCAACTTTTCCACGAGATATTCCTATGCTTCGACCTATAAGAGAACCATAAGAATCCTAAAGAATTTATCTCACTTGTAATCCTTTCAATTATGACCGGCTTGCCATTGAACTTCAAATCGTTCCTAGCTTTCCAAATGCACCAACAACTGATGATCATTATACCTTGAATAGCTTCCTTCCATTGATCCGAAACACCCGCAAAAAATGGATTTCCAAAAGATCTTTTAGTGAAAACGCTATAATACCAGGGATCTTGCACCAAGAACTGATAAACTGCCATACCGATGAAGCTACCCAGCATGCCGTAAACAAGTGTTCGACAGTTTCGTCGCCAAAATTGCATAAAGGGCACAAGACAAGTATATGTTGAGTTGGTAAAAAAGATGCAGACAAAATTTATATACTTCCTTGGCTCATGTAATTACAATCACTAATTAATTTTTGTATTTATTTACTACAATACAATGAGTGATTTTAAACTATTGATCAAAGAGTTATAAATAGTTATATGATTTCTAATATATATTTAGGGTTCTAAATCGATATATCTTCTTATCGTACATATATAGAATAAATATTATTTCCAAGTGGTTACATACTTACATCATAATAATAAGACTACATGTGGGATTGTGAATAATGTACATCTAGTTATGTTACTAATATAATGAACCCATTGAAGATTATTTTTATGTTGAATTTACAGACAAAGGTGTAAATCCATATAACGATATATGTGGGCATCGAGAGTGACAGAAACTTGTCGATTTGGGTTGAAATTTGGGATATATGGTTGGCGTGGGGCTAGCTAGTTTGTTGGACACTCGCGGTTGAAGTACAACACCTAATTGTTGGTCCACGGTAATTGCTTCATTATTGTGTGTACTACGATCAATTTTAAAGTGAACAAGGCTTAATGATTGATTGTGTGCCAACAACCAGATCATTTGCATACATTGGTCATGTTTAAATTTTCTTTGTGTTTTTCTATTAATGTTTCAATCGTTTTCGGAAAACAATTTGTGTATTTATTTTGCATTCTATTAATATGTAAAAAAATTGACATTGGTTCGAAAGTATACACCTTAAGATTTTCTATTTTGAGAAGATGGGTTTTTTTTTTTTTTTTTTTTTTTGGAGTTCCCTGTTTTTAGAAGAAAAAGAACGTTAAACTTAAAAAGTGTTGTAGCTCAATATTTATTCTCTGTAAAATATTACATATAATAAATTGTTTGAAATTTTGTAGGCTACTAAAACCACATTAAGAAAAAGATAAAAATTGATCTGCCCCAAGAGGTTGTGATAAAGGGTCTTCTTATCCAAAAAGTGAGGACCAATATAGGCCATCCATTTAGTTAGATAGTACAACTTGGGGAAAAAGGTTAAACTAAATTATAATCAAATCTAAAGAAAAAGTAATAAATAAATTAGACAAGTACCCAAACTAAAGTTGTAAATATCCTTTTGAACATGTATGATCTGATAATGAAAATATGCATGTTATACTTAAAATTGTGTATAGTGATTGTTTGTTGATGATACTCAGCAAAGGTTGTTCACGAGTCGAACTAAAGTCGGCTCGAGCTTGGCTTTTAAAGAGCCAGTTCAATTTGACTCAAATACCCAACTGAGTTAAAATCTTAAGCCCGAACTCCGCTTGTTTACATATTATTAAACTAAGCTCACTCATGGCCCGTTTTTTCAAGGAAATTCAATGTTCCAAAATTTGTTAAGTTGTTCAACGATATTGTAGTCTGTTTTAAGACATGACGCGATGACAATGTTTCAAGATGACTATTTCAAGATCTAGTTGTAGCTATGGCGATGACAGCAGATGACATATTAATGGTGATTGAAGTTGAATTGACGGTTGTCACTTGGTTTAAAAAGCGAAAGGCGCAAAAAAAAGTGACGGGAATATGAGGCGTTACAGCATGCACCTCGCGCCTAGGTGTGCTTTTTAAAAGACAGATTGTCAGAGCAAATCGGAGTGATGGCAGAGGACAACAACAGCAGATCAGTGGTGATCGATGTTGAAGTGACAGTGGTCGGAATTGACCGCAGATGGTGATTAAAGTTGAAGGGAGAAAGAGGTTAGATAAACCGGTGATTCCGTCATATCTTTTCTATGTTTTCTCACTCCTCTTTTCACTTGTAGGCTAATTTAGTAGGTTAGTTTTATTGGGTCAGATATCAGGGATCAATATTGAGTTAAAAATATAAATAAACACTATTCAAGCGAGCAGCCTCATCTCAAGCTCGACGTGCGTACAAACAGAGCCGATTTCTAGCGACTTTCGACCCACGAGCCACTTGAACACTTGAACATCCAAACAACACTCAGTAAAAAAATCATGCGTTGATAAATGTAGACAACGAGTTGACGTCACCTTGCACGTTGTAACAACTCTAAAAAAGATCGCACAACAATCCGTAATCAAAACCCCGAACACATATCGACGAAAAACCAAAACAAAAAGGGTTAAAAAAGAAAAAAATTGTCGGGTAGCGCGACGGTGACTTTAATGCCCGTCGCGTGGCGCTACCATGCCAGATTCTTCGGATGCGACATATTGCCACGTGTCATACGTGGCAAGGCTAGATTCGTTGACGGGGCTACCTTAAGCCCAAGCCACCCTCGTCGTGTGGCACGACCAGGCCATGTGTGCCCGTCACGTGGCTCGACGGTGCCTTTTTTTAGGTATAAGTAAAACGAGGTTGGGCAGTTCAATTGCACAAATCAATTTTGCAAAACCGAATTCTAAACGTTCGACTCTCAAATCTCTGTTCCCGAATCCCTATTCCGTTACCTGTGTACGTAACCCTAATCGTTGAAGCGATACCATATCCGATTGATCTGAAACCCTAGCAACGAAAAGCTGAAGTACTACCTGAATAAGGTGAGACTTTATACGTTGCGGTTTTGATCTCGTGGTTATCATTGAAGTTTGATTTGGTTTCTTGCACTAATACGTGTTACATTGTGTGTACATCTATGAACCAGGCTTAAACCCAGGAGGCTTAAAAACCCTAAGTTCTGCAATGTGAATCATTCTTTTTTATTAAATTCTTCCAAAACACTAAATGTTTTCCAATTCTTACTTATATTACAGTTATTAAGTCTTTGTATTCTTACGTGAAAACTACTGTTAGTATTTGAAGTTTTGTATACATTACTTGATAAGCTTTGCTATTGGACAATTGAGGGCCAATAGTGATATGACCACAGTCACAGGGACCGCCGAGTGACAAATACTAGTGGGTAGTTTTAAGATATAAACAAAGAGTTAATTGCCCGGATGGTCCCTGTGGTTTTTCATTTTTTTCACGTTTAGTCTCCAACTTTCTAAAATTACATGTATGTTCCCCGTCGTTTGATTGTTTGTTACTCGGATAGTCCCTATACTGGATGGAGGTTAATTTTTTCAGTTAAATGCGTGTGAAATTACTTTTTTTGCCCTTAATAATAAAAACAAACATAAAAGAATGTAAAATCAAAATCAAATGTGAAAATAACCCACTATTTTGAATTAACGAAAAATCCGATTCCATGGATTCCACCTAGGGGTGCAAACGAGCCAAGCGACTCGCGAGCTACTCGAGATCGGCTCGAGAAAAAGCTTGAAACGAGCCGATCCTTATCGAGCCCGTTTCAAAGCTCAAGAAAAAGCTTGAAAAGCTCAAAACAAAGCTTGAAAAGCTCAAAACAAAGCTCGTTTGTTTACCGAGCCCGAGCTCGAGCCTCAAAACAAAGCTCGTTTGTTTATCGAGCCCGAGCTCGAGCCTCACATGTGAAGCTCGTTAGGCTCGTCAAGCCTTATCGAGCCTTAGTGTAAACGAGCCGAGTCGAGCCGAGCTTATTTAAACTTGTTTATAAGCCGACATCGAACCTAAAAATAAGCTTATTTAGTAAACGAGCCCGAGCCCGAGCTTTGCTTATCGAGCTCGCAAGCCTAAAAAGTCTATTATTTATATTATTTTTATTTAATATACTAATTAATAGATAATAAACGAGCCGAGCTCGAGCTTGATAAAATACAAACGAGCCGAGCTCGAGCTTTGAAAACAAAGCTCGAATCGAGCCTTGAAAACAAAGCTCGAATCGAGCCGAGCTCGAGCCCGAGCTCTCATAAGTTAATCGAGCTCGAGCTCGAGCCTGACCGAGCTCGGGCTCAGCTCGGCTCGTTTGCACCCCTTTCCACCTCACCCCCTCCTAATCATCTTCTACATCTTCAACAACTGTTTCCCATCACCACAAATTTTCTCCACTGCAACCAGTCCTCACAACTGAATTAAATAAAATTGGGCTGAAGGAAATAATTTTGTTGCAATATTGGGCTTCGATTGGAGTACAAGTGCCCAACGAAGGAATTAAAACAAAGCAAACAACAACAGTTCAAAGGAGTTTTTAATGGATACACCTCGCGCGACAGTGTTGTTTTGGGGAGCTTTCGTTGAAGAATTATGTAGTTACAACATTTAATTTTTCTTCTATTTGTTCAAAAACATGCTAATATGATCATTTTGTGTATCTTTACTGGACCCACTACTTGCACCAGCAAATCGACGATACGGAGAGACAAGAGATGGAAAAGACGACACTTCTCCGGCCATTGTTTTGCAGAAAAAAAACGAGTTCAGGGGGTGAGAGTGGTAACCGGATGTTTTCACAAATAGAGACGAGGTGATGATGTTCAATGGGGTGACGGATTTGGGTTGGGAGAGGTCTTCGGAGGTAGATGGTGGTGGTGATGGATTCCGGCGGATGGCCGGAGGGGAGGGGAAACGGCAGATGGTCGGAGGGGAACTAGGTTGGGGGAGGGTGGGCCTACACTCTAATTCTCTTTCATGTTTGTTTTTATTATTAAGGGAAAAAAAAGTAATTTCACACGTATTTAACTGGAAAAATTAACCTCCATTCAGTATAGGGACTATGTGAGTAACAAACAATCAAACCACAAACAATCAAACTACAGGGAGTATACATGTAATTTTAGAAAGTTGGGAACTAAATGTGAAAAAATAGAAAACCACAGGGACCATCCGGACAATTAACTCTATAAACAAATGTAAAAACCTTTAATGATGTAATTATAAGAAAGTGTCTTTTTTATACAATTGAATGAACTTATCCAAATTATCCAAAAAAACAAAAAAATTTATCCACATTAGATACTATGAATTTACCTAATGGTTGACCTAATCAGAACTTTATAATTATCATCACCATTAACACATTCGTCAAATGATTTGAAAACATTGATAACCAACTGTTAAAAACAAAATATATAGTATTATAGTTTTAGTATCTTATCATTATAATTGGTTTTATTAAGGGCATGTTTGGGTAAGCTTATTGAAACAACTTATTGACTTATTGGCTTTTTGGAAAAGTCAGGATTTTGTGACTTATTGACTTATTGGCTTTTCTCCCTCACATACACCCTCTTTGCCAAACATCATTTTAGAGCTTATGACTTTTCAAAAAGCCAATAAATCAATAAGTTGTTTCAAAAAGCTTACCCAAACATGCCCTAATATTTGTTGTTTGTTTGTTTGTGAGGTGTTTTAACAACGGAATTCAAGGAAAAACTGATGGGCTCACTCACACTGGCTATTGGGCTCAAGTTATGTTGTTGCTATGTTTGTGGGCTGCTCATGGGCTATTAAAGGAACAGGATAGGCTTTGGATTTAGGCATTATATGAGTCTCAGCTGGTCATTCCAGTATATAAGCTTATCTTTCTAATTAGTTCTAAAGATTTGGACTTTTTTATCCTTTTTTTTTATATTTCTATTTTACGTGTTATGAATTTAGATCGAGATAGGTGTTCATTTATCAATTAGTTCGAGTATTAGTGTGTATAGATCATTGTGTTAGTGATCTAGTAGGTTAGGTGTGAAGAGTTTATTCAGAGTTTTTTTTTTTTTTTTGATCAGATTTGTTCTTGTAATTATCTTGAATGTTGATTGTTTTAGTAAAAATACCATATTTTTGACACCAACGTATACGTGAATCTCCACCCAATTATAAAGTAAATTTATTTTTGATTCAAAATTCAACATGTCCATACAAAAACAAAACTAAATTTGCGAAGGTGGCATGGGAAGAAATACGTATATTTTATTTCCTTAATCTTTTTACTTCTTTTCTATCTACTTTTAATACAATGACATATTTGATACATAGTAACTAGTATGTTTCTTCCGCCCAAAAGTACCCCATTTCCACTCTAAAATATTTGACCATTGCTAACACGTCAAATTGATCAAGTAAACCAACAGATCTAACATGAACGGTTATCAAACAAACAAATATAGAATATCATTCTAGATCCGTATTATCTTTTTTTTTTTTAATTAAATGCGGTGTGAGAGCCAAATTTGTGATAACAGATCTTAAGATGGTATCGATTTGTCGCGATTCAAGTACCCGGAAAATATGGAAATGGAATATGTTTTAATCGATCTAACAAAGTGTAAAAAATATGCCTTAACGCGATAT
Source organism: Helianthus annuus (assembly GCF_002127325.2). Taxonomy (NCBI): domain Eukaryota; kingdom Viridiplantae; phylum Streptophyta; class Magnoliopsida; order Asterales; family Asteraceae; genus Helianthus; species Helianthus annuus. Next base: position 5,030,009 of record NC_035449.2, read on the forward strand.
ATGTAAAAATTCAAAATGAAAAATAAGGATTTAATCGTCTCATTGTGACTTAAGAAGTATCTACGATACCTTTACATTGGGAGTAGATGGTAATGACTCACACTATAGATCATGGGCGGAACTATAGTATTAGTAGCCGTAGCACGGGCTACGGCTCAGCCCCGTATTCGTAGTGTTATTTTTAATTTATTTTTTCGGTTTTATACAAAGGATAACCTTAAAAAATACGAGGATACCCTAACCAAAAAATAGGATACTTGATTTTAGTAAAATCCAGTTTTTCTTATAAGCCCAAACATTTTACAACTTGAAAACTTGTAGAATAATTAAGCCCGAATGATAAAATAAGCCCAAATTAACAATCATATAATTGAAAGGAGACCCAAAATATAATTGATAAAGTTAGCCCAAAAAAAAAAAAAAATCGAGGCTACCCTAAACTAATGGGCTAGCTCCGCCAGTGCTATAGATAGCTCTTATTTACAGCCATTTCCCATAAGAAGTCACAAACATAGCTGGGCTGGGCTGGGCTGGGCTGGGCCTATTTCTATGCTAATGAGACACTGTGGTCTTTATTTACAGTTACTACCCATTACAAACATCACTGGGCCTATTATTATTCCTTCATACTTCAGATTGTATTGTACATCCAAAATGAGGTTTTTCTAGCAAAAATCACCAAGCTCCATAATTACTTACTTGATCAAAGAACCTGTATGTAAATTTACTAACTAATCAAATGGTACTTCAGATTCAAATAATGATATAATAATTTAAGTAATTCAAATAATACATACATCATACATATAAGAACACAAACACACATACATTATACATATACATACATCTGAAATTTAGTTTAAAACATATCGGAATTTAGATTGAAACATATATAATACATACATCATAAATTTATACACAAAAATACATGTATATATACACACACATCAGAAACCACACATAATTAAGTCATATACATACACAGTCACACAATGTACATAATAAAGTAGATTATTAACAAATCATTCATTGCTTCATCGAAAATGGCTAAAACTGAGTAGGCTGTTAACCCAATAAAGTCCCTAAATGTATAAAAACAACATAAACATGTTTATGCAGTTACCTGCTCACCGGCTACACCATTCTCTTGCACCTTCACCGTCACCCATTTCCGCCACAACCCCACCACTAGACTCGTCACCATCCTCTACATCACCCTTATCACCAAACAACTTCGACGGCAACAACGAAGAAACCGCAGCTCTTGCACTAGCCTTCGCTCTCTCCGCTTCTTCAGCTTCTTTCGCAGCGGCTTCCGCTTTCTCTCGTTCGATCTCCGCCATCAAATTCACCAGATCATCTTCTCTCTCTTCTTTCCGCAGCTCCTCCCTTACAAACTCCCGCAACTCATCCGAGAAATCCAAAGGATCCTCCCTCAACATTTTTCCAATAATTTCAACAACTTCATCGTGTTTCTTTACATCAAACAACGCTTTCATTATAAACTTATAACTATCATCATCCATCCTCAGCTTCGGCACCATCGTATCGAAAAACGACTTCGCTTCATCAACGTTCCCGACTTTCACCAACTCGTCGATCAGCCGGTTATAAACGCCCAAATTCGGCCTCAGTTTCGACTCCACCATCGTCTTGAAATACGCAGCAGCGTCATCGTGACGGTTTTCTTTAAAACAAGTATCCATCAACACGACAAAAGTGTACTCATCCGGACTCGCCCCTTTCTCACTCATACCGTTGTAAAGTTCTTCCGCTTTACCCAACAAACGATTCTCACACAACTGTTCGACCAGATTATTATACGAAAGCGTGTCCGGATAACACCGTTTCTCCCCCATGCTACCAAACAAGTTAACCGCATCGTCAAACCTCTTTTCCGTACAATACCCATCCACCATCACATTATAACTTCCCGGATTAACCGTCAACAGTTTCGGCGGATCATGCTTCTCAAGCATTTCATCGAACACCTTACGCGCAACATCAAACTTCCCATTTTTACAAAGCGCATCCAAAACCGAATTATACGCAACCGCACTCATCCTAATCTTCGAACCCTCCAACGCATCCTCACAACACTCCATCGCTTCCTTCTCCATCCCCTTCAAAAAAAACCCTTTCATCACACTTCCATACACAACCCCGTTCGACACAAACCCGCCTAACTTCCCCTTCAATTCATCATACAAACCAAAAATCCCATCATGATCACCATTCTTCGCGTACCCCGACATCAAATAACTATAAACGATCGGGTCCGCTTCAAACCCTTTCGAAATCATTTCATCTTTGATCTCCAAAGCCCTATCCAATTTACCATCATCCACAAGCCCTTTGATAATAATCCGATACGTCGTCGTGTTCGGATCAAACGGGGCACTATCAATTAACTGTTTATACTGCTCCATAGCAGTATCGATTTTTCGACAGTCCATGTAAGTACTAATAATCAAATTATACGTAACGATATTCGCGGCGATCGCCGCTTGTGTTATAAACCTGTGGAGATTAAGCAATTCGGCGTATTTCGACTGGCGATAACACGCGGTCATAACCGCATTACAGGTAAAAATGGTGGGCTTACAGTTGGAATAAACTGAATGTCGTGTTAATAAAACAGCTTCTTGCAAATCATTTTCACGGATTAGTTTGAGGATTCTGTTGTGGAGGTTGAGGCGGTTACCGGTGAGGAGTGAGACGTGTTCGGGGAGTTTAGGGGCGTTAGGGTTAGGGGTTGGGGTGGGGCGGGGTTGGGTGGGGGAACGGAGGGCGTTGAGTGGGGGTTCGATGCGGAGACGGCGTTTACGGCGGCGGCGTTCGGCGGCGGCGTCTTCTGGAGTGGCGAAGGAGAGGTGGCGGAGGGGTGGGAGGGTTCGGGGGATGAAGGTTTTGAGGTGGTGGAAGAAGGTGGGTTTGGAGAGAAACATGATGGTGAAACGGTGGAAGATGGTGGTGTCAGTTACACTATGTTCCCGAGTCATTTAACAGGGGGAGGTGAAGGGAGGGGAGGGGAAGGAAAATTTTCTCTCCTAATCTCTCCAATTTGGGATGATGAATATATGGTCATATTTGCTCATATTTTCTTCCATTTCCCCTCCCCCTGTTAAATGAAACTCAGAAACATGGTTTTTCATATTTTCATCTCTTTTCCCTCCCCTCCCTCTGTTAAATGAGTCTCGGGGTTTAAGCAGGGTATGTGGGTCGTATGGGGGATCCGGGTTTTCTAAAAAAAAGAGTATTTATTTAAATTAAATATATACAAATTTTTAAAACTATGATAAACAGATAATATATATAAATTTTTTAAAGAGTGTTTATTTAAATATATACAAATTTGTAGATACAAAAAGAGTATTTATTTAAATATATAAAAAAATTTAAAACTTACAGGGCCCTTTAGGTTTTTGGCCCTGAGCGGTTGCCCACCCGGCACTTGCTCAGGGCCGGCCATGGTTCTATGAATCAGTTACTGTCATATGCTGGTTCGGAAATGAGTTTGCAAAGGGAGATCGAGTGTCCACAGAGGTTTAGTTTAAGTTCTTCAACTTTAAAAAAGAAAAGGCAGCTGAGGTATCATGCTTTTTTATCGTTCTTTATTATGTATATTATTTATGTGGTAGTTGCTATGGTTTTAAGAAGATTAAACATAATTAAGAAAACCAAAACTATATGAACTCCTATAAAGAAACACATGCTCTAACATTTGCCTGCTTTAAGAGGTTAGAACTTAGAAAAAACATTTACGGTTGCAAAAAATGGTAAGCTTTACCATAGAAGGGGTTACCTTTATAATAACAAAATGTAGTTGGTTACCATTTTAGTGTCTTGACTGTCTTTAAGTTTTTTTTTTCTTTTTGTCACAAAATTGCATATACCTGAAACAAGTTTAAACTAGTTTTATACCCGTTGGTAGACGGGTACTTTACCTTATGATTACATAGAAACAATATTATTAGATTAATCAAAATCTATGTTTGAATAAAAACAATTTAGGACTTAGACAGACGGTCATGTACTTTGAAGACCGACTTTCAACCAGTTTGACATGTTCTCCTTTTAGCTAAATCTTTTTCTATAAACTCATGAAAGTAAAAAAAGACAACTTAATTCAAACATTTCATTAGTCAACGGGTCAAAATTTTTAAATGGAACAAAAAGTAACACCAACACAAAGTCGAGGAATAGTGAGAAAAACCACAACTCTTATTATGATAAACGGTAACTCGTAGCTTACAAGACTGCTTAGATTAACTTATCAAAACATCGCTAAGAAAGACGAATAGTGAAGGCAAAACTGTTCTTGCAGGCTTATTTAGTTTTTTTTTTTTTTCACAAAATGCATATACTTGAAACAAATTTAAATTTGATGTCGCCGATATTCCAAACGGGTCCCACCCAACGATTGCAAGGCTGCTTCATAAACTTGACAGTTTTGATGAAAAAGAAAGCGAGATTGGTTGTGAATGCATAGTTTGTTTGAAAGATGAAGTTTCTGGTGTGTTCTTTGTGACAACCCCGATTTCCAAGGTTAGCATCACCTACTTTCACAACCTCGCAGCTGGTATCGTTACGCTTCACCTATGGGCACACTAAGTTAAACTTATTCGTGATTATTATTAAGTGAATAAGGGTTATTGGTAATTACGTGACTAGTTGTTTGATTAATTGAATACGTTTCATCTAGTCGCACATGACACCGAGTCGCACACTCTCCTTCCATCCGTACACCCTCTGCCTCTTGTGTCTTATAAGCCACGGCCCACACATCGGATCAGGCCCAAAAGTGACCCAAGCCCAACCCGTGTAGGATATGTTGCATGATCAGAGTGCATCACGCATTGTGGCTTTAGAAACAATACAAACCCTAATTCTCTCCACCTTGGGCAACTACCCCTCCTCCTTCCCTCCCGGATCGACGGCCATCCAACCTCGTCGGAGCACTCTTCTCCTCGAGACATCAGTCCCCGTCCTAACACTCGGTCAATATTTACATCACTAAGTTAATTCATACCTTAGTTGTTTTTGAGCATGTGCGTTATGTGTGTGTTACATGGATACATAGAAGATTAAAGCATGAAGAAAGGTTCTGCTGAATTAATTTCGAATCATAGGCATAACATGATGTTGGCAGATGAGTATTAGAACTTTACGGCATGATTGATTATAATGTTGTAACAATGAACCAATGAATTAAACTTGTGGCTTGATCTTAACGTTGATAACCTAGAGTTGTTCATATATAATTTGTGGTGATTAACCTGAATGTGTTAATGCTCATTGTTGTGTGTTCGATGATTTTATACTAACTATTGTTGACAATCCATGTTCATGCAAATTAGAGGAAAAGTTGAATTGTGTTAGGTTTGCATAACAAAGAAAGTTGCTGACAAAAATTAGTGATAAGTCAACCTAGTTTAATGTGGCACATGCTCTCTGAACCAACATAATGATTAGGATATGTGAGTTGTGCCATGTGATTGGACCAAAAGTGTTGATCATAATGAAAAATTATTGATTCACGGTTAGAATCCATATGCTAGGTTAAGATAGTGGCTTTGATTGGTGTGAAAAGTGGATATGCATAACTATTTAGTCTTGTAACCGAAGTGAATGAAGTTAGTGGGGATGCCTAGGAGAAATTATGGAGGAATTGTTGTTTAAATTCATAAAGGAAAGTGGTAATTAACTTCGTGAATTATGGCCAAGATATAACTAACCTCACACCGACCCATTAATCTAAATTCAATCACACTCGGTTGGGCCGACCCATTAGTGGGCTTAATCGTACACTTTCATTTAATAGCACGCATGCATGACTGGGCCGTAAGAGGTGGGCCGCAACCGTAAAACTAGACCCCACACCAGTACCGGGGTCACACACTCAAATAGTGGGCCTGTGAGCTGATTTCGTCGCACACTTAATTGGACCTCCCTTATTAATTGGGCCGCACAATACACATAAAAACCTGAACCGCACACATCATAACGGGCCAAACCTGGTGGGCCACTTACCGTGCATCTGAGCCCATAAACCCTTACACAAGAAATCTGAATTGCACACATCCTCGTAAATTGGACTGTTAAACTAAATGGGTCGCATACTGTATAGAATGATGTGATGGACTGTGAAGTTGTACCTGAACCACGAACGTGTGTTAGGAATGTTTATTGACATAAATTCCTACAATGTGATATGTGACGATTGTTTTCTATTACCTGCAAATTGTTAAACGTTATGGACTATTAAGTATCCTTATCGGAAACATAGACTTGCAATGCAAACTTGTGTGAAGAATGAATAACCGTAATGTGCATATACGATGACAACGTATTGATAAGTTGCATGAATAACTGGTATGACTGATGTGATGATATGTGTAATTTTTGTGCACTACCGTAGGGAATACGTGCTTTGTGTGAATATGAAACTGATTACTCTTCGTAACCACGATAGGGTTTGGTAGACCAACTAGGAACGGGTAATGTATCTAGTCTTACCGAGCAAACCAAGGTGAGTTCACTGCACTTTTCTAAGCATGCGTCCCGGTGGTTTGGGACATCTGGTAAACGTTTCTGAAGGGAATACTGGGTAAACTGTTTATTTGGGATGTTGGTTATTGAACACAGTATAAATCATGTAGGACCCCATACATCTACCGTGTTGCTGAAGAAGCAACGAGGTATTTAGTTGATAGCGCTATTAGGATTGGCACCCTCACACCGGGCCGAAAGGACGGGCGTGAACTAATTACCTGGACTTCATGACCAATGCCTGGTTAGAGGCATTGGGGTTGGGCATTCACATCGTATTATGTAAGACCCCTTACATCTTTTCAAGGTTGTTTGATACCTTGACCACTTGACCAATGCCTAATTGGGGGCATTGGGGTTGGGCATTCACATCTAGTCGCCACATACGGTAATCGAGTAATAAACAACATCAAAACAAAACGTTGAACTGTCTTAAACATACATCTGATAACTAAACACGTTAACAAAACTTTGAACTCACCAGCGTCGTCTGACACACTTGTCTGCATGCTTGCAGGTCGTTAGAATTCGTGACATGGACTTGCTATCTGGGAGTGCCGGAGTGGTCATGGATCGAAGCTCATGGATTAACATATATTTGATACATTGGCTTTGAACATTTATTATGAAACAGTTGTTGAACGATTTTGCTATATGCTTCCGCTACACAACTCTTTTGATTTAATCTTATGATTGACATTTACTGTTGGTAATTAATAACATGTTTTATTTAAATATTTATCATTGGTTCAATGAGATTGGTGGCTCGAACTCTGATGCGTCACACATCCCGCGGTGTTCCCGCATGTGGTATTTTGGGGGTGTGACAATTTGGTATCAGAGCCACTGGTTATAGTGAACTTGGTTTTAAAACGTTTTCATAAAACCGGACTATAACCGAACAGTTCTGAAATCGACCATGACACTCAGCTCCAGACTGCAAGGTTCGTTTCTAATTTACTATTACGTGATGTATTTAGCGTACCTTTACTTATGACATTACACATAAATGCACACTTGACACTACAGTATGAACTTCTATGTTACCAACCCATGTTACGTGTTTTAAGAGTGCGACTCTTCTTAAACTTTCATGATCTACGTTGTGGTATCATCTGTTTTATTGCTCGAATTCGGGGGACCTTTTAGCGCGAGTTAAGAGGCACTGAGATGAGCATGCAAATTGCCTTATTATTATGGGTGCACACATAATAATAATGTGGGGTGCACGCGAGTCCTAGTGAGGCTTAACAAGTGAAAAAGGGGTTCCGTTCCGTTATTTGGTTGATGTGAAACACAACAGTCTATAGGAGTCATAGCAGTGATTGTCTTCTACTTGAATGTGACCTTTTCACTTCCCTCTGAAACCTTTCGAATCTCGATGCTATTGAGTATTACCTGAATACCCATCTGAATGTCTAGCAAACTGTGTAGAATGCTAGGTGCTTGTACGAACGTCCCTGAGTGGATGTTGAAGCGTCAATGATTGGTCTATACCTTTCTCACTTTTCTTCGTTTGCTGGAACTCTATGTGTTAACGTCTTAGACTCCGAAGTGTGATCACTTCTGCAACACTCTCGCAGCATACCGCGTATTACTCAAACGACTTACTAGATCGATGGACAAAAAGGGGTAAGCATAGTATTTTACCAACCTCAGTATTTGGATAACCTGATTACTGGCAACAAACACCAGCAAATTGACTTCAATTGAATTCTTTAACTCTAGTCAGCGACTTGTGGGAGTCAACTCTTACGAATCAATCTTGACATAAGCGATGACAACAGATTATAGTGGGAAATATGTGGCTACCATCGCAGTGAGTAGCGCGTGGCATAGAATGTGAAAGGATGGACCCTAATAGCGAAAGGAAGCAGGACTCCGTTTCGAGCAGCGATATTAGAAACAACGGTCGCAATGACACCAACGTACTCGCAAATCATGACTTTCGGTATGGAAATGATGGTGGCTTCAACAAGGATTGGCCGATGTTAAGTCAAGACGCCAACAACCTATGGGACAATGGCAGTTTTGGGAATTCTAGTAGCAGTAGCAACAACACTGGAAGTGGTGCTTGAGGAAAGGGCATTTAGGATTGGTGTAGGCGTCGCCAGACATTAGAGCAAAATGGTAGCTGGTATGTTTTTGGGGTAAGTAAATGCTTCGTCTCTGTTCTGTGTAACCTCGACGCTTCTTGAAACCGAACTTGTTGTGGAATTGGCTGATGGCAAGACAAATGAAACCTCATATGTCCGTTGGAATGTAAACTCGACCTTGTGAGACAAGTGTTCGACATCGACCTTCCTTCTGCTATCCTCGATAGTTTTGATGCAGTAGTTGGTATGGATTGGTCATTCATACATCACGCAGATATGCCCTGCGAGAAGAAAGTTTTGCGTACCCCTCTCCCTAGTGGAATCCAAAGTATCAGAGTTGTGTAAAGGTTAGCAGCAATTCTCCAATGAAACCCAGAAGTGTCTACAAAAGGATTACCCCGCCATGGTTAGCAGTCGTTACTGATGTTAAGACTAAGGAAAAGAGGATCGAGGATCCACCTATTGTTCGTGATTTCTCTCGGTGTGCTACCTGAGGAACTCTCAGGTTTACCTTCACAACTATTAGTCGGAATCCAAGTTTGAACTCACATCGGAGGCAGCTCTGATTACACGCACTCTTACCGTCTTGCACCAGGAGGGTTGCAAGAATTGTCTAATCAACTACAGAAACTGTTGGACAGGAGTTTGTCGGACTTAGCTTTTCGCTTTGGGGAGACCAGTTATATCCATGAAGACAAGCCTTCTCGTATGTGTACTGGTTATCAAGAACTTTTTAAGGTGACAGTTAATAACCGTTTGCCTCGATCATGTATTGGCAACCTGTCTACCAGAGCGAGGGTCAAGCTTCCATTCGAGGAATGACTAACGAATGAACTATCATCAGGTGGGAGTCCAGAGGGGAGAATGTTTCTAGAACAGCATATTGGACACAATGCGGCCAGTTGACTTTGAGTTGATCAACACACCCGCAGCTCTATGGACCACATGAATCGACCATGTTTATTGATGACGTTTGGACCATTTCCAGGAGAAAGGAACATCATGGCGGCATTTGTATCTTATCTTAGAGCTCCCGAGCAAGGAGCCACTACCCGCTAAGTCGGGAGAAGTGCAACTTCTGGAATCGAGAGGTACCTTTTGGTCATGTAATCAAGGAAGTGGGGAAAACCCGTTGATCTGACAAAGATCCATCTTGTTAGAAACTGATCGACACCAAAGATTCCTTCGGGGATGCAGCAATTCCTTTGTTTCGCTAGATACTATCGCAGCTTATTCACAGGATTTTCGAAGGTCACACAGCTTAAATCTCTTTAGCACAGCAGGGTGCTGTGTTAGGACGAAATAGGAGGACGTCATTTCAGCTTTCGAATTCCAACTCTGCAATGCACTGAGCATCGTCTTTACCCGAGGGTGCGGGTGATTTAGTGGTATGCCATGAGGGTCCGAATCAGAGTCCCGGTTACACACCGACACAACACGAGAGAGTGATGACTTTCGTGATGGAGTTACAAAGAGGAACTGCACGACACACAGCCTGCTGTGGAAACCGTGGCCTTGGGATTTTAGATGGAGGCATGTCTTGGGCGGTACCAGATGTGTTATTTAGACCGATCATAAGGGCCTCCCGTGTACCCTGATTTTGAAAGAGCTAAATCGGTTAATGGCACCGCTGGATGGAACTTTGAAATGAATACGACCGTGAAACTTGGGCGTGCACGAGCGTTGCAGCTCGCTATCCACTCTAACATACCTGATCAGACTCGCCTTGTTCAAACTGAAGAACTGAAGGAAGAGAGTTCTCAAGATTGACCCATGCGGGGCATGGGGGAAGCAACCGTTGGCAGGACGTACGATATTTGCTACTTCATAGAACGAATATGGACCTCACTATACAACAACCTTTGGGGAACTGGTGCAGGCCAAGCACACGGGTTTCGATATCCCATTCATTTGAGTTTGATAGGATGAATTAAAACCTGAAGACCATGCACGGATGACCGGGCCTGAAGGCCCACATAGCAAAGCATTAGATCGATGTTTGACTTGTGGGAAAGTCAAGGTGGGATATTGGCAACCAGAAACACATATATGAAAATGAGAATAGACTGCCACGGATTTTATCACTAGGCTACTTACAACTCGAAACGGAAACAATATCACCTGTGATCGTTGATTGTCTCACGTAACCAGCACACTTTCTAGCCACCAAGGAAGCGAATAAGTTTTCTACACTTGCAGTCATCTACCTAAAAGAAGCGGTTGCTAGGCACGGGGTGCCAACCTCCATTATCTCTGATTGCGACCCGCGATTTGCATCTGATTTGTGGCAAACGATGCACAAATCCTTTGGCTCACATCTAGACATGAGCACATCATATCGTCCACAGACAGATGGGCAGACTGAACGCACCATCCAAACTCTTGAAGACATGCTTCGAGCATGTGCAATGGACTTTGGTAACGGCTGGGAGCGGCATCTACCTTTAGTGGAGTTTTCATATATCATAAGTTACCCCACCAGCATCCAGGCTACTCCGTTCGAGGCATTGTGCGAACGGAAGTGTCGATCACCTCTTCGTTGGGCGGAAGTTGGAAACAGCCAAATCACTGGCCCAGAGCTCGTCGTAGGCACAGCAGAGAAAACTGCTCAGATACGACAACAAATGGCGGCAGCTCGTGACCGTCGGAAAAACTACGTTGATAAGCGCAGGAAATCACTCGAGTTCCAGGTTGGGGATTGAGTGTTACTTAAAGTCTTACCTTGAAAAGGTGTAGTTCATTTTGGTAAACGAGGCAAACTCAACCGCGATATGTTGGGCCTTTCGAAATCACTGAGAGAATTGGCAAGGTGGCCTACGGGTTGAATCTACCCGAAGAACTCAGTGGAGTTCACAACGTATTCCATGTGTCGAATCTGAAGAAGTGTCTGTCAGATGAACCCCTCACAGTTCCTCTCAAGGAGCTCACCATCGATGATCGTTACGATTTGTCGAAGAACCAGTGGAAATCTTGGACCGGGAGGTCAAGATTCTCAAACGCACCAGGATACCTATTGTTCGAGTTCGTTGGAACTCCCGTCGTAGCCCAGAGTTTACCTGGGAACAAGAAGACCAAATGAAACACAAATACCCCCCAGTTGTTCGAGAACAATGAAACCACTACTGATGCTGAAGCTACTGCGGAATTTCGGGACGAAATTCCAAACCAACGGGGTAATGATGTGACACCCCAGGAAACCATGCAACCTAACTAGCTTCCTCAGTAGCTACGTGCTAAATTTCGGGACGAAATTTCTTCCAAGTTGGGGATGATGTGACAACCCGGATTTCCAAGGTTAGCATCACCTACTTTCACAACCTCGCAGCTGGTATCGTTACGCTTCACCTATGGGCACACTAAGTTAAACTTATTCGTGATTATTATTAATTGAATAAGGGTTATTGGTAATTACGTGACTAGTTGTTTGATTGATTGAATACGTTTCATCTAGTCGCACATGACACCGAGTCGCACACTCTCCTTCCATCCGTACACCCTCTGCCTCTTGTGTCTTATAAGCCACGGCCCACACATCGGATCAGGCCCAAAAGTGACCCAAGCCCAACCCGTGTAGGATATGTTGCATGATCAGAGTGCATCACGCATTGTGGCTTTAGAAACAATACAAACCCTAATTCTCTCCACCTTGGGCGACTACCCCTCCTCCTTCCCTCCCGGATCGACGGCCATCCAACCTCGTCGGAGCACTCTTCTCCTCGAGACATCAGTCCCCGTCCTAACACTCGGTCAGTATTTACATCACTAAGTTAATTCATACCTTAGTTGTTTTTGAGCATGTGCGTTATGTGTGTGTTACATGGATACATAGAAGATTAAAGCATGAAGAAAGGTTCTGCTGAATTAATTTCGAATCATAGGCATAACATGATGTTGGCAGATGAGTATTAGAACTTTACGGCATGATTGATTATAATGTTGTAACAATGAACCAATGAATTAAACTTGTGGCTTGATCTTAACGTTGATAACCTAGAGTTGTTCATATATAATTTGTGGTGATTAACCTGAATGTGTCAATGCTCATTGTTGTGTGTTCGATGATTTTATGCTAACTATTGTTGACAATCCATGTTCATGCAAATTAGAGGAAAAGTTGAATTGTGTTAGGTTTGCATAACAAAGAAAGTTGCTGACAAAAATTAGTGATAAGTCAACCTAGTTTAATGTGGCACATGCTCTCTGAACCAACATAATGATTAGGATATGTGAGTTGTGCCATGTGATTGGACCAAAAGTGTTGATCATAATGAAAAATTATTGATTCACGGTTAGAATCCATATGCTAGGTTAAGATCGTGGCTTTGATTGGTGTGAAAAGTGGATATGCATAACTATTTAGTCTTGTAACCGAAGTGAATGAAGTTAGTGGGGATGCCTAGGAGAAATTATGGAGGAATTGTTGTTCAAATTCATAAAGGAAAGTGGTAATTAACTTCGTGAATTATGGCCAAGATATAACTAACCTCACACCGACCCATTAATCTAAATTCAATCACACTCGGTTGGGCCGACCCATTAGTGGGCTTAATCGTACACTTTCATTTAATAGCACGCATGCATGACTGGGCCGTAAGAGGTGGGCCGCAACCGTAAAACTAGACCCCACACCAGTACCGGGGTCACACACTCAAATAGTGGGCCTGTGAGCTGATTTCGTCGCACACTTAATTGGACCTCCCTTGTTAATTGGGCCGCACAATACACATAAAAACCTGAACCGCACACATCATAACGGGCCAAACCTGGTGGGCCACTTACCGTGCATCTGAGCCCATAAACCCTTACACAAGAAATCTGAATTGCACACATACTCGTAAATTAGACTGTTAAACTAAATGGGTCGCATACTGTATAGAATGATGCGATGGACTGTGAAGTTGTACCTGAACCACGAACGTGTGTTAGGAATGTTTATTGACATAAATTCCTACAATGTGATATGTGACGATTGTTTTCTATTACCTGCAAATTGTTAAACGTTATGGACTATTAAGTATCCTTATCGGAAACATAGACTTGCAATGCAAACTTGTGTGAAGAATGAATAACCGTAATGTGCATATACGATGACAACGTATTGATAAGTTGCATGAATAACTGGTATGACTGATGTGATGATATGTGTAATTTTTGTGCACTACCGTAGGGAATACGTGCTTTGTGTGAATATGAAACTGATTACTCTCCGTAACCACGATAGGGTTTGGTAGACCAACTAGGAACGGGTAATGTATCTAGTCTTACCGAGCAAACCAAGGTGAGTTCACTGCACTTTTCTAAGCATGCGTCCCGGTGGTTTGGGACATCTGGTAAACGTTTCTGAAGGGAATACTGGGTAAACTGTTTATTTGGGATGTTGGTTATTGAACACAGTATAAATCATGTAAGACCCCATACATCTACCGTGTTGCTGAAGAAGCAACGAGGTATTTAGTTGATAGCGCTATTAGGATTGGCACCCTCACACCGGGCCGAAAGGACGGGCGTGAACTAATTACCTGGACTTCATGACCAATGCCTAGTTAGAGGCATTGGGGTTGGGCATTCACATCGTATTATGTAAGACCCCTTACATCTTTTCAAGGTTGTTTGATACCTTGACCACTTGACCAATGCCTAATTGGGGGCATTGGGGTTGGGCATTCACATCTAGTCGCCACATACGGTAATCGAGTAATAAACAACATCAAAACAAAACGTTGAACTGTCTTAAACATACATCTGATAACTAAACACGTTAACAAAACTTTGAACTCACCAGCGTCGTCTGACACACTTGTCTGCATGCTTGCAGGTCGTTAGAATTCGTGACATGGACTTGCTATCTGGGAGTGCCGGAGTGGTCATGGATCGAAGCTCATGGATTAACATATATTTGATACATTGGCTTTGAACATTTATTATGAAACAGTTGTTGAACGATTTACTATATGCTTCCGCTACACAACTCTTTTGATTTAATCTTATGATTGACATTTACTGTTGGTAATTAATAACATGTTTTATTTAAATATTTATCATTGGTTCAATGTGATTGGTGGCTCGAACTCTGATGCGTCACACATTCCGCAGTGTTCCCGCATGTGGTATTTTGGGGGTGTGACATTCTTGCCTTGTGCACATCAAGTTGTTTGTGCTACTTGCGATGATGAGTTCGGGACAAAACGGAAAACAACATGTCCAATCTGTCGTATGGTCATCGGACAGAGGAGTATTTGTGTTTTTGGGGCCAAATCTTAAATCAAACCACTTATATATCAAACGGTTTGAGTGGTAAATTGTGATATGCATAATTAGATAATGAGGGTGGAGATACAATAGAAAGTTTATTTGGCTAGGAAGGCTAGAAAGTGATCTTGATCTTCCATTAAGTTAATCAAGGGCTAAGATTAAATCAGGGAAATTGAAAGAAAGAAAAGAGGTGCGTGAGTTTTTTCAAGGGCATTTTAGTCAATTCTAGCCAATAGTTTCTCTCTCCTCCGATTCCCCCTCATTTTTAAATGTTAATAACTCTTTCATACGACATTATTTTTTTTTTTTAAATTGCACCAAAAAAACGAGCGTTTTTTTTATCTTTAAAACAAGTATACTATTGCTATATTTTAAAAAAAAAAATTAAAACCCAGTTGCGTAAAACGCAATAGAAAAACCACCAGTTACGTAAAACGCAATGAAAAAAAAAACCTAAAAATGGTATTTTTCTAAAACGCAATGCACCAAAAACACAAAGAAATGACTTATTTGTAAAACGCAATGGCCAGAAAACACACAGAAATGCCTTATTTGTAAAACGCAAAGGCCAGAAAACACATAAAAATGTTATGTGTTTTACCTAAAACGCAATGCACCAAAAACACATAGCGAAATGTCTTATTTGTAAAACGCAATGGCCAGAAAACACTTAAAATGTCTGTTTTCTAAAACGCAATGGACTGAAAACACATAAAAAAGTGTTTTACATAAAAAAGTGTTTTACCTAAAACGCAATGCACCAAAAATACAAAGAAATGTCTTATATGTAAAACGCAATGGCCAGAAAACACTTAAAAATGACTCATTCTAAAACGCAATGGACTGAAAACACCTAAAAAACGTGTTTTTACCTAAAACGCAATGACTAAAAACACTTAAAAATGTGTTTTTTTTTTCTAAAACGCAATAGCCAGAAACCACATAAAACTCTCGTATTTCTAAAACGCAATGGACACATAAAACTGTCTGTCACTGTGAACTGTCTGAATTGTCTACGAATTACTGTATTCGAAATGCGCCAATTTCTGGAAAATAGCCAGGGGCTCTGCCTCTTGGACCCCGCCAGGGGCTGGCGCCCCCGGACCCCCGCAAAGATCGTAAAATGCAATGACTAAATCAAAAACCCAGATCGTGAAAATGAAATTAAAGAATTTCTTACATGGATCGAAGCCGATTTCATCATCAATTGACGAAATTTGAATGATACAAACACTTATCAACGCTCAAATCGAACGAATCGAGTGATTATCTCCAAAATCACCAGAAAAAAAAAACAAGATTTTTTTTATGAAATTAAACTGGGTTTTCTTCAAAAAAAGCTGAAGAACACGTTGATCGGGTTTTGAATCATTGATTGTTGATGAAAATCGCACTATAATGTAGTGATTATTGAGATAGAAAGTGAAGAAATAGTTGAAGATGGTGGGTTTTGAAAATGGTGGGTTTTGAAGTTACTGGGTTTTGAAAAAGGAAGAAAGAGTTGGATTGACTAAAATACCCTTTCTCTTTATTTTAAAATTGGCACATGTCATAATCCTATGGTTTACTATCCTTCCTAGCGAAAATTAACATACTATTTGATCTTTTCCCTACATAATGAATGAATAATTGGTATATTTTCTCTTGAATGTGTTGTTTGATCAGCTTGCTTGTGTATATTACATGGTAAAAAGAAACCTTTAGAGGATGGTGTGTTCGTTTAGAAAAGGGCAGACCCGGAAATGGGTTGAGCCTAGAAGTCGCAATCGAGAGGGAGGTGGCAGTGGATGTGAGCAGCGGGTTGTTGAACAGTGACGGATCTGAAAGAAAAATTCGAAGCATTCCAATTTTTTTACCACATTTTTTTGCCTTGCCCTGGTCGATATCTCATCTCTTTCAACAATAATGAGTTTGGGCCCTTAAAAATTAAATTAAAGGTGGCCTTTTATTGATCGTGGGATTTTAATTAGTATGAATTTTGGGTTAAATGTGGGATTTTAATTAATATGACTTTTTTAAAGTGTTGGGCTTTTAATAGCTTTTAATTAATATGATTTTTTAAGCATCTGGGCTTTTAATGAATTTGGTTTGTTAGGGACTAGGGGTTGGGTCACGATATGCGGGTAACTTGTGATGGCGACATTATCTTTGGGGTGGCGTCAGGTCACGATAAGCATCATTAAGATGTTTAAATGATTAGCCCTAGTGGCAACGATGAACCCTTCGGGGGATTATGCAGGTGACGAACTCTTCGAGGTTAAATTGGAGGAGATGAAACCCTGACGAGGGAAACTGATGATAGCCTACGGGCAACAAATGACGTGTTAGGTTCCCACCTTATGTGCTTATGTGTTTCACGTTAGTTAAATGGTGGGTAGATGATGATTATTTGTCTAGTTGACGAATGATGTTAAATGATGCGGGTGACGAATGATGTTCTATTATGCAGTTGTCGAGTGTTGTTATCAGACGAGATCAAGTCACAATTGAGTTTTTAGGCCATTAATTGTTATGTCCATATCGGAAGGATTACTTGTAGGATGATTAGACCAAGGATATGGGTAGAGTTTTGAGTTACGGGTTGGAGTCATTAAACTTTAAATTATGTTAGTGTATTTTAATAAACATTGGGGAGTTTACAATGATGGTGTTTTGGTTTTCAAACAAAGCATATGTGATGTGTTTTAAATACTTCACCTTAAACTATTAGAACTCACTAAGCGTAGCTGACTTTTGCATGTATGTTAGATTATTTTGCAGGTGTGTGATTAGAGTCGGTATGGCTTGGCTAGCAGATGGGATTACTCGTGACAGGGTGGAATGCATTTGGTTTGATAGAAACTAAAATACATTTTGAGTTTTTATTTAATCATGTATTGTTTTAATCAAAACTTCCGCTGCGTATTTATGAGAAAAAACTTATTTTTAAACAGTACACTGTGATGTGATGGGACCCGACATGAAGGTGTCCGGTTTGGGGCCTTTCACTGATTAATCCTAATTATATTCATTCTAAACTTAAGCTCAACTTATCTAACTTAAAAAAGCCTGGTCTCAATTTGTTTCGAATTTTATATCTAGAAACATGATATATATTATTGCATTACTTGTATTATAATTAATTATAACATGTATTATGCAATAAATCATATATTACACCCAATAAATTATTTAATCTCACTGGTCTACTTAAACTCAATGTACGAAGCATCATGAGTATCTCAAATCTTTTACATCTCTATATAGATCCCATGATTTTTATTTATCTATTACAACGACAAGCTCGAGCAAGCCTTTCTAGTAGGATCATGGATGAGTAGAAAACTAGAAGCAACGAAATCAGTTGATTATGAAATGAGTTTATAAATTTATTGGTCTAGTTTTAGAATATAAGGGGACATACATCCTAATTTTAGGATGCACTATTACATGTGCTTTTTAAATAGATTAAAAAAAATACTATAAGAAAAAACACCAATTTCCTTGTCATGTTTATGTATTAACAACCTAATAATCTTTTATACAACATTGTTTGGTGAACGGAATATTTTGCCTTTCTAAAAAAGTACAATGATTATTTCTGTTGCTTAAACTAATGAATAGTTTTGTATTCATGAATTATTGATTGTACTTTTTAATCATACTTTTTGAATTTTTATAACATGAATCAATGTGTTGAATGTCTTGATTAGAGTATGCAAACATATATAGAAATAAAAAAGCTGTTGATAAATCCACCTGTGACACATGTACGAGTCAGTTCACTTTATCTTTGGAAAGAAAAAAAAATACAATGCTTCAACATGAAGATCTTGGAAACAAAGCCTAAGGTTTTGGAAAATGGCTTAACCAACATTCAATTTGCTTAGGTTTCGTTATCTTACATCGGTGAATCTATTATATATAATAAACAAGAAGATTTGGGCTGATGTGTCATTAGATTAGAGCATCTAGGAGTGGGATTTGGCGGGAAAACGAAATTTAGTGCAATACTACACGCGGATCTATGGGTTTGGGTAAACCGACCCATTGATTTCGGATCATTTATATTAACTTATTTGGTCTTACCTTTTTCTTATTTCATCATTACCAGTTGCCTTTTCCTCTCTCTAAGTTTCTCGGTTCTATCCCTCTATCAAGATCAAATCTTTTCACTACCAATCCAGACTATCAATCTTCAGTACATTCATCAGAAAACGATTCACACTATTGTAGGTATTATACTAACAATCTTAATTTTTATACTTTTCTTTGTGTTTGATCGTTTTCTTCTTCCATGTTAAACTCTTTATGTTCTGATTTTGATGTTCAACAGAAGATTCGTCTTATACTTCCGACTAATATCGTTTTTTTTTTTTTACTTTTAAGTTTGTTAAAATCCATGTTTCTTTTATTTCAGTTGATGAATATGTACAGTTTTGTTGATGAATATTTAGTTTTTTAGTTACTCTGATTTTCATGTTCACCAGAACTTCTTTATTTTGTTTTCTTTCCGTTTAGTATCTTTCAGATTTCATGTGTTTTATTGTTGATCTGTTTTTTCTTCTTTGATCTTTATTGTATGTTGATGTTGATATTAGGGTTTGTTTGCATGTTGATATTAGGGTTTGATTTACCTTTTTATTTATTATTGATGATTAGATATCAGTTAGGTTTTCCTTATTTTTATTAGAAATTGCTGTAAATTAGGGTTTTTTATTGTTAACGGTATTGTAATAATATTTTGGTTTTTATGGTAATTTATTATTTTGCTTAAACTAAACATGATAGTCTTTTGAGTAATTTTTTGTTTGATGACAGAATCCCCAGTACAACCAAGAGGATGTCTTTTTGCAAATTCATGTCTGCACTAACTAAAGAATTCCTGGTACTCTTTTGTTCTTTATCCCTTATTTCTACTGCATGTCCATATTTTTTTATAATATTTTTCTTTTTTTATTCACCATTGTTTGTTTTTATTTTTACTTTAAGGTTATACCTGTTCAGTTTTGTAAGATTTGGTTATCCTCTGCTGTTGGTGATAATAATGTGGTTATAAAGTCCATAAATGAAAAGGTTTGGAATGTTAATTTCTCCAAGAACAATGGTACTTTTGCCTTTACGGAAGGATGGTCAAAGGTTGTGGTTGATCTTTGTTTATCTAAGGGTTGTTTGCTTCTTTTCAAGCAAGTTAATCCGTACAATTATATAATCACACCTTTTTTCAAGGAAACACCGTATCCACTATGTGATCCAGGCATCAGTTTGTTTCTTTCAATATCATCTTTGCCGAATAGGAAATACATAGAGTCTTTCTGCCATGTTCTCAATGATCAAAGTTTTAATACACTGGTATGTTTAACACATTTATTTGTTCATGTATATATTCTGTAATATTTGTTTTATATTTACAATATTAATTGTAATTGTTTTTTATTGTAGCTTCTACCGACTTATGTTGTTAAGAACACTATTGGTGTTGGTAAACTTGGAAGACCAATGAAGGTTCATGTTAACCCATGGGACTCCTTAGACGTATCTGTTGAGAAAGATTCAGATAGCAAATGTTATTTTTTTACCGATGGTTGGAAGAACATTGTACAACATCTAGGTGTTCGTAAGCAATGTGTCGTTGTTTTACGCTATATATTTGATTACAACTTTCAGTTGTCTTTGTTTGATGTCAATGGATCTGAGGTTGTTTTACCTAGAGTTGGTTTACAGCATAATCCTGCTCCTCCTTTGGCAACTTCAACTCACTCGGTAGACAATGTTGATGATGTCCATCATGATGTTGATATAAATTCTGATCTTGATCCTGAGGTAGCTGCGTATTTTGAACCTTCTGATTCTGATCAATCCGTTCTTGGTACTCCTGACAGTGATGTATCAATTGATGATGATTTCGATGATGATGATGTTGAAGATTCTACTGGTGATTCTGATGATGAGAAAAAGGACCCTGATTATCAACCCCCGATCCCTCTTTCCCGGGAACGGGCGGCCGTGAGCCAGTTGCGGTGGTATCACGTTATTAATTTATTTGGCAGCGGAAATTTCATCAGGACCGTAGTTAGGAAATGTTTTAAATCAGAGTAAACCACCTTATTTTATAATATCAAACACATGGGTGAAACCCAAGTTTTTATTACACACTGAATTACAGGGATAAATCCCACTTTATTGAAATAAACACTTTCTTTTATTTAGGTAACTTTTATAGCCACTTTTCCAAGCCTTCAGTGCTGTCCAGCTGGCTTCTAGTTTGGCTTTCACATTTTGTTACCTGAAACGCGTTTTAAAAAGGTTTTGTCAGTGGAAAATACTGGTGAATGAATCTCAGTTTAATCAAGAATTATTAATTTAACTTAAACAGTATTGAGGGCAATTACAATGTTTCCATCTACCCAATTACTCATTCAGTAGTGTCACGTCTGACTGAGGGTCATATTACCCATTGGCTAACTCTTCGTCCAATGGTAACGTTACTCACATTTTGTATACAAAACCCCAACATACCGGCAGTAATTGTAGAATTACAAAGACTCAATCACTGCTAAATTGCATTATAAAAAGGTTAAGGTTTTGTAAAAACTGTTAACAAAAAGGAGATTACTCACATTGCTATTTTAGGGTTTTCCTTTATGATTTCCTGGTGAATATCTATAATTTACACAAATGCACGTGTGTTAGTATAATAACCCATTTTAACATTAGTAATACCCTCCCCGAGACGGCATTCCAACGACTACGTCGGGCAGAACCACGACAGCCGTTACGGAACCCTAGATCAATCGGGCAGCGTATCTAATACGTCTCCAGGGGTTATAATACTTACATCGTAGCAGAACCTCGCTAATTTAGGGGGTATAATACCCGGCTATAGTGTATACTACTTCAGAAATTTAGAAAGAAAGAAAGTTGTGAGCGACCGTCGAATGAAGCCGATGCGTGCTATTTATAATGTCTGATCTTGACCTTCTCGCGGCCCGCGTGGGATTTGGGCCGGGTTCACGCGGCCCGCGTCAAATGGAGTCAACGGCGTAGCTTGGCCCGCTCATCACTAGACTTGACACGGTGTTGACACGTGTCGGCTCCGGGTCATGCCACAAATCAGGACGCGCGCGGCCCGCGTTAACTAAGCATAAACCTTACGCGGCCCGCCTTCACTAAAGAAATCAAGGGAGTCCGGATCACATCCCCTCGCGGCCCGCATTACATGTTGGGGTGGGTCTATGCGGCCCGCCTCAACTTAATAATTATATATTTTCGGGGCTCGGTTTTTATATATTTTATATAGTATAATCTATTTTCGGGGCTCGGTTTTCACATACGGGGTACATATAAAGACAAATTGACATATTTAAAATTATATTAGGGTGTCGGATTTATTATGATAGGTGTCGGTTTTACCGAGGGTTGCTATATCCTCCCCACCTTGTTTTAGAGCTCGTCCTCGAGATCTACTGGAACAAGTGTGGATATTTCTTTTTCGTTTCCGATTCAAGTTCCCATGTGTACTCGGGTCCTCTTTTGGAATTCCATTTCACTTTGACCAGAACTAGTCTTTTATGTTTGAGATTCTTAATTTTCCTATCTTCAATTTGTAGAGGCTTCTCCACAAACTTGAGTTGCTCATTTATCTCTATATCTTTGAGAGGTACTACGAGTGATTCGTCAGCTAAACACTTTTTAAGATTAGATACATGAAACACATCATGTATTCCTGCCATCTCCTCTGGCAGTTGTAGCTGATAAGCTACAGGTCCTATTCTTCTGATAATTTTAAAAGGTCCAATATACCTGGGACTTAGCTTTCCTCTTTTGATGAATCTTACCACTCCTTTCCAGGGTGACACTTTCAATAATACTTTATCTCCTACTTGAAATTCTAAGGGTTTGCGTCTGTTATCGGCGTAACTCTTTTGTCGATCACGTGCTGCTTTCAGTCGTTCCTTGACTTGAATAATTTTATTGGTTGTTTCTTGTACTATCTCGGGTCCAGATAGTTGCTTTTCTCCAATTTCTGCCCAACAGACTGGGGTTCTGCACTTTCGTCCATAAAGTGCTTCGAATGGTGCAGCATTGATACTTGTGTGATAACTGTTATTATAAGAAAATTCTATCAAAGGTAAGTGTTCGTCCCAATTACCTCCGAAATCAATTACACAAGCTCTAAGCATGTCCTCCATCGTCTGAATTGTTCTTTCGCTTTGTCCGTCCGTTTGAGGGTGATAAGCGGTGCTTAGGTTTAGCTTAGTTCCCATTGCTCTTTGAAAACTTGACCAAAAATGAGAAGTAAAACGGCTATCTCTATCAGAAACAATTGATAAAGGAATGCCATGTAAAGAAACGATTTCATTTACATAGAATTTAGCTAATTGTTCCATACTAAAGGTTTCCTTTATTGGTAAGAAATGAGCTGACTTGGTTAACCTATCTACAATCACCCAGATTGTATCATTTCCTTTCCTTGTTTTAGGCAATTTGGTAACAAAATCCATTGTTATCAATTCCCACTTCCAAATTGGTATTTCCAATTGTTGTAATAAACCTGAGGGTTTCTGGTGTTCAGCTTTAACTTGTGAGCAAGTTAAACATTTAGAAACATAAGCTGCTATATCCTTTTTCATTCCTATCCACCAGAAATTTTTCCTTAAATCCTGGTACATTTTATCACTTCCTGGATGCATCGTATATTTAGATTTATGGGCTTCTTCTAATATACGGTAACGTAAATTTCCTAATTTAGGTATCCACATTCTCTTTTTATGGAACCTCCAAATTCCATCCGTTCTTTGTTCTAATTCCTTAATCATTCCTTTTAATTTTTCAGTATCTTCCTTGATTACTGATTCTTGTGCTTTTCTAATCTGTTCGTTTAAATCTACTTGTAGATTTAATTTAAGAGAACGTATTCTTTTTGGCTTTTCATAATATTTTCGACTTAAAGCGTCAGCCACCACATTGGCTTTTCCTGCATGATACTGAATATCGCAGTCATAATCACTAAGCAATTCCATCCAACGTCTTTGTCTCATATTCAGCTCTTTTTGCCCGAAAACATATCTTAAACTTTTATGATCAGTGAATATGGTAAACTTACTACCATAAAGATAATGTCTCCAAATTTTAAGGGCAAAAATTATGGCTCCTAATTCCAAATCATGGGTCGAATAATTTCCTTCATGACTCTTAAGTTGTCTAGATGCATAAGCTATAACCTTTTGACGTTGCATCAATACGCATCCATAACCTAACTTAGAAGCGTCACAAAAGACTACAAAGTCTTCAGTTCCTTCTGGTAATGCTAGTATGGGTGTATGGGTTAATCTTTGCTTAAGGATTCTAAAGGCTTCTTCTTGTTTTGGTCCCCATTCAAACTTAACAGATTTACAGGTTAGCTTAGTTAAAGGAATGGCTATTCTAGAAAAATCTCGAATAAATCTTCTATAATAACCGGCCAATCCTAAGAAACTTCTAACCTCAGTTGGTGACTCAGGGGTTTTCCATTTAGTAATTGCTTCGATCTTTGTTGGATCTACATGAATTCCTTCATGATTCACCAAATGTCCGAGAAATTGCACTTGTTCTAACCAAAACTCGCATTTTGAAAACTTAGCATAAAGCTTTTCTTTTCTTAATAAACTTAAAAGTAAGTGCAAGTGCTTTGCATGCTCTTCTTTACTTTTAGAATAAATGAGAATATCATCTATGAAGACAATTATGAATTTATCCAAATATGGCTTACATATTCGGTTCATCATGTCCATAAATGCGGCTGGGGCATTGGTTAAACCAAATGGCATGACAGTAAATTCATAATGACCATACCTCGTTCTGAATGCGGTTTTAGGAATATCCTCTTCCTGTACCTTTAATTGATGATATCCTGATCTTAAATCGATTTTAGAGAAAAATCGAGCTCCTTGAAGTTGATCAAACAAATCATCGATTCTCGGTAATGGGTACCGATTCTTAATCGTGACTTTGTTCAATTCACGGTAGTCAATGCATAATTGCACATACGCATCGATCCGTCCTTTTTCTTGACAAATAATATTGGTGCTCCCCATGGCGATGAACTTGGTTGTATAAATCCTTTTTCCAATAATTCGTCTAATTGTTTCTTCAGTTCTTGCATTTCAGCGGGTGCTAAACGGTAAGGTGCTTTAGCGATTGGTGTTGTTCCTGGTAATAGGTGAATTCTGAATTCGACTTCCCTGTCTGGCGGTAGTCCTGGCAATTCTTCTGGAAAGACATCTGAAAATTGGGATACTACTGGGATATCTTTTAATTCTTTTCCTTTAGTGTTAGTGATTATTGAAATCAAATACACTATAGATCCTTTTCTTATACAACTTGCAGTTTTCATCACAGAGATGAATTTAGTGGATCTAAAAGGTTTATCTCCTTTAATTGAGATCTTTTCACCTCTTGGTGATTTTAATTGAATTGTCTTTTGATCACATAAAATACTGGCTTTATTGGCTATTAACCAATCCATTCCTAACACAACATCAAATCCAGCCAGATTCATTGGGTAAAGGTTTGCAATAAATTTTTGATTAAAAATTTCTATTCTTGCTCCCTGCAAGATTTCAGAAATCCTAACAGTTTCTCCATTTGCGGTTTCCACTAGACATTCTTGTGGTAGTTTAGTTAATGATTGATTTAGGAGTTTGCAAAACGAAGTATTAATAAAACTTTGGTTTGCACCAGAGTCAAATAATACTTTAGCAAAAATATCATTAACTAAAAACGTACCAGCAATGACGTCTGGGATCATCTTGGCTTCGTCTGCAGTCAAAACAAATGCTCTAGCATTTCTAGAGTTCTTGTTATTTGCAGCTGGGGTCAATTTTGGGCAATTTGTCTTGATATGACCTGGTTCCCCACAGTTGAAGCATACCCTGCTATTGGCTTTCTTCCTGCAATCTTCTTCCTTGTGACCTGAGATTTTGCAAAAATTGCAGTATATGAAGCATTTTCCAGAATGCTTCCTTTTGCAATACTTGCAATAAGGTGCAGATGTAGAACCTACATTCCTATGGTTGAAATTCTTAGAACGGAGTTCTTGGGTAAGCCTTTGGGATAAGTTTTTCCTCTGATCTTCTTCCCTAGTACGGATTAACTCATCTGTCAAGGTATTGGCTAGTTCTACAGTTTCTTCTATGGTTTAAGGTCTAGCTGCCTTGACTACATGCCTAATCTCCCCAATTAATCCCCAGATATAACGGGAGATTAACACTGGTTCTGGTGATGCAAGGGTTGGTACCATCCTAGCATATTCAAAGAATGTGGTAGTGTAACCTTTACTGTCTACCCCGGTCATTCTAAGATTTAGGAACTTATTTGCTATCTGTTCTTTTTCATTGGGAGGGCAGAATTTCCTTTCTACCATGTTCTTGAATTCTTCCCATTCCATATTATAAATTCTATCACTTCCTCTGGATTGGAGGATAGTGTTCCACCATTCTAAGGCTGCATTTTTAAACAGATTTGAAGCAAACATTATTTTATCTTCTTCAGCACACTTGCTTATTTTCAGAACTGCCTCAGTTTTCTCTATCCAGCGTAAAGCTGCAATGGGTCCTTCATTGCCCGAGAATTCTATTGGTTTGCAGGACCAGAATTCCTTGTAAGAACAACCATGTGGCA
The DNA here is from genome assembly GCF_002127325.2 of Helianthus annuus. Lineage (NCBI taxonomy): Eukaryota > Viridiplantae > Streptophyta > Magnoliopsida > Asterales > Asteraceae > Helianthus > Helianthus annuus. The sequence continues at coordinate 5,056,549 of NC_035449.2, forward strand.
TGGTTCTTCTTCTTTTGGGAACGGGCGCTTGAAGTATGGGTCCATTGTTCACGCTGTTTTCTGGTTCAGTTGGTCGCTTACTGCTATGCTTACTTTTATTATTCGCTTCCTGAACTGTTTGAATAATAAATGGCATCGCATCTATAATTCCCTGTGCCACAATATGCTGAACGACACTATTATCCATTTGGTTTCCGTTGTTATTATTGTCCGAATTCTCATTAACCACGTTAATGTTACTCTGGTTATCGTTATTCAGATTTTCTTGATTTCCCGCGTCGGCCATCTGAATTTTAGACATTTACCAAATATTAATATCACAAATAATATTTATATATAGCCAATCACATGACACGCACTTTTTAACCAAAAGCGTCGAGCATTGCGACATTTACTCTATTTATATAGTATGCATCAATACACACCAGTACAGAAATAAAAATTACAGTACCGACTGAAATGTAAAGCTACAATACTAATAGTATGCATCCGTAATTTTTTTTTCTAACACATACACACATATATTATTATATTATTATTATTATTACTACCGTCTTATTATCACATTCACTGATATGGATTCATCCAGAAATCCATATTGCGCTCGTCGTACTTCCAGACGAGACGCTCTCCCACCTGTCGCATTCGATCACTGCTTTCTAAAATTTCCTCCCCAAAAGTCCTAAGTTCCTGGACATTTTCTGCACTCATTGGGGGTGCAGGTTCTAGGACTGGGTTTGGAAACTGAGGTACGGGTTCCTGATACGGAGCCTGGTAAGGATATGGGTTCTCTAAAATTTCCCTAACGTATGCATCACCAATGTTGTAGGGATCTTGAGGATCTAACTCTGGATAAGCTCCTAAGTTGGACATTGGCACATTCTCCTGTATTGGGTTTTGTTGCACGTAGTCCCTAACATCGTCCCACCAGGGGTCGTAATTGTTTGGGTCTAGAGGATCAGGTGCAGGTACCCTAGGTATCTCCTCCGGGTTGTAATCAGGCATTTCTATCTGGTCTTCTATTTCCATGGGTTGGTCAGGATTTTGTGGTTGTGGTGCTAGCATTTGTTCCAGGTTTGGGTCAGCAGCAGTGGTTGCTAAAATATGGATATTAGCGATACCCCTATTGAGCATATCCTGATTATAAGCATCAGTTTCTCTTTTTGCTGCGGCTAACACTCGCTGTTCCTGCAACTTTTTTATTCTTTTCCTACGCTCGTGCGCTCCCCTACTGAACCATCCCCTCTTTTTCTGAGGAAATGGCTCTTCAGACTGAGCCTTAAACACAAAGATCCCTTCTTCTGTGTCAGCAGAATACCCTGAGAGGGCAGGCTGAGAAGAGGAGGTGTCTTCGCTCCTAGGCGAACCAGACAGTTGACGATAGGCGTCAGAAGGTCCTTGGTCACTCATACTGTAAACTAACAAATAGTCAGATAACACATAGCAAGAAATACAATTATACACGTATTTCCATAATTTATTTCCTAACACTTTGAATTTTGATGTCAACAGAACACTTCTGTGGCTGAATCAGTGGCATAGCTCTGATACCACCTCCTGTCACAACCCCCGATCCCTCTTTCCCGGGAACGGGCGGCCGTGAGCCAGTTGCGGTGGTATCACGTTATTAATTTATTTGGCAGCGGAAATTTCATCAGGACCGTAGTTAGGAAATGTTTTAAATCAGAGTAAACCACCTTATTTTATAATATCAAACACATGGGTGAAACCCAAGTTTTTATTACACACTGAATTACAGGGATAAATCCCACTTTATTGAAATAAACGCTTTCTTTTATTTAGGTAACTTTTATAGCCACTTTTCCAAGCCTTCAGTGCTGTCCAGCTGGCTTCTAGTTTGGCTTTCACATTTTGTTACCTGAAACGCGTTTTAAAAAGGTTTTGTCAGTGGAAAATACTGGTGAATGAATCTCAGTTTAATCAAGAATTATTAATTTAACTTAAACAGTATTGAGGGCAATTACAATGTTTCCATCTACCCAATTACTCATTCAGTAGTGTCACGTCTGACTGAGGGTCATATTACCCATTGGCTAACTCTTCGTCCAATGGTAACGTTACTCACATTTTGTATACAAAACCCCAACATACCGGCAGTAATTGTAGAATTACAAAGACTCAATCACTGCTAAATTGCATTATAAAAAGGTTAAGGTTTTGTAAAAACTGTTAACAAAAAGGAGATTACTCACATTGCTATTTTAGGGTTTTCCTTTATGATTTCCTGGTGAATATCTATAATTTACACAAATGCACGTGTGTTAGTATAATAACCCATTTTAACATTAGTAATACCCTCCCCGAGACGGCATTCCAACGACTACGTCGGGCAGAACCACGACAGCCGTTACGGAACCCTAGATCAATCGGGCAGCGTATCTAATACGTCTCCAGGGGTTATAATACTTACATCGTAGCAGAACCTCGCTAATTTAGGGGGTATAATACCCGGCTATAGTGTATACTACTTCAGAAATTTAGAAAGAAAGAAAGTTGTGAGCGATCGTCGAATGAAGCCGATGCGTGCTATTTATAATGTCTGATCTTGACCTTCTCGCGGCCCGCGTGGGATTTGGGCCGGGTTCACGCGGCCCGCGTCAAATGGAGTCAACGGCGTAGCTTGGCCCGCTCATCACTAGACTTGACACGGTGTTGACACGTGTCGGCTCCGGGTCATGCCACAAATCAGGACGCGCGCGGCCCGCGTTAACTAAGCATAAACCTTACGCGGCCCGCCTTCACTAAAGAAATCAAGGGAGTCCGGATCACATCCCCTCGCGGCCCGCATTACATGTTGGGGTGGGTCTATGCGGCCCGCCTCAACTTAATAATTATTGTTTTTATATATTTTATATAGTATAATCTATTTTCGGGGCTCGGTTTTCACATACGGGGTACATATAAAGACAAATTGACATATTTAAAATTATATTAGGGTGTCGGATTTATTATGATAGGTGTCGGTTTTACCGAGGGTTGTTATACCAAGGGATGAGATCAAGGAATATTATGATTGTAGATATATTTCAGCATGTGAGGCATCATGGAGAATATTCTCAAACGAGGTTCATTATAGGTATCCTGCAGTTATGAGGCTTCCCTTTCATATGCCGGGTCAACAGAATGTTGTTTATGGTGCGAATGACGATATTGATAATGTGTTAACCAAGCCTTCAGTTGCTTCTTCAATATTTCTTGAATGGATGAAATTAAACGAGTCAAATGAAAATGCTAGAAAGTTGACTTATGTGGAGTTTCCATCAAAATTTGTTTGGAAACTTCAAGATAGATGTTGGCAGGTACGTAAGACGTACCAAACTGTTGGCCGTATACATTCTGTGTCTCCTGCGTTAGGTGAACCTTATTTTTTGAGGATACTTCTGAATAAAGTTAGAGGGCCCAGATCCTTCGAGGAAATACGTACTGTTAACGGTCAGTTATTCCCGACTTTTAGAGATGCTTGCTACGCAATGGGGCTGTTAGATGATGACAATGAGTACGTTGAGGCCATTAAAGAAGCAAGTTTCGAAGGACATGCTGGGTATCTCCGAGCGTTATTTGCTACATTGCTGTTGTCAAATACACTTTCACGTCCAGAGTTTGTGTGGGAGAACACTTGGAAATACTTAGCAGATGATATTTTATACAGACGTCAAAAAGAAACAAATATTTCAGGTTCTCAGCTTTCTTTTTATTTTACATTCTAATTATCTGTTTCATCAGTAATGCCAAACAATTTTTTTTTAAAATTTTTAGGTTTGGTGCTTCCTGAACATCAAGTTAAAAACCTCACTTTCTTGGAAATTGAAAAATATTTAGTTTCGAATGGTTCGTCGTTACGAGGTTTTAACACGATGCCTTTTCCTGATGATGATTCGTTACGTGATGCTACTAACCGTTTAATCAATGAAGAGCTATCACATGACGTAGATGAAGTACAAAGTGAGTTTAATAAGTTGCATCAATGTCTGACAGATGAACAACGAGTTGTTTTTGACGAAATAATGGAAGCAGTTGCAAGCCGTAAAGGAGGGTTATTTTTTGTGTATGGGTACGGTGGAACTGGAAAAACTTTCTTATGGAAGACTTTGGCTTCTACAGTTCAATGTAGAGGTGAGATAGTTTTAAATGTTGCTTCAAGTGGTATTGCTTCATTATTACTTTCTCGTGGAAGGACAGCCCATTCTCGGTTCCATATCCCAATTAATCTCACTGAAGATTCCATGTGTCATATTAAGCCAAATTAGTGATATTGCCAATTTATTAAAAGAAACTCAATTGATCATATGGGACGAAGCACCGATGGTCCATAAACATGCATTTGAAGCTTTAGATAGGACTATGTCTGACGTGTTTACTGATGGTAGGAGTATTCGATCTGATGTTCCGTTTGGAGGGAAAGTTTTTGTATTCGGCGGTGACTTTAGACAAATCCTACCAGTTATTCCTAATGGTACTAGACAACAAATAGTTTGTGCCTCTTTAAGCTCTTCATATATATGGTCAAAGTGCAAACTGTTAAGGTTGACTAAAAACATGCGCCTAACAATTGGAGCTGATAGTTCTGATATGGACTCTATTAGGGATTTTGCGAAATGGCTGCTTGATATTGGGGAAGGTAAGTTGGGAGATGATAACGATGGTGAAGCAATTATTGAGATACCTGATGATCTATTAATCACCGATAGTTCTGATCCAATACAAAGCTTAATTGACTTCGTCTACCCTTCAATTATGCAACAATTTCGGAATCCTGGTTTTTTTCTGAACGAGCAATTCTAGCACCAAAAAATGAAGTAGTTCATGAAATTAACGATCGATTGCTTTCGTTATTTCCAGGTGATGCTAAAGAGTATTTGAGTTCCGATAGCATATGTCAAACTGAACAAATGCTTGATTCATTTCAAGAAGGTTTATACTCAACAGAAAATTTGAATGCTCTTAAGATTTCTGGGTTGCCTAATCATAGATTGGTTCTTAAAGTTGGTGTTCCTGTTATGCTTCTTCGCAACATCGATCAACAGAAAGGTTTATGTAACGGTACAAGGCTAAAAATTACTTTTTTAGGCAAACGAGTAATAGAAGCTGAAGTGATATCTGACGGTAATATCGGCACAAGAGTTTTCATTCCAAGGCTCAATATGATTCCGTCTGACAAAAAAATACCATTTGAATTTCAAAGAAGACAATTTCCTCTATCAGTTTGTTTTGCCATGACAATTAACAAGAGTCAAGGTCAATCCTTATCAAAAGTTGGTCTTTATTTGAAAGATCCGGTGTTCACTCATGGTCAGTTGTATGTGGCATTATCAAGGGTTAAGACCAGAGAAGGAGTTAAAATATTGATATTCGATGCTGATGGAAAACCAACAAATAAGACGTCCAATGTGGTCTATAAAGAAGTCTTTGGTAGCTTATAATGTAAACTGTTGCTTTTTGATTTCATATATCATGTCACTTATTTTTTTTTATCATTTTATTTAAGTATGTATTAATTTTAAATAATAAGTGACATGTATAACTTTCTCGAGCCCGGGAAGCATTCCCGGGTGATAACCTAGTAATATATATATATATATATATATATATATATATATATATATATATATAAACATTATAAATTTCTTAAAAGTCTTCCAATATATACTGATTTAAAATAATGCAAAAAACTTTAAATATATTTTCAACCGACATGAAAATAGTATTTAAAAAATAACTTTTAAATGGAGGTTCTAACCAATTTTTTAAAGGATTCATGCCTTCAATGGACTAAAGGGATTTTTTTTACATGGTGAAGCCCACCATTAACGAATGTATATTACTATTTGCAGCAACTATGATTTTTAAGCATATATATGTTTTTTATTACAAAGTAAATTGTCATTTGTTAACACATATAGGTGTAACAAAATTAAAACCTATTTTTTAATTTTTAGTATTTGAAAATACGAGTATATACTGTATATGACATGTAAAGTATAAACTTTATGGTTATGATACTTTGACATACAAATATATTACTATATATTCTAAAAACGTTGGTCCAATGTCGGTTTCCCACACATTGCATAAAGTTACGTAGTTATTTTATTGTTATTTTGTTTTCTCATTGCATAAAGTTACGTAGTTATTTTATTATTATTTTGTTTTTCTCTTAAATTATTTTAAGATACAATAATTTATAGAAATTCAAGGTATGTTGTTGTGACGCTCGTATTATATCATCGTCACGATATAAATTAAAATTGACCTGTGAATATGTTTATATAAGTTACGAATGAGCAATAACCGAAACGTTAATCAAAATCAAAACGGAAACCGACAAAACCAAATTGAAATTAACCGAAAATCGGTTAACGAATATTTTTGTACCATCGGTTAATCGAAATTCACCGAACCGAATCATTTAAATTTTCATAGATTTCTAGCTTTTATACATCCATGTCATATTTTATACTTATATTTCATGTTTTTATACCTTTATTTTATTTATTTATACATCTAATTCATGTATTTATATATCTATTTCATGTATTTATACATCCATCACATGTATTCTAAACAAAGGTTTTAGCCAATGTTTGGTTTGGTTATTAACCAAACCGAACTGAAAACCGACAAGTAAACCGAACAAATTAACCGATGCCTTTGGGTACGAATAATGCTAATAACCAAACCAAACCAAACCATGCACACTTCTACGACAGGAACGTAAACGTTTAAAGATGTATCTCTCTCTCACACACACAATGACTTGTTTACTCTTTCAATTATTTTTATAAATATACTTTTACAACATGCTTATTTTTATCTTTTTCAGTCTATATAAAATACTTATATAGACCAAGTTAAATACTTTTATAAAATATCGTCTTAACGATATTTTTTCACTTGACACACCAAGTTACATTATCGTATTACATCATATTGAAAATACAAGTATATTACATAATATTATAGCATATCTAAAAAAGAATACTAAAAAGTAATAAGTCGTCACAAATAAAACTACCACAAATATTTAGTTATCAAGTGACCAAATATCCGTCACTAATAACAATAATCTTGTTTTGTACACAAGCCGTGACCACTCTCTCTCTCTCTCTACTCTCTCTCTTCACTCTCTCTCTACAACTGGTGATTGGCGAGACAAAAATCCATGAAAATGGCGGTTTTGTTTTCCCTCCCATTTTAAACTCTAAAAACCGCGTTGAATTTCACTTCAACCACTTCAATCTCCCCTCAATTTCCATTTTCCCCCAATTTTCTCATTTCCCCAATTCCAAACCCTAATTCTCACATTTCCCCAAATCACAAACCCTAATTTACACAATCAGTTATCCAATCTACTTAATTTCATCTTCCGATGGGTGATTGTTCAGAATCTGTTGGTTTATACGGTAACAGGTCAACCCTAGATCGGAACGTGAGCTATCGGAGTGCGAAAGTGGATGCTCACGCGACTGCGCGGATGTTGTTCGATAACTTAGCGCGAGATCCGGAGGAAACAACGGGTGATTTTGAGGTGTGTGAAGCGAAGAATGAAGGTTTTGAAGAGTGTGAGGATCTGTTGCTGTGTGGTTCCGGTGTTGAAGGTGATACGGTGTTTGAGTCTTCGAGTCCTGTTGATAAGTTTGGTGAGGATGTTGATGATGAGACTAGCGCCTGGATTGAGTGTAATCAGAGTTGTTCCAGTTGGATTGATGATGTTTATGAGAAGCCGTATATGGTGGTATGATTTTCCACAAGTTTACTGTTAATTTAACTGTGTATGCGTGTGTGTGTATACATATATATGTATGTATGTATCACTCTTCTGGTTTGTTTGCTGTTACTGTATTAGACTGAGCATTTAGTTGAATCAATTTGCGTATTAGTTTAGTTTATCTCTGAGCTAAGAACTTTAGGGATGTGATTTTATGTTTAAATATGTTAATTTAGTTGTCTATGATTTTATGGTTGGAAACCAAAGGCGAGACCTTGGACAAAAATAAAGGAGGAGGCGCTAGCAATTGCGTGGGTTAAGTCCTCAACTTGCCCGATTGTCGGTATGAACCTAAGTTTATTTTTTTAATTTAAATTTAAAAAGATTTATTTTTTATTTTCGTAAGGCATTTTTTTTTAAATTTAGGGAACAACCAAACGGATACCAGTTTTTGGAAGGCGACCGCCAAACGGAGTAAAACTTCCGAGTCCGGAAGTTATAGTTCAGGAGGCTCCACCGCTCGTTGTCAAATCGACATAAACGGCGACCCGGAATTTGACGATGAGGTGTTGCCCGTTCACAAGTCGGAACGTCCCCCTGGAAGGGACAAAGCAAAAAAAGAGGCGGCCGGAACGAGAAAAGGGGGCGGCTCGACCCAAACGTCTTCCGGGCCGGGTTCGAAAATGGACGAGTTGATATCCGAATTCCGTTCGTTCAAAGAGCTCATGGCGGAAAAATATAGTTACAAGAAAAACTTGTCGGCCGACTATGCTCGAGCGGTGGATTTTAGGATTATGAGGTTGGATCTCAACTCGGTTCCGGAGGATGAACGCGAGGTTTACCGGAGGATGAAAGAGGAAGTTAAGAAAAAATGGACGTCGTAGGTTGTTTCGTATTTTTTTAGTCGTATCGTTATTTATTTTTTTTTTCGCTTTTATGTTTTCCGTTTCTAGGATTAGTAATTTTAATTTTTATGTTATGAAATGGTTTTAATTATGTTGTTTTATGTTTTAATTTTATTTAATTTTTAAGAAGTTTTTATCAAATTAACCAAAAAAAAGTAAAAAAAATTATAAAATAATTGTGAGGTAGACTCATCCTCTCCCTCCTTCAAGTGGTTTTGAAAGATGAAGTTTCTGGTGTGTTCTTGCCTTGTGCACATCAAGTTGTTTGTGCTACTCTTTACCCCCCAAAAAAAAAGTTTGTGCTACTTGAAATGATGAGTTCGGGACAAAACGGAAAGCAACATGTCCAATCTGTCGTATGGTCATCGAACAGAGGAGTATTTGTGTTTTTGGGGCCAATTCTTAAATCAAACCACTTATATATCAAACAGTTTGAGTGGTAAATTGTGATATGCATAATTACATAATGAATGAATAATTGGTATATTTTCTCTTGAATGTGTTGTTTGATCAGCTTGCTTGTGTATATTACATGGTAAAAAGAAACCTTTAGAGGAGGGTGTGTTCGTTTAGAAAGAGGTAGATCCGGAAATGGGTTGAGCCTAGAACTCGCAATCGAGAGGGAGGTGGCAGTGGATGTGAGTAGCGGCAGTGACACATCTAAAAGAAAAATTCGGAGCATCCCAATTCTTTTACAACATTTTTTTGCCTTGCTGTGGTCGATATCTCATCTCTTTCAACAATAATGAGTTTGGGCCCTTAAAAAAAATTAAATTAAATGTGGCCTTTTATTGAAGGTGGGATTTTAATTAGTATAAATTTTGGGTTAAATTTGGGCTTTTAATTAATATGAATTTTTTAAGCTGTTGGGCTTTTAATAAATTTGGTTTGTTAGGGACTAGGGGGTGGTGTCAGGTCACGAGATGCGGGTTACTTGTGATGGCGACATTACCTTTTGGGGTGGCGTCAGGTCACGAGAAGCATCATTGAGATGTTTAAATGATTAGCTCTAGTGGCAACGATGAACCCTTCAGGGTATTATGCGGGTGACGGACTCTTCGGGGTCAAATTGGAGGAGACAAAACCCTAACGAGGGCAAACGATGATAGCCTACTGGCAACAAATGATGTGATAGGTTCCCACATTATGTGCTTATGTGTTTCACGTCAGTTAAAGGGTGGGTAAATGATGATTATATGTGTAGTTGACGAATGATGTTAAATGATGCGGGTGACGAATGATGTTCTATTATGTAGATGTCGAGTGTTGTTAAATTGTGTAGTTATTAGACGAGATCAAGTTACAATTGAGTTTTTTAGGCCATTAATTGTTATGTCCTAGATACGAGTCGGTTTAGTTAACAGTCCTGCGAATTAAGATGCATTGCGGGTTGTCCTTTGGTGTTTACGTGATCTAATCCATATCGGAAAGGAATACGTGTAGGATAATTAGACCGAGGATATGGGTTGAGTTTTGAGTTACGGGTTGGAATCATTAAACTTTAAAATGATGTTAGTGTATTTTAATAAACATTGGGGAATTTACAACGATGGTATTTTGGTTTTCAAACAAAGCATTTGTGATGTTTTTTAAATACTTCACCTTAAACTATTAGAACTCACTCAGCGTAGCTGACTTTTGCATGTATATTAGATTATTTTACAGGTATGTGATTAGAGTCGGTGTGGCTTGGCTAGCGGATGGGATTACTCGTGATAAGGTGGAATGCATTTGATTTGATAGAAACTATATAACATTTTGAGTTTTTATTTAATCATGTATTGTTTTAATTAAAACTTCCGCTGCGTATTTTTGATAAAAGACTTATTTTTATACAGTACACTGTGATGTGATGTGACCCGACAGGAAGGTGTCCGGTTTTGGGGCCTTTCACTAATCAACCCTAATTCGATTTATTCTAAACTTAAGCTCGACTTATCCAACTTAAAAAAGCCCGATCTCAATTTGTTTCGAATTTTATATCCAGAAACATGATATATATTATTGCATTACTTGTATTATAATTAAATATAACATGTATTACGCAATAGATCATATATTACACCCAATTTTAGGATGTAGAATTACAAGTGCTTTTTAAATAGATTAAAAAATACTACAAGAAAAAACACCAATTTCCTTGTCCTGTTTATGTATTAACAACCTAACAATCTTTTAGAGTTAACTGTCATTTTCGTCCCTGTGGTTTGGTCACTTTGGCCATTTCAGTCCATTTTTCAAAAATGCGCCATTTTCCTCCCCGACGTTCTGGAAAGGTGCCATTTCAGTCCAAAAATCATAACCCAGTTAAGTCAGTTAGTAAACAAGGACCGATTGTGTAAATTTGTAACATAAAGGACTGATTGTGTAAATTTGTAACACCACCACCACTAGCCCTGCCACCAACACCACTCCGCTGCCACCACCACCCCCACCGCCACCACAGCCACTGCCACCACCACTACCACTACCGCCACCACAGCCACACCGACATTCTCGTTTTATACATTTTCTGGAACGTTTACGTGCAAAACGAAATGGAGGATGCAGACGATGGAAGTGGTCGATTTGCCTGAATTCGGATGAAGTTGCAGGTTCCGGTGATCACAGCTCGGCTCCGTTCATCACCACCATTCGAAAGCTTCCGAAACAAGATCATCTTCAACGTTCATCTCCTGCAACTTCTGCTCGAAACATAACTTCCCGAAAAACCGATTCTGATTCCGCTCACCGCAATCTACATTCATCACTGTTGTTTCGACATAAGGCAACTGTCCGTTCATCACCGTTCATCATCGCTGAAACCTGCAACATCACCATCTTCTCCGGTCATCACTCCGAACATCATTGTTTTTCACCCCTCACTCCGGCGACCACCATCGTTCCGCATAACCCGACAACCTTTATATCTCCATCGCACACCTCGCCGTCGATCACTTTCACCACCGTAGCACCATTCTCCGACCACCCTTCTCATCTCCGGCTAACCTGCAACTCCGGTCACCATTGTTGTCATCATCGGACATCATTCCCGTCATTCATCATAATTACCATCATACCATCTCCACTGTTGTCACCTTTGTCACTGTTTGAAGCAGCGTGAAACAGGTTTTGGTTTTGGACACACAATCTTTCATACAAGTTCAAATCTTTCATACACACAAAAACCAAAATGACGTTGATGGTGGTGGTTCCGGCGGTGGTGGTGGTGGTGGCAGTGGCTGTGGTGGCGGTGTGGCTGTGGTGGCGGTGTGGCTGTGGTGGCGGTGGTGGCGGTGGTGGCAGCGGAGTGGTGGTGGTGGCAGGGCTAGTGGTGGTGGTGTTACAAATTTACACAATCAGTCCTTTATGTTACAAATTTACACAATCAGTCCTTGTTTACTAACTGACTTAACTGGGTTATGATTTTTGGACTGAAATGACACCTTTCCAGAACGTCGGGGAGGAAAATGACACATTTTTGAAAAATGGACTGAAATGGCCAAAATGACCAAACCACAGGGACGAAAATGGCAGTTAACTCCAATCTTTTATAAAACATTGTTTGGTGAACGGAATATTTTGCCTTTCTAAAAAAGGACAATGATTATTTTTATTGCTTAAACTAATGAATAGTTTTGTATTCATGAATTATTGATTGTACTTTTTAATCATACTTTTTGAATTTTTATAACATGAATCAATGTGTTGAATGTCTTGATTAGAGTATGCAAACATATATAGAAATAAAAAAAAACTGTTGATAAATCCACCTTTGACACATGCACGAGTCAGTTCACTTTATTTTTGGAAAGAAAAAAAATACAATGCTTCAACATGAAGATATTGGAAACAAAGCCTAAGGTTTTGGAAAATGGCTTAACCAACATTCAATTTGCTTAGGTTTCGTTATCTTACATGTATATAAACATTATAAACTGTTAAAAAGTCTTCCAATATGTACTGATTTAGAATTTAGAATTAGAATAGAATAGTGCAAAAAAACTTTAAAAATATTTTCAACCGACATGAAAATAGTATTTAAAAAATAACTTTTAAATGGAGGTTCTAACCAAATTTTTTAAAGGCTTCAAGCCTTCAATGGACTAAAAGGGATTTTTTTACATGGTGAAGCCCACCATTAACGAATATATATTACTATTTGCAGCAACTATGATTTTTACATGACATCGTAACTTTCCTTGATAAACATATTAGTTTTTTTTTTTTTACAAAGTAAATTGTCATCTACTATCTACTACTTCTAATAAAGCAAAACAAGCTTAAGCCACATGGCATTAGCTTAAGCCATTACTTGCCACGTGGCATTTGCTTAGACCACTTTTTTTTTTGTTTTTTTCCGCCAAAACCATCCTTCTTAGCTTCTTTAATACGCTTCACTTCACTCCAAAACCCTAATACCCATCTCCTGCATCCGGTTCTTCCTTCTTCATCGATTGATCTTCGAAAAACATAGGTATGTTATTTTTCTTTTCCCTCTTTGATTTTTCTTTGTCATTGTTAAACACTATCTATTTATTCGTTAAACCCTAGATATCATCTATCGATCTTTAATATGTTATTTGCAATCTCCTGAACCCTAGATTTCTTCATCTTCAATCGCGAGTGGAAGCAACCAGTCCTTATTGTGCGGCGTATAAGGTATGTATCCGTGTTTTCAATTTTCTTTTTGCGGCGTTGTTGGTGTCTGGAAGACCTAGCCGCCGCCTCTTATTAGGGTTTCAGTGTTTTCTAACTTATGCATTCATCAATACCTATATTCATTTCTTGAGTGCTTCTATGATATTTTTCAAGATTTGGTGCTTTTTTAAAGATGGGATTCATCACTGTCTTCTCCAAACGATTCAACAAATAGGTAAGAATTCTTCAAATATCGATTCATGTTTGATAATGTCACTTCCTGTTTGATGTTCTCTATCATATGTTCATCTTTAGGTTTTCCGATTAAATTCACGTATTGAAGTAGATTTTGAGCAATTGTCAGAGGTGACGTTGTTTGCTGACACTATTACAGTTCAACAATTGGGAGTGATGATTTGGCATACCAGAAAGGTTATAGTACAGATTATTGTTTAAGCTTAAGCAATGATTCATCCATCATTCTCTATTTAAATCCTTAAAATTGTGATGTCTTTGTTGACAACAAGTCCTTTAGAGAGCTGATCATTCTTCCAATCGATTGCAAGCAGGTTCGTTTTCCTTAGATTTGGTGTTATTTTGAGTCTTCTTCATCGTTCTCTAGGTAAATTGTTTTGACTGATTATTTAAAATTTGAATTTTTGAAATTTATATCAATTATGGATACTTATCAAAGTTGTCTAAATTGTAACGTATTTTCAAATTTATCAAGATAACTTATATTAAAGTTTTAATTGCTTCCAAATTGTGTGTTAGTTTCCATAATTTTCGACAATCACATTAATTTTCAAGTTTCTCATAATTTGTTCTTCTTCTTTTTTTGTAGATCATTCACTTATTCTGCAGGTATGTAAACTAGTTTACATTGTTATGTATTTTAAATGCTTAATCGCACATTTTTTAATCATTTTTCTGTATTTTTTGTGATTTTTCTTTCACAATTATAAATATATTAACCTTATTGGTTTTGAATTTAAGTTCGAATAATATTTAACTATTTAGGTAAATTGTTTTGATTGATTATTTCAAAATTTGAATTTTTGAAAATTTATATCAATTATAGATACTTATCAAAGTTGTCTAAATTGTAACGTATTTCCAAATTTATCAAGATAACTTATATTAAAGTTTTAATTGCTTCCAAATTTTGTGTTAGTTTCCATAATTTTCGACAATCACATTAATTTTCAAGTTTTTCAGAATTTGTTCTTCTTCTTTTTTTGTAGATCATTCCACTTATTCTGCAGGGATGTAAACTAGATTAGATTGTTATGTATTTTAAATACTTAATCGCACTTTTTTTAATCATTTTTCTGTATTTTTTGTGATTGATTTTTTTTCACAATCATTTAGATATTGATTATATTATGAATATATTAACCTCATTGGTTTTGAATTTAAGTTTGAATAATATTTAACTATTTAGGTAAATTGTTTTGACTAATTATTTAAAAATTTGAATTTTTGAAATTTATATCAATTATGGATACTTATCAAAGTTGTCTAAATTGTAACGTATTTCCAAATTTATCAAGATAACTTATATTAAAGTTTTAATTGCTTCCAAATTTTGTGTTAGTTTCCATAATTTCCGACGATCACATTAATTTTCAAGTTTCTCAGAATTTGTTCTTCTTCTTTTTTGTAGATCATTCCACTTATTCTGCATGTATGTAAACTAGATTAGATTGTTATGTATTTTAAATGCTTAATCGCACATTTTTTAATCATTTTTCTGTATTTTTGTGTTGCTGATGATGATTTAAATTTTTCAAATCTAATTTTATTAATGGATCTATTCTTGATGTCTTTGAAAGAGCGATGCTCTTACTGATTTTTTTATTTTATTTTTTGTTTTTTCATGATAAACCCTAATTTTTATGCAATTGCAGGAGTCTGAATCTTCTTCGAACACAAGAGGTAAGTTTAATGTTATCGGTTTTTTGGTGTTTTTTGATCCGGTATAATGATAGTTTTCATTATTTATGCTAATCTCTATAATTTTTAAGTTATTTTGTTTTTTTTTTTTGGCAAATCAAACTATGATATTTTTTGAAATTTGAAAATCTTTGTTTTTTTACTAATAAAATTTGTATTGAATTAATATGTATTAATGATTCTTTTGTTTTGTTTTTTTTTTTATTTTTTCATGATTAACCCTAAATTTTATGCCATTGCCGGATTATTAAACTTCGTCGGTCATGTTAATCAAAAATTTTAGTTTTATTGTTTTTCTTTTCCTATTTTTTATCTGCTATAATGTTTGGTTTCATCCTTTATGCTCATTTAATTTTGGCTGTATTTTTTAGTTACTAATAAATTTGGTATTGTATTAATTTCCAGAAAATTTGTAGTGTTTCTATAAATAAATTCATTTACGTTTTTTGAAACCCCTCCTTTTGTTTGTTTTATATTTTTTTCCCTCTCTTATGAGTTTGTTTCTATGTCGGTTGGTTTTGCTTGGCAAGGTTAGACTTTCCTAATAAGTTTGCTTGATTTACGGGATTGGATATTAGTGATTTGATTTTCAGATTTTAAATTTTAAATTTTGAAGTCAATCATTATTTTAAATTTAAATTTTGAAGTAAACCATTATTGTGTTTGATTTTAAATTTTCAATTTCTAAGTCAATTATTATTTTAAATTTAAATTTGAAAGTTTGCCATTAATGTGTTTGATTTTAAATTTCGAATCTGCAAATTGAATTTAAATTTGAAAAGTTAGACTTTCCTAATAAGTTTGCTTGATTTACGGGATTGGATATTAGTGATTTGATTTTCAGATTTTAAATTTTAAATTTTGAAGTCAATCATTATTTTAAACTTAAATTTTGAAGTAAACTATTATTGTGTTTGATTTTAAATTTTGAATGCTTTGAAATCTTGATGTTTTGTTATGGGATGCTTTGACTTATTCTACAAGTATGTAAAGTAGATTATATTGTTATATATTTTAAATGCTTAATCGCTCTTTTTTTAATCATTTTTCTGTATTTTTTGTGATTGATTTTTTTTCACAGTCATTTAGATATTGATTATATTATGAATATATTAATCTCATTGGTTTGAATTTAAATTTGAATAATATTTAACTATTTAGGTAAATTGTTTTGACTGATTATTTCAAAATTTGAATTTTTTAAATTTATATCAATTATGGATACTTATCAAAGTTGTCTAAATTGTAACGTATTTCCAAATTTATCAAGATAACTTATATTAAAGTTTTAATTGCTTCCAAATTTTTTGTTAGTTTCCATAATTTTCGACAATCACATTAATTTTCAAGTTTCTCAGAATTTGTTCTTCTTCTTTTTTGTATATCATTCCACTTATTCTGCATGTATGTAAACTAGATTAGATTGTTATGTATTTTAAATGCTTAATCGCACATTTTTTTTAATCATTTTTCTGTATTTTTGTGTTGCTGATGATGATTTAAATTTTTCAAATCTAATTTTATTAATGGATCTATTCTTGATGTCTTTGAAAGAGCGATGCTCTTACTGATTTTTTTATTTTATTTTTTGTTTTTTCATGATAAACCCTAATTTTTATGCAATTGCAGGAGTCTGAATCTTCTTCGAACACAAGAGGTAAGTTTAATGTTATCGGTTTTTTGGTGTTTTTTGATCCGGTATAATGATAGTTTTCATTATTTATGCTAATCTTCTATAATTTTTAAGTTATTTTGTTTTTTTTTGGCAAATCAAACTATGATATTTTTTGAAATTTGAAAATCTTTGTTTTTTTACTAATAAAATTTGTATTGAATTAATATGTATTAATGATTCTTTTGTTTTGTTTTTTTTTTATTTTTTCATGGTTAACCCTAAATTTTATGCCATTGCCGGATTATTAAACTTCGTCGGTCATGTTAATCAAAAATTTTAGTTTTATTGTTTTTCTTTTCCTATTTTTTATCTGCTATAATGTTTGGTTTCATCCTTTATGCTCATTTAATTTTGGCTGTATTTTTCAGTTACTAATAAATTTGGTATTGTATTAATTTCCAGAAAATTTGTAGTGTTTCTATAAATAAATTCATTTACGTTTTTTGAAACCCCTCCTTTTGTTTGTTTTATATTTTTCCCTCTCTTATGAGTTTGTTTCTATGTCGGTTGGTTTTGCTTGGCAAGGTTAGACTTTCCTAATAAGTTTGCTTGATTTACGGGATTGGATATTAGTGATTTGATTTTCAGATTTTAAATTTTAAATTTTGAAGTCAATCATTATTTTAAATTTAAATTTTGAAGTAACCATTATTGTGTTTGATTTTAAATTTTCAATTTCGAAGTCAATTATTATTTTAAATTTAAATTTGAAAGTTTGCCATTAATGTGTTTGATTTTAAATTTTGAATCTGTAAATTGAATTTAAATTTGAAATGTTAGACTTTCCTAATAAGTTTGCTTGATTTACGGGGTTGGATATTAGTGATTTGATTTTTAGATTTTAAATTTTAAATTTTGAAGTCAATTATTATTTTAAATTTAAATTTTGAAGTAAACCATTATTGTGTTTGATTTTAAATTTTGAATGCTTTGAAATCTTGATGTTTTTTTATGAGATGCTTTGACTATATTATTTGTAATTTTAGGGATGCTTCGAGTCTTCTTCGACTATTGTTTTTGTACTCGAGTTGCATATCTAATTCAAATTGTTTTTTGTAATTTTAGGTGATGAGCTTCTTTAAGACTTCTTCCCCTACAAGGAACTCTTGAATGGGATCCTATGAGAAGTTGAAGGAAAGGTATATCTTGCACCGTTCTTTATCTATATCTATATATCTTAAATGGGATCCTATGAGAAATTGATCTCTATTCGATTCACTGATGTATATTATTCTACTCACCATTTTGTTCCATTAATCAACTCATGTGTGCTATTTTGTTTGATACCTGATCTTATTCCAGTGATTAATATCCGCTTGAGTAACCCAATCTGAGTCTGATTTTTTTCGTTAACGATTCAGGTAAACTTTCCCGATTTGGGTTTTCTGCAAGGCTAATCATCTAAATTAATTTGTTATTTTTATGGTTTACATCCTAAACCCCAGTTTTACAGTATCTCATGATAATCTTTCTTCGTTTTATAGAATCTGATCAAATTGGGCCATAATCTGAAGAAATGTGTTTAAGCTACGACAAGGTGTGTATAGCATTATGATTGATATTATAAAAAAATAACTATAACAGTTTCTCTTCCTGTAATTTTGTATAGCATTATTTATAAAATGATTACAGGTATGATAAAAAAAATATAAAAGCTGCTCTTCCTGTCTTTTGTTTGCTTCACGTATCTTCGCTAAGTCAATATGTTGGAAGGTTTGTGTATGTAGAATTAGTCTGGATACGCCCACGAAAAAAATGCCGATTTATATTGTATTTCTCATGACAGTATGAAGGCTATGGTTAAGGATAAATGATAAGATCTTCAAAGGGGTCGATGCTTTTCAAACTAAAATAGTGCAAGACAATAAGGAGGCTACTCTCTGGTGGATGATTAACAGATCGATAGGCGTCAATCTCTCAATCTGGTCCACTTTCTCTGGTTTAGATTTTGGTTAGTGTATGTGTATAGATAATTTTTTTAAAGTGATTGGATGTGTAATGGGGTAAGAGTATTTTGGATGTATCTTAGTGTGTTTTTTTGGAAGCTTAATTGTTGTTTGTATGCCTCTTTTGGTGATTAATAAAGTTTGGTTTACTGAAAAAAAATACACAATTTCAATCGTTTTACCTAACAGGTGATTTGCTTTATATTTATCTCTAATTGCTCAAGTAGGTAAACTTTGAAAAATTGTTTAAAGACGGACTTATGATTAGTTTGTTTGTATTTATTTTATGTATAGATGTCAAAAGACATTTAGAGGATAACCTGTGATTAACTCGATTAAAACGAGTTGTGATGAAATGAGTCTTTTTTTTTTTTTAAATGGGTCTTTTCAAAATTGGTGAGGCTGTGGTATAAATTAAGCTTTTCAAAATCATATTAGATATTACACACTATAATAATATTGAGGGTTGAATGTATGTGACCATATAAATATAGAGGTGTACTTTACTTTATTTTTTTTTCTATTATAGAAATTCCAATGTGATGGTATTTTTGATGTTTCCTCTATTATTTTCTCTATATAATATAGAATAGAGGTTTCAATGTAAATGCTCTAAATATAGACGTTTACTTTACATTCTTGCTTTTGTATGTTTTTATGACTCTTTACAACTAGAAAAAGTTTAAGAAACCAATTAAAAATTTATGATGGAGAAAAGGAAAAGAGGATACTTTAGATGTTAAAGTGTTATTTTTATACTTTTATTTGTTATAAATTAAATTTTCCTACCCGGAAAATTTCCGGGTTATAACCTTATTTTTTTCTATAACAGTAAAAGGGATTTATAGCAAATCAAATGTTGAAGGGTAACCAACCAGTTGATATCTCTAAGAACCCGTTTGAGTTGTTCTTACACTTAAGTAAGAATCTATTTTTTTTTCAAATTAGTTTCATGTATATAAAACAGTAATTAACTCTTTTGAGTTAATTACTGTTTTCGTCATGTGGTCTATTAAAAATCACTATTTTCAGTCCATTAGTTTAAAAATTGCGATTTCAGTCCGTGTGGTTTCACTTTCGTGACCATTTCAGTCTCTGTGGTTTCACTTTCGTAACCATTTCAATCTATTTATTCTGTAAGTACATGGACTGAAATGGTTACGAGGTGGACTGAAAGGTTACGAAAGTGAAACCACAGGGACTGAAATCGCAATTTTTTAACTAATGGACTGAAATAGTGATTTTTGACAAAACACGGGGACGAAAACAGTAATTAACTCTTTTTAATAATCTAGCAATAGAGCTTTAAATTCTAAGTCGTCCTGATTGGAATTGATAATGTCAGAGGATGAATGCGATAATGGAGTTAAAGAAGATATCATGAAGGTTTAGTTGACAAAAACTTAATTTGTAACGAACATTATGTAGATGTACTATTGGGACGTGCTCAACTGTCTCAAAATATTAGGCTTAACAAATCACACTTTAACGCTTCTACGTTTAAATTATTTTATGTGTTTAGTTGGTGTTTAGCCATCCGCGAAACTCGCGGGGTCTTAGGCTAGTTTGTTAACATATATAGGTGTAACAAAATTAAAACCTATTTTTTAATTTATAGTATTTGAAAATACGAGTATATACTGTGTATGACATGTAAAGTATAAACTTTATGGCTATGATACTTTGACATACAAATATATTACTACATATTCTAAGAGCATTCACATCCAATCCATCAAACTGTGTGTGTGAACTTTTTATAATGTAAAGAGTATAAAAAGTGGGTGTGAGTGGAGGAGAGAGAAAAAGTTACTGTTCATCTGTATATTTGGGGGGACACTGTTCACCCCTATAATTTTTTAATATATTTTGAAAGTGATTGTGAGTGAAGGAGGGAGAAAAGGTAATGATAAAGGTATAAAAAATATTATTTAATTGAAAAGGAGAGAGAAAATGTAGTGTGTTTTAGTGTAATTTAGGGTGAAAATATGGTGGAATGGATGTGAATGCTCTAAAAACGTTGGTCCAAAGTCCAATGTCGGTTTCCCACGCATTGCATAAAGTTACGTAGTTATTTTATTATTATTATTTTGTTTTCTCTTTAATTATTTTAAGATACAATAATTTATAGAAATTCCAGGTATGTTGTTGTGACACTCATATATGCCTCGATATAAATTAAAATTAAGTTGTGAATATGTTTATATACAAGTTATGAGTGAGCAATAACCGAAATGTTAACCAAAATTAAACTGGAAACTGACAAAACCGAACTGAAACTAACCGAAAATCGGTTAACAAATATTTTTGTACCATCGGTTAATCGAAGTTCACTGAACAGAATCATTTAATTTTTCATAGATTTCTAGCTTTTATACATCCATGTCATGTTTTATACTTCTATTTCATGTGTTTATACCTTTATTTTATTTATTTATATATTTAATTCATGTATTTATATATCTATTTCACGTATTTATACCTCATCACATTTATTCTAAACAAAAGTTTTAGCCAATATTTGATTTGGTTATTAACCGAACCGAACTGAAAACCGACAAGTAAACCGAACAAATTAACCGATGCCTTTGGGTACGAATAATGTTAATAACCGAACCGAATCGTACACACTCCTACTATCGTAACATAAACATTTAAAGATATATATATATCTCTTTCTCTAAATATAAACATTTAAAGATGTATATATATCTCTTTCTCTTTCATTCACACAATGACTTATTTACTCTTTCCATTATTTTAATAACATACACTTTTACAACATGCTTATTTTTATATTTTTCAGTCCATATAAAATACGTATCGGTATCATTTTAACGATATTTTTTCACTTTACATACCAAGTTACATTATCGTATATTACATCATATTGAAAATACAAGTATATTACATCATATTATAGCATAGCTAAAAAAGAATACTAAAAAGTAATAAGTCGTCACAAATAAAACTACCACAAATATTTAGTTATCAAGTGACCAAATATCCGTCACTAATAATAAAAATCTTGTTTTGTACACAAGCCGTGACCACTCTCTCTCTCTCTCTCTCTACTCTCTCTCTCTCTACAACTGGTGATTGGCGAGACAAAAATCCATGAAAATGGCGGTTTTGTTTTCCCTCCCATTTTAAACTCTAAAAACCGCGTTGAATTTCACTTCAACCACTTCAATCTCCCCTCAATTTCCATTTTCCCCCAATTCGAAACCCTAACTCTCACATTTCCCCAAATCACAAACCCTAATTTACACAATCAGTTATCCAATCTACTTAATTTCATCTTCCGATGGGTGATTGTTCAGAATCTGTTGGTTTATACGGTAACAGGTCAACCCTAGATCGGAACGTGAGCTATCGGAGTGCGAAAGTGGATGCTCACGCGACTGCGCGGATGTTGTTCGATAACTTAGCGCGAGATCCGGAGGAAACAACGGGTGATTTTGAGGTGTGTGAAGCGAAGAATGAAGGTTTTGAAGAGTGTGAGGATCTGTTGTTGTGTGGTTCGGGTGTTGAAGGTGATACGGTGTTTGAGTCTTCGAGTCCTGTTGATAAGTTTGGTGAGGATGTTGATGATGAGACTAGTGCTTGGATTGAGTGTAATCAGAGTTGTTCCAGTTGGATTGATGATGTTTATGAGAAGCCGTATATGGTGGTATGATTTTCCACAAGTTTACTGTTAATTTAACTGTGTGTGCTTGTGTGTGTGTATATGTATGTATCACTCTTAGGGCTGTAAACGAACCGAACGAACACGAACAAGGCCATGTTCGTGTTCGTTCGTTAAGGAAATTAACATGTTCGCGAACTGTTCACGAACGCATACCAAACATAAGTTTATGTTCGTGTTCGTTCGTTAAGGAAATTCAGTTGTTCACGAACAGTTAGTGAACACTGGTCTCGAACACAAACGAATGCAAGCAAATAAAAACAAACGCAAATGAGCATTTAACTTGAAAATAAAAAAAAATAAAAATATCGTTATCCTTAAACATTGAATAGAAGTAGTTAAATACAACCATCAAATGACAAATCAAAACACAAGAAGTCTGCTAGACCACCAAACGATGAATCAAGTTTAACTAATTTAGACATAATTATCCCAAAAAATGTCTTAGAATGTCCAAATTTTAGCTACTTAGAAAAAATAGGGTTTTAAGTTTTCAATATGTTTAGATAAAAGGTTTATTATTTATTATTTTTTTGATATAATGAAACAAACACGAACGAACGTAAATGAACATATTACCGAACGTTCACGAACGTAGTCGAACGAACGAGACATGTGTTCGTGTTCGTTCGCTAAGCTAATCGAACGAAATTTTTGGTTCGTGTTCGTTCGTTAAGCTAATCGAGCGAACATAAACGAACTTCCCGCCGAACGGTTCGCGAACTGTTCGCTGAACGTTCGGTTCGTTTACAGCCCTAATCACTCTTATGTTTTGTTTGTTGTTACTATATTAGACTGAGCATTTAGTTGAATCAATTTGCATATTAGTTTAGTTTATCTATGAGTTGAGAACTTCAGGGATGTGATTTTATGTTTAAATAAGTTAATTTAGTTGTCCATGATTGCTTATGGTTAGTGTTTTTAAAAAATTAATTGAAGTGCTATGTTTTGTTTATAGGAAATTTTGAATTTAACTTTCTAATTTGATACATATTAGTTGTTACACTAGTGGTTGTGAAGTGTTTGAAAACATGTTACTACTAGTCAATTGCTTTTACTAATTTGTGTTATTAGACTTACTAGTTAAGGGGCTGTTTGGCAACATCTGAATGGTTAAGTGCTGAACCAGTAAGAGGTCTGAACCATAAGTGCTGAACCATTAAGTGCTGAACCAGTAAGAGGTCTGAACCGTTAAGAGCATGTATAATGCTTAACTGTTCAGAGGCAAATGTCTGACAAATTCAGATTAGATGTCTTAACCATTCGGACTCTGTATAAATCTTAACCATTCAAAGGCAAATGTCTGAACCATTAAGTGCTGAACCAGTAAGAGGTCTGAACTATTAAGAGCCTCATTAAGAGGTAAACAAACAGCCCCTAAGAGTTGCAGTTTATGAGGTATATAATTGATCAAAGTTACGTCTCTATTTGTGAATTTGCAGATACCAAGTAACTTGTTGTCTTTAAAGTTGGCTAATAATTTTTCCGAACTTACAGGGTGCAGGGCTTGATAACTTGGGCAACACTTGTTTTTTCAATGCGGTTATGCAGTGCTTCACTCACACTATGCTACTAGTTCAGGGTCTCTATGCATACATGCATCCAACGCCTTGTGATTGTATGTCTTGAATCTTTTAGTTTGTTTTATTTAAGTCATAAACATATAATTGATGCGATTTCCTTTATGGTAGTTATCATTTAATTGGAGTTTTGCCAAGTGTATGATACTAAAGTTTGGGTTTGCAGGTAGCAATGAACGGTTCTGTTTGCTATGTGCTTTGCGGGAACACATCGAACTTTCATTATCATCCAACGGAAAAAGTGTCGCCCCTTGGAAATTTGTTGACAATTTGAGTTGTATCCTTTAGTTTATATCAAAATTACTTATTTTTTTATTTCTTCAACCCTGCGTTACGGCTGTTACCTGGTTAACATTAGTCTTGAATATGTAATCCTTGACGTAATCGCTATCAGATTTTTCATCCGCATTCTTAAGGTATCAACAAGAAGATGCTCACGAATTCTTGCAATGCTTTCTCGATAGACTCGAAAGCTGCTTAACTAATTTAAAAACGAAAGACGACGCACTCCCGTCTCAAAGCTTCAATTTAGTCAAGCAAGTCTTTGGTGGTCGTGTTATCAGTAAAGTAAGAATAATAATTTAATTCTCATTAATTTTTATACATTTCAGGATACCGAGAAGTTAGTTATCTTTACTCATAATTTGTTTTCTTGTTATTATCTTATTATATGAATCTTAGTTAAGGTGTTGCAACTGCAATCACGTATCTGATACGTACGAGCCATCGGTGGACCTAAGCTTGGAAATTGAAGACGTGAACAGTCTTTCAACCGCCCTTGAATCATTTACAAAAGTCGAACACATTGAAGATGAAGAAATGAAGTTTACATGTGACCATTGTAAACAGAAAGTGTCCGTCGAGAAACAACTTATGCTGGATCAAATTCCTCCTGTTTGTGCTTTCCATTTAAAACGATTCAAAAACGATGGATCATACGTGGAAAAAATCGACAAGCACGTGGAGTTTCCTCTAGAGTTGGATTTGCAGCCGTACACATCTGGCATTCAGAATAATAACGTGAGTTTCGTTCCTTAAATGTTCAAAACGATTTATATATATATATAGAGAGAGAGAGAGGAAGTTTAAAATGCAAAAGTCCCTTAACGTACATGACCACCTAATAACGTGCGTAACTATGCATATAACATGCGTAATTAGGGTTGAAACAACCCATGTGTAATTTTGAGTTTAACATGCATAATTTTCGTGTTTGGTGGCATGCGGGTTTTGATTTTTTTATAAGAGTAAACTGCCATTTTGGTCCCTGTGGTTTGGTCAATTTTGCCACATTAGTCCAAAACTCAAACTTTTTGCATCTGGGTCCCTGTGGTTTCAGTTTTATTGCCATTTTGGTCCAAAAATGAAATCAGGTCATATTTGTCTTATAAAATCCTGTTATTGGCATTTTCCGCAGGGGCAAAATGATCATTTCTTTTTTATAAATAAATACCATATTTTATAAGTCAAATATGACCTGATTTGCCCATGAGGAAAATGACAAAATTGCATGATTTTATAAGACAAGTATGACCTGATTTCATTTTTGGACCAAAATGACAATAAAACTGAAACCACAGGGACCCAGATGCAAAAGGTTTGAGTTTTGGACTAAAGTGGCAAAAGTAACCAAACCTCACGGACCAAAATGGCAGTTTACTCTTTTTATAATGTGCGTAATTATGCAAATAACCTGCGTAATTAGGGTGATGTGCGTTTGAGATGCTCGTGTACGCTTCGCATGATAAGGTGGTCTTGTACGTTAACCGACCTCTCTTTCTATATATTCATATATATTCACTCACCAGTTACATCCGTTTCTTTTTTGTTGCCAGATGGATTTCACGTATGAACTCTATGCAGTTGTTGTACATGCTGGCTTTTCGTCTAGCTCTGGTCATTATTATAGTTACGTTCGTTCTGCACCTGATACATGGTACAAGTTTGACGACAGAAAGGTAATTTGTAATATCATAGTTAAGAGTAAAATACCATTTTCGTCCCTGGGGTTTGGCCAGTTTTGCTACTTTCGTCCAAAGGTTTGTTTTTCTGCATCTGAATCCAAAAGGTTAGAAATTTTGCTTGTTTACTCCATCCATTTTCTTCGTTCCGTTAGGGGCATTTTCGTTTTTTTGTTAACTTAAAGGGCAATTCGGTCTTTTTCAGGGGTATTTTGTCTTTTTTTACATAAAGTGAAAGATCGAATTGCCCTTTAGGTTAGCAAAAAAGACAGAAACACCCCTGACTTAACGGAAAAAATTGGATGGAGTTAACAATGGCAAGATTTCAAACCTTTTGGATTCAAATTCGGAAAAACAAACCTTTGAACGAAAGTCGCAATACTGGCCAAACCTCAAGGACGAAAACTGCATTTTACTGTCTTAAAACTTAAATTATATATTTGAAAGTTTGACTTTTATTTTTTCTTTTTGCATTATGATAGGTTACTTACGTTTCCGAAGCTTGTGTGCTTTCAGAGGAAGCATACATTCTGTTCTACGCAAAACAAGGCACCCCCTGGTTTTCGAACTTTCTCGAAACGTTTAAACCTTCACTTAATTCTAACCTATCAAACACGTCACCTAAATCAGTTCTGGAGAACGTAGACCCACTGAATATTCATCCCTTTGACATCAATGCAACTAAAAACGATCTTCCCCAATCCGATGAGGTGGCGCCAGCGCCACTTACGCCAGTTGGTAATCCAAGAAAAGAAAACATTCCATTGACTCTTAAAGAGTATGGTTCTAACCACAGAATCAAAGTTGAGACGAACATCCCCACAAGTGATCCAAAAACCGAACTTGATACTCCCGATCAAGTACCTTCTCCATCAACGCCACCCGTATCTCCTGAACTATATTTTTCTGACGATGATGATATTTCAGGTAATTTAACTAGGCCTCCACTATTCACTCAATCATGTATACGACCCGCATAGGTTTATACGGGTCGTAAAGTAGCAAGAGAATGTCAGAGTGTGTTTGGTTGTGCTAGTATACAACCAGTATACATGTATACGAGCCTTATATACAACTCATAATCATATATATGACCAATATACATGTATACGAGCCATGTATACAACCCTTAAACATATATACGGGCCTTGTATACAACCCTTAAACATATATACGAGCCTTATATACGACCAGTATATATGTATACGAGTCGTATACTTGCATAACCAAACACACACTAAAATTCTCTTACTAGTATACGTCCAGTATATAGGGTTTCAAAATATAGATTTTGGTGTATACCTTTATGGAAAAAGTATATCGTACATTACAGCTTAACGTACTTCACGTACGACAACGTGCGTGATTTGTTCTATAACATGCGTGATTAATGTTTTCAATATGCGTGATTATTGTGTTTCAACATGCGTGATTTTGGATTTTTGAGTTATAACGTGCGTAATTTTAAAATGAACGTGCTCAATTACCTGTCGTACGTGATGTACGTTAAGCTGTAATGTACGTTAACCTTCCTCTACCTTTATGAGCTCCCTAACTATCATTTTAATGGTGTAATTTTGGTATTAATAAAACAACTAACGTGGTCAATGGTGACGGGGGTATACAGGGGTGGTTTTTGCTCCAAAGCCGAAGCAGTTGAAACTTGCGAAGAAAGCAACGAGCAAGAGACTGAGAGACAACGAAGTTGCCGGTTCTGCAAAACGCGAGGCATTGAAGATATGTAGGAGGATGCCGGGTTCAAGGGGGAAGTTGTTGATTTCCGCCATGTCATCAGATGGTTCAAGAAAGAACCATAGCAAGTCATGTGATCGTTTTTAAGCGTTATAAGTGTATAACCGCTGTAAGTTGTGGATGTTTGAAATAGGGTTTTTGTAGTGAATTTAAAGTGTTTTAGGTGGTTGGTATATTAGAGATGTTACCGGCAAGATTAATTTTGTGAATTAGTAATGAAGTTAACTAAGATTTTTGTTATTTTATTGGGTCGGGTTAATTCGCAGAAGGGACGATGATTGTAAAACCTGGCTAATTAGAACGGGAATAATGGGTAGAGTAGGGACACCGCCAGCTAGAGCTGCTGCACAACCGGTTATAACGTATGTTCTACCGCCAGCTAGAGCTGCTGCACGACTGGTTATAACGTATGTTCTACCGTCAGATAAAAAAACCACAACGTTATATTCAAAAGTCAGGGAAAAGTTATATCGTTGTATACGAAAGCCAAGTTATTCAAGCGTAACTTGCATCAAAACGTATATAAAGACAAACACGGCGGCCCTGGATTACAATGGGTCGGTTTAAGCGTAGATAAATAAACATGTAGTAATGGTGTATTTAGATATAAGTGTTGAGCAGTTTGAAAAACCAAATGGTATAAAAATGTTTAAAAAACCGGTAGGTTTAAAAACAATGGTACAAAAATTCACGTCGAAACGTAGATAAAAATAACTTGCGTGGGATGTTGGTATACAAAAATGAAACCCATAAATAAATCACGTAACCGGAAATTCATTAAACACTCAAAATGATAACTTTATTAATGTTTAGAGGTTATAGTGTTAATGAGTTAAAGAAAAGAAAAAATAAAATAAACCACAAGTTAAAGTAAGTGTCAGACCCAAAATCTTTTTTCCTCAGGGCCGCAACTTTTTGAGCGTTTTTTTTTTAATTTTTCTGGTCCATCCGGATCAGGGAATCAAACTAAACTCCAAATATGTAACAAAAGTAAGTCAAACATCATTAGTTCGGTAGAATTCAAAGAAAGATTATCCAAAGTAAATAAGTTTAAGAGGCTTAAAACATGATTCTCCTGACTTTTTTATAAATCTTTACATTATAGGATCCATATTTCCTAAAGTACACATAAACAAGATTCATAACCTAAGCCATGTAATCTACCAACAAGTTTCAACACATTACAAGTCTATAACACAGATCATAAACATAATCAAATAATCTAATACTTAAATGTATCATATACTCAACTAATAACGTACAATATAGAGAAAAAAATTATAATAACTAATTCAATTTATGGTTGTTTTGTTCTGTTCTGTTCTTGAACTTGAGTAGGCTATCAGGAGGCGGCCACGATGTCACCATTCTTTGCCACTTCTTTTTTCATTAATTTATTAATTTTTAGGTTAAAATCTGGAATGTTGATAGGCTTTAGTTATGTTATTGGGTTAACTTGTTTATGGGCTTAAACTTAAAAAATGGGTAATGGAAAATGAGTTATATTGGTTATTGCGTTTTCTTAATAGTGTAAATTACAAAAATATACTCGATGTTTGAAAACTCTAGCAAGTTATGTCCTTTAGCACTAACTCAGTTAATTTTTGTAGTTAAATCTGATCAAATAGACTCCACATGAGGGTATTTTGGTCATTTTACTCTCATGTGGGGTGCATTTGGTCAGATTTAACCACAAAAATACACTCATGTGGGGTTTATTTGATCAGATTTAACCACAAAAATACACTCATATGGTCATATGGGGTTTATTTGGTCAGATTTAACCACAAAAATTAACTGAGTTAGGGCTAAAGGACATAACTTGCAAGAGTTTGCAAACATCAAGTACGTTTTCTATAATTACTAAAAACAAAGGACACAGTTTACAATAAGTGACAAATGACGATTTTTGTAATTACTTTTGGTTTTAATGTCAATTCAGTTTCGTTGTTTTTTTAGTTTTTAGCTTTTTTTTTTTTGTTTTTTTTTTTTGCAAAATTATAGATCTAAAACTACAATTATTGGGGGTAAACAACAAGATAACGGTTCAAGTAACCATAGCCACGAAACATACATTCTTCTTCACTTTCGGCAACACTTACGATGTCACAGCAAACCTTAATCTTCTGTTACGGCACTCTCAAACGAGGTTTCGCTAATCACACATTAATAGAGGACTTAATCTCCCACAACGACGCCGTTTTCATCGGATCATACGTCACCGATCTCCACCTCCCCCTCGTCCAAGGCCCTTACGGTGTCCCTTTCCTTCTCAACCTCCCGGGGTCCAGTCCTCACCGGGTCCAAGGCGAGCTCTATTCGGTTTCCACTTCAGGTCTCCAGAGACTCGATGAGTTAGAAGGTATTACCCTCGGCCATTACGAAAGGCTTCCGATCACCTTGAGGTCGGCAGATAGTGGATTGATTGAGGCGGAAGCTTATTACGCTCACCGGAGTTTCGCCGAGGAGATGTGGAGGAAGTGTGGAGAGGAAGGGTATGATGCTTATACTCAGGAGTTAGGGAAAGGTTATGTGAGGAGGGATTTGAGGCCAAACAATGCGAGTCTTCGCGATGCGATCGGCTTGTTTTGTTCTGAAGACCCTACCGATAGCTTGCTATAAGTGAGATTTTATCGTGTTTGTTTGTTTGAATTCCTATTGCGTATGCATTATGTATATGTTATCTATCCCTTTAATAAAAAATGTTAGGAATTATAATTATGATGTGATATACAAATTTGGGTCATTGACAGATCTGTGGAGTATCATCGTGGCATCAGTGAAACCACCTGATCATATCCATGTCCAGTAGGCAATAATTTGAAAATAGTAAACCCTACGTTTTGTATGAAATGTAGTTTTGGAAAGGATTTATGGTTCTAGAGCAGTGTCCATTTATGGCGTTTTTGAGCTCACGTGAAGGAGAGTCGAGGAGAGATAGTAGAGAAGGTTTTCTGGTGGTGGGGACGAACGCTCTCAAACAGGTCGTGTGAGAGGGGAAGAGAGAGAGGTGAGAAAAGAAGTTGTATCTAAGGAAATACATTTTAAGAAAAAAAATTGAAAAAAACAGAGACTTTGTCGGGCATAATTCAATTTTCAATAAACTTATTGTAATTTAATCCTTTTATTAGTAAAAGTATCCATTTTTCTCAAGTTTATAACGTATAGATATCAACGATATAACAGGTAAGTAAATATCTCGCAGCAGCTATATGAAAATAATAAAACTGATTTAAAATAAAAATCTAAAATGCATGACTAGATCTAACTTAATTATTATTGTATATAACTGAAAAGCTTATAAATCATGCGTAATGGGTATTATAGGGGCGTCATGGGGTTCGATAATGCCCTCAAAACTAGGGGTGAGCAAATTAACCATCATAACCGATAACCGAACCATAACCGACATAACCGAACCACTAATAACCGATAACCAATGTAACCAATGGTTATGGTTATGAAACTTTGTATAACCGCTCAATCGGTTATGGTTATGGTTATGAAGCTTTGGTTAACCGACATAACCGAAACCGAACCGAACCGAACTTGTAATGTTAACTTTATATAATGGATTTGTGTTTTACAAAACCATATAGAGGGTTTTTACTAAGATAAAAGTATGTTAGTAACAAAATGATCTTGATGTAGATGCCATTTATTTTGATAAAGAACTAAGTTGTGATGTCCATAATTTTTTTTTGTTTGAGAATTACCTTATTAAAAAGAACCCCAAATCGGTTGTTTAACCAAAAAGTTTAGTCTCCGTTATCTCATAAAATTGGCTCAAGCTAAGTTCAAATCGTGCACAACCCTATTTATTTCAAACCTTACTTGGTTACTTAACCGAAATTAACCAAAACCGAACCATAACCGACTTCATAACCGATTAACCATAACCGAAGTTTGGTTATGGTTATGGTTACCAAAACTCCATAACCAAACTAGCGGTTATGGTTATGGTTAGTAGTAAAAACCGAACCAAACCGACCCACGCACACCCCTACTCAAAACCATCCCTCAAGCGTTATAGGAGCATGAAGAGAGAGTGAGGTGTTTAGTATAAGGTCAAGTGAGGAGAAAAAAATGGAAAGTAATGATTGAAAAGACATTAACCATTACACATTTTTTGAATAGACATTGTGATGCTGATTTGGCGGAAAATGCCCCTTACGGGGCATTAGACCATAAGTAATGGTTAATGCCCACTAAGTGGCATTTTTCTTCACATCACCAAAATAATGCCCCTTAAGAAATGTGTAACGGTTAATCACCATTTCATTCATTACTTTCTATTATTTTTCTTCTCTTTGGGCATTATTTTAGAAATGTCTTTTCCTCTTGATGCCCTATAATGCCCATTACGCATGGTCTTACGAATAGAATAGTTTAAGGTTCGATCAACCATTGATCACATTTATTAACTCACATTATTAATTCGAAGGCTTTTTTATCTTTTCCTTAAATTGCAAGGACTCGATGATTATTCATAAAAACATGAAATTAGTTATTTATCATAGCCATGTTAGTAACTAGTAAGGAAATCCTAGCTATAGTCAGGTGTTATGGAAGACCATGTTATCAAGTAACACTTACCATAGTGGTGATTCATTATGAAATGCCTATCAAGATATATTGCACAAAAAATAACTCGCTTCATAAAGTATCCATATCTCACTCATATGTCTAAACTTTTTTTGAACGGTGAGATTCTTTAATAGTTGAAGAGAGATCTCACATCCTCCCAAACAGATGACCATAACCCCACTCTGATCATACTATTTGTCTTAACCGGGTCTACGCTGACGTCAGAGTTAGGCTAACGACGTTAATAGCAGTGTTTTTGCTTAAGGAGTTAAAACTCACGAAATCAGATCTAATATCACATTAGAGAATCTCAAACGCTTTGAGGTTCTGTCACACCCATGGATCACAAAAGTGTTAATATTATGTTTATATATTAATTTTTTTAAAAGTATATATAACTATTTTGTGAGATCCATATATATCAACACAAAAAATTGGTAAAGTCCAACTTTTTTATGTAAAGTTATTTTACTTATCATTTCAAAAAATATTCTAGAAAATCAACTAATAATAAAAATTTCTATATCAAACTAAACATTGCATTTGCATATGGAAGAAAAGTCGGCATGTGAAGTTGATATATAATGGGTCACTACTTTGATATGTCATATGGAATATTTTTCTCTTTTCACACTTTGATGTCAAATCGATCAACCGCGTTTTAAAGTAATCATTAGATTAGTGGAGAAATTTGAAATTTGCTAACTTATATGTCGCCTAGGTTATATGTCCCATTGACAACACAATGACAATCATTGTTTTCCTTCGTAAACAATTTTGTTGAAACTATTATAATATATATAATGTTAGCTAAACAATCTTATAAATATTATGACAAAATGATACAAGTTTTGAAAAGTGTTACATACCCCTTAAGAACCATCGTCCTTGTCCTTGATGAGGCCTAGTGGTCTACCCCACAAAACTAAACAAAACATGAGTGACTCTAATACTGTTTGTAACACTCGACTCATACAAGTAAATATATTCCGTTTTGTCCACAATTTGTTTTTGGTTGCCCAAATTGAGACCCTCCAAAAGATTACACATCCTAAGATTGCCCCCTCATATACATTAAAATGTGAAATTCTCATTTCTTCCACAACCAATACATATAAAATACATTGGTGATATTAAAGATGGACATTCCTTATACTTCGATATCTCTTTTGTACAAAATATAAAGATATAATGCATGTAAGATTCATTTAAAGTGTTACATTCTTTGTTGTATTTATATTTAAAAAAGGATGGAGATCTTCTAGTGATGTCGGAAGATTTCACCAAATCGATCCTTTCATGGTCTATCCTCATACCACTAAATTGATACCATTAATTTATTTAGAGCATTCGTAAAAGCAATGTTAATTAGTCACCTCATGGAAGCGTTTATTCGTCTATTAAAGATTGAAATAAACAATTAGGGAGCATAAATGGGTTGTGTAGGATATCCACACACATATATTTATATGTATCATCATTATCACATAGGAACTTAAAATTTCGTAAAGCAAGTGAAACTAGTCAAAACTTTTAATTTAATTTATATAAGTCACCAATTTGTTAACTCATAGTCATATATTACATTAAAATACTTGATTAAAGTTAAAAAAAACATTTTCCATTAAAGAAATTCAACATATTTAAGTTTAAGTGTGTACCTTATCTCTCTTATTTAGGATGAAACTTGAGACCTACATGTTTAGAATTGCAAAGATGTCCGTATATAAACACTACTAATTTGCATTCTTTTCCTTTGTCTTTAAAAAGCAAAAGCAACATTTATAATTAAATTTTGCACATTTTTTTTTTTCCTAAAGCTAACTGATATTAACTTTTCATTTAACTTTAATGTAAAATTACAATTTTACCTAAAGAACATAATATGAATTTTATTTATAAAAGACATAATTTGTAACTTACTTAACCTTTTTTCTTTTATTTATTTTTATTTTCCTTTCTTTTGTTTTATTTTATTAAATTTATCACTGTTGTTTTATTGATTATTTTAAAATTTTCTTAATTCATTAACTAACATATTTTTTTGATTAAACTGCCAAAATGGTCCCTGAGATTTGGTTACTTTTGTTACTTTAGTACAAAACTCAATACTTTTGAATCTTGGTCCATGTGGTTTTAATTTTGTTGTCATTTTCATTCAAAAGCAAAATCTTGTCAGATTTTTCAGTTAACAACTAGCTTTCTTGTCTTTTTCCTCCCTTTTAACGAAGGGCAATGAGGTTTGATTCATATAACCGATGATTTGACCGGTTCAGAGATAAAGAAAGGCTTTGTACAGTATTTCCAAACGTGGTGATGGCGTAGATAAGTTGAGGGAGCTGTTTGAGGGGCTCACAGAAAGTGAGAGTACGTCCACAAGCCCCGATAGGCTTCACGTCACTTTCTGGATGTACTAGTCTCGTCTGTCATCAGTCGTTTGTGGAGCTTAAGGAGAGGTGAATTAGCGTCTCACGATTGGTCACACGTCGTTGTCTGTTGTAGCGTTTCTCCCTGCACGATAGCACATCGTGGTGATCTTCTGGTACAGTTCCTGACGAGTAGTGATTGGTTACAGGTCACTTTCACCTTGTACTATTTGTCTCCTCTATGCCGGCCTAGTATCGCGTCTGCGGGGGTAGCCAACGAGGGATTGTCATGGCTAGTTGGTTGTTTTTAGGGTTGAGTATAAGTATGGTCCTGGGTCCACGGGGCTTGGACGCGACCAGTGGCAGTGATGAGGGTATACGAGGGGACCACCACATAGGGCCTGTAATTTTGAAGGGGCACATGTTTTTTTTTAAATCTGATATATATATATATATATGTGTGTGTGTGTGTTACTTTTTTTAAATAGTATACCTATACCAACTCTAGGATAGTCTCATTTACAAAACAATTTTTATGTTTAGAAGTTAGCCCATTGGAATTAGGTTTAGTGAGCCAAATACCCATTTGATTTTAAATAATAATAATATAAAACATTTCGGAATGACACATTCTTTTGAGCTCGAACAAAATACATGAATTTTAAGAGACGCCACTAAATCACAGGAGGTCTAGGACCATAACGTTTTAAAATGGAGTATATGATGTATTAGGTAGAAAGATTTCAGAGCCTCTCAAACTTGTTTTCTTTCTTTTGATGAATGCCGTTGAAGTTTCAGTATTTTAGTAGCTAGTACCATGCATCATATTTTTCTTTGTCATTTGATCTAATATTTTTGATGCGTCTAGTGAGCAATACTTCGTATCCTTTTCACATTAACCACTTTTACATATACACAAATGTATATATATGTATGTATACTTGTTCTATTATGAACATCTAGTAATACATAAATGATTAAAACTAGTCTACATATATATATATACTAGTAGGGTGCCCGCGCGATGCGGCGGGGGTGACACTTTGCATTGCGACACACATAGGAATGGCAATGGGCCGGGCTTGGGCCGGGTATTGGTAATCCCAGGCCCGTACCCGGTTGTAATTCTTATATTAAAAACTATGCGGCGGCGGCGGGAGCGATACATCGCATTGCGATACTCGAACCCAATGCTATTGCCAGTGCTATTCTCCATCTGCGATAAACTTATTAACAGAATCCTCACATTAGCCCTAACCCTAACTTGAACCCAATCTCGGACCCATTAGTACGTTACCCCACCCAACCGTGCGCTTAATTACAACCCTCCAGTATTTAATATCAAAGTTGTGTATGTAACTAAAAAATACAACATATTGTTATAATAAACTTTAAATACAATATAATGGTAAACTGTTCAACCTAGTATAGTTATAATAAACTTTAAATACAATATAACGGTTGTGCTCGTTGCGGCTGCGCTCGCTGGCTGCGGCGTTGCGCCGGGCTCGCTGCGGCAGCGTTGCAGTTGCGCTCGCTGCGCCGATGTTATATTGCCTTTTCTTGTCCTCAATTGCAAGGGCAACCAAAGCTTTGTACTACAACGAAATACACCCAATCATTTTATTTTTATTTTTTATTAACCATGCGTAAAGTGAAATGTTGCAATTTTTAGAAACAAGTGAAGTACAAGGTGTATTAAACTTACAGGTGGCAATTTTTTAATTTATTTATTAACCATGCCGCTGCGCTCTTTCCACTACGCTCGCGCGCTCACTGCGTCGATGCCGCTAAATGAATGAGGGCTAAATGTTTTTTAGCAAAAGGCAAATGCTCTTTTGGTCTTTTACATCATAACAGTTGACAGACAAAATTTCAAAGTCCCGTACTACCAAAAATGTTATTCTTTTTCTTTTTATCTGTCAATTTTTTTAATGATCAGTCTGCTAAGACTATGGGGGTATGGGGCGTGGGTTGGGTACAAACGCCCAAGCCACCATCTCGGGTGGGCTTGGGTTTTGGCGTGGCCCCTTGGGCGGGGGTTTCAGCCCGGGCATTGGGTGGGCCTAGCGGTCTTCCGTAGCCGGCTCTCATTGGCTGGGTTGGCTAGGCTATCTATAGGTGGCTAGGCTTTTTTTTTAAAAAAAATTTGTGTGTATTGTTATAATAATTGAAAAAAAATAATTATAACACGTGGCCAACCCACGCGGGCTAGCCACGCCCCGCCCCGCCATACCGACCCAACATGCAACTGACCATCGGTGTCACTCGAAGTCCACGTGTCAACCCATGCCCCAAACCCCCGTCCCACCATACCCCACCGTCTAATATTATAATAAAGTACTAAACAAATATTGTTTGATGATTAACTAAAAAGAGAAGTAACATTATTTAACATTAATATCACTTAATTGAGCACCGTTCACTTCCCACATATATACATATCATCTAACCCTGTTGATTAATCAATTAACACAAAAATTTACTATATGGTTTTATAGGGATAAATGATCACCCACTTCCTTTTTAGCTATCACTTATTTTACAAATTTGACCTAAATTTGGCTTTTTACTTTTAAGACAAGCTTCATACCTCACCATTTTGCACCCTGATATGACCAATCTCAAGTCTGGTTTGATATTTGCATAAAAAATAGAATTAATCATTCATGATGCAAGAAAATTGTAACTTATATGACATTACTTATGAGACTCAATTTCACAGCAACAAAACAATTTTACAGTGGGGAG
Source organism: Helianthus annuus (assembly GCF_002127325.2). Lineage (NCBI taxonomy): Eukaryota > Viridiplantae > Streptophyta > Magnoliopsida > Asterales > Asteraceae > Helianthus > Helianthus annuus. The sequence continues at coordinate 5,094,062 of NC_035449.2, forward strand.
CCTTGTGCATCGGTGTTTCTCATTTGAATTTTCTTAACTTAGAAGTATACAAACTATTTTATGTGTTAACGTATACAATTCAATTCCAAACACAAACACTACACACACATTGACATAAAATATAAATAAAAACCTGTGATCGAGCACGTTGAAGATCTGTTCAAGTTGAGCTAGCCTTAATTTGCTAGACTCTAGCTGCTAAACGTATTTGGGCCCGCGATCATTTTAGTGATGGTGAAACATGGAGTTGAACACGTGAATTTAGAGTGATTAAAAAGAGAAAAAATGATATTATTTTGATGATTCATGAAACCTTTTTCTTGAGTCTGCATTTTCTTACTGCTTCTCTGGTTTTTAGGAGGTTGCAGAGGAATTCCACTTACTTCTAAGTTCGGATCCTGGCCATTATTTGCAGAACCTTCAATAATAATACAAACTGAGAATTATTATTGTAATAATATCTTTTCTAATCATATTTAATACACATCAATTGAAAAAGGAATGAGATGGACAAAAAGTATATTTGGGTCAACCCAATCTGAAATGCCCTAATTAAGTACCTGCTTTGACACTCCTTAGTTGAGGTCAACCCAACCCAACCCGACCCGACCCGTCCTGACCCAACAAATCTTAGCACGTTTACTTACCAACCCACCCACTGACCGAACTAAATCGAGTACATTTATGATATAAGCATTACCCTTTGCAACTTCAGAAGCCATAGTGCCAATTCCATCTTACGCCACAGGCTTAACAAATAGTTTTGCTTAGTAGATACCAAGTTCAACTTGCAGCAAGATTTAGCGAAATACACTTAAAACCCCATATGAATTCAGCAAGATTTCGCTACATTGTAAAATTCCATACTTACCAACCACTGCTTGACTCATTTCAAGTTGCCAAAAATGTAAAAAGTTTGAAGACTACTTAAAACACGTTTCAAGTTGATTCTCAAGAACAACAGTCCATGATAAAATGGTTATTCTTTTAATGGTTCACATATACTTATTTATAATGATTATACTACACATGACTTTATTGAAAGGCATAGTTTGGGAGGAAAAATAATTATTATTTTCTTATAATTAACAAATACATTTAAAAGTTATGTGCTTACTAAAATGCATACAAGTTCAACTTCATTTACCAAAATACAGCAAGAAACAGATCTAACAAACCTGGTCCGATACTTTATATCCAAAAACGAAAACCACAGCGAAGCTTTCGATGCACAAGCTGTCGACTTTGGTGTCATCCTACAGAAGAAAATAATTAACCAAAAGAAAACATTACTCACAACAATGGCATCAAAATTTTCTTCGTCTTACGATTGGCCTAATGAACTCCAAATATCCCAAAGACTTGGTCCGAGCATGTTCATGACCTGAGAACAATTAAAAATATATCATGTTATGCTATCCGAAAACTAAGCTGGTCATAAAAGTGAAAGTTTCAAGTCAAAACTCACCAGAATGTAGAATTCACCCTATGGATCAAAAGAAGTAACAGAAATAGTGCAGTTCCAATTTGATGAAGTGATAACAAAAGAAGTAACAGAAGTAGTGCAGTTCCAATTTGTGGTCATTGAGATGCCTGGCTCCATATGGTACTCCTATATAATGATACACAGGTTATAACTACAAGTATTACACAGGTTGAACAAAGTATTCGGAGGTTAACCCAACCTGACCTGTTTCGACAAGTCCATTTATTACACAAGTGAATAAAGAAAACAAGATATTATGGTCACATCTACCAGATAGAACATATACACTAAAATCCCCCAAAATAAAACCCTAATTTCGAGAACATTGTTGATGCTCCAATGTCATTGATTATTTCACATATTCAAGCAACAAAGTAGCAAAATCAACAAAAAAGAAACATAGATCCAATTTTGCAGAAACCCTAAAATCACCAAAAATCGCCATTTATGGTCGAAGGGAGTAAGTTAACCTGAAGGATCTTATGCTTCTTGGCAATAATTTTGTGATAAGATACCATTAGTCTGTTTGGTAGAATCAAGATCAGTAGCAGATAGAGCGAAGTAGAAGAACGATTGGATCCATTTTCTGCTGGATTGTTGGAGTTTCCTCACTATCGCACAAAAAGAGAGAGAGCAATGTTTTGAAATTTGAAATTTGAGATTTGAGATTTGAGATAGATGTTAAGAATAAGTAAAAAAAATATTATCTTGTTATGGAGGGGTGAATGATAACTAATTATCTATAATTTTGTTAAAAATTTAGGGATTTAAGTGTAATAAGTTTAGGGGCTAAAAAATAAATAACGTTTAAAAGACCAAACTATCCTTATTTTAGGGGTCTTTCTATAAATAAAGGGGGGGAAAAGTTCTTATTTTTTGGGTATCTTAAAATGCCCTTGTCTCATGCATTATAATATAGTATAGATTACATGTAATTAAAATAAATAAAACAGATAAACCTAGAAAATTGACAATTTAACTCAGTTTTTTAATATTATTTAATAAAATAAAGCAAAATGATATATACAACTCTATCCCTCGCTCTCACACTCTCAGACTTCACCTACCTCCCACCTCCCATAACCTTCACCACCACCACCCACCCCACCCCACCCACTGCCGGACTGAAAACTGCTACCATCACCACCTACCGACCACCACCAATTCCACCACACCACCTCCACCTATCGACCACCACTACCCCACTGCACTCACCATCACCAGCGCACCCAAATCACCACTGCACCCACCATCACCACAACAGTCTTGTTTTGATAACCAAACGATCAAACTGCATCCACCACCATATCCTCCGTCTCCTCTCGCAAGGTTTCTATATCTATACATATGCCTCTCTCTATATGTATTGATTGATCTTTCCAAACTCCGATTTCGATCAATTGTGTGTATGTATGTTTATTCATCGTCAAATTTTGATTAATTTGATGCCAATTGTTTAGGTTTTAAGCAAAACTAGGATTGCGACCCGCCGCAAATGCGGCGGGAATTCTTTAGTTATAACTAAGTCAATCTAGGACCCACACGTTATGTTAAATATGTCAAACGGGGAAAAAATAGACAATGTAAAAACGTTCACCCACACACGCACGTTGCGTCGTGTTAACTCACAAAATTTAAAAAGAAACGCAAAAACGTTAAACCAAAGACGCAAGTTGCGATGCGTTAAGTCACAAAATTTAGACCCAAGCATAAAGCGAAAAATTTGCGGAAAATGAAAACTATAAATGACCAAAGTTGAAAGTAAAAAAAGTTATGAGGATAGATTGCAAAAGAAAAATTTTTTGGGTTAAAAGTAAAAAAAACACAAATAGTTTTGAGTTAAAAGTAATTTATGAAATACTCTTGGGTGAAAAGTAAAAAAAAAAAATCAATTTTTTTGGAAAACCCGCAAAGCCAACGTTACGACAACCATATGGATAACCAATTTTTATTTGAAAACCCTGCAAAGCACATCCCGCGTTGCAGCGGGGCGTAAAACAATGTCAAATAATACTAATATCACACAACCATCATCGACCACCAACACTGACTCGACCTAGGATATGCGTGTTGCGACGAACTTGTCAAACATGGAAAAATAGAGGTAAACACGTTGAACCACACATGCACGTTGCGTCGTGTTAACTCGAAAAATTTAGAACTATACGTAAAACGAAAATTTACGAAAGATGAAAAGTATAAGTGAAAAAAGTTGTGAAGTTAAATTGCAAATAATGAAAAGTTTTGGGTTAAAGTTAAAAAAAAACAAATTATGTAGGGCTAGAATTGTAAAAAGTAAAAACCTTTGGGTTAAAAATAAAAAATGAACTTTTTTTTATGAGAAACACCGAAAGCACAATGTACAAGTGATATTGCATAAAAAAGTTGCAAACTTATATATGGAATAATTGCCACCAATAGACTTCAGAAGGAGCTTATGGAGTGGCAGATCAGTCCTCCCTCTGGATTTACACATAAAGTCGCCGATAATCTTCAACAGTTCATCAATCTCTCAGTTTTATTCTCTAAATCTTAAGTATTATCCTCAAACGACTGTTGAAACCCTAGGTGCGGAGGTAGGTGCGTTTGTCCGGCGGCGGCTTACGAAACCCCAGGTGCGGAGGAGGGGTGACCGGTGGCAGGGTGGTGGTGGTGCTCTGAAGGTTAGAGAGAGAGAGAGAGGGAGAGAGAGAGAGAGTACATGTCTTTTTAATTATATATTTTTTCATTATATTACATAATAGTCCCTAGACATTAAGCATTTACACAATAGTCCACGTAATGGTGAAAAGACGAATATGCCCTCATGTGCAAGTCACATGACCATATTTAACAAAAAAATCTGACTAAGTTAGGGTTAAAGAACATAACATGCAGGATTTTGAAATGTTAGGGACAAAACTAGTCAAATTTAAAGGCAAATGACGCCGCCTGCAATTTGGTACAAACATAAAGGACAAAATTTGTAATATACTCTTATGGAAATTATGTATGTAGTTTAGATATATTTATTCAGATCAGATTGTAAAACAGTAAATGCATGGTTCAAATTAATATAAGATTATCATACCAGATAGATTTATTAATTATTATTATTATTATTATTATTATTATTATTATTATTATTATTATTATTATTATTATTTAAATATAAATAGTTGAAATGGCTAAGTTACAATCTTAACAAGTAACAACTCAAACAATGAACTAATTAATTAATTACTTAGTTTATAAATCGTGCGAAACAGCAAATGGCACATTACAAGAAATCGTTTTCTGTAGTTGGTTATTTCTGACATGGACCACTATGGAGCTTTTCTGTTTACAGAAGGTCAGAAGTTGAAGTAGTGCTTCATCTACCCAATGCCTATATATATGCAACATTTTCATGCAAACTACAAACAAGTCTTTCATTCAACATGGCTGTTCACAAACTTTCAAGTGTGCTTTTCTTGGTTTTATTAGGTTTGGGCCTTAGTGCTGCCACTAGGGCTCTCTTGAGTTATGAAGCGGGGGCCTATATTCATGGTGGTGTAGCAGGAGGTGGTGGTGGTGGTGGTGGAGGGGGTAGTGGTGGTGGAGGAGGAGGTGGTTATGGGGCTGGAGGAGAGCATGGTTCTGGATATGGAGGTGGAGCTGGTGAAGGAGGTGGTGCTGGGTATGGTGGTGGGGCTGCTGGAGGTGGAGGAGGTGGTGGTGGTAGTGGAGGAGGTGGTGGTAGTGGTGGTGGTGGTGGAGGAGGAGCACATGGTGGTGGTTATGGTGGTGGTGAAGGAGCTGGAAGTGGAAGTGGTGGTGGATATGGTGGTGCTGGAGGATCAGGTGGTGGTGGTGGAGGTGGACATGGTGGTGGCGGCGGTGGTGGAGCTGGTGCTGGTGGTGCTGGAGGAAGTGGATACGGTAGTGGAGGTGGTGCTGGTGCTGGTGGGGGTGCTGGAGGAGCGCATGGTGGATACGCTGGTGGTGGAGGAGCTGGTGGCGGTTCAGGAGGCGGAGGCGGTGGTGGGGCGAGTGGATATGGAGGTGGTAGTGGCGGCGGTGAAGGTGGTGGTCATGGTGGTGGCTATATGCCTTGAAAGAGTGTCTTCAAATTGGATGAAGGATAATGACATAATGATAAATAAGTTTGGAACCAAGACATGAAAGGTTAAAGTTGTTGTATGAAAAATAGATGCATTAAAGTTAGCATCATCAATTTGTAATCTTATTCCAAGTGTTTCTGAATTTAAATGTTGGTGTTTATGTTTATAGTATATATATGGTTCTCACCCAAGTATTACCCAAAACTGGATATGCTAGAAGGAAAATATCATTAGAGGCATGGCATATAAAAGATGACAAAAAAGTGTTCATATAAAGTGACAACAAAAAAGGCATTCTTGAAAAATGAACGGCTAAATTGTAAATTTTGAAACCCTAAAGAATTATTTGTGACGAATAATGTTACACGAATAATGTTACACATGATACACATTTTATATGAATATAAGAACCTTCAAACCATGGTTTAAGATATGGGTATGTAGTAGGGATGACAAGAAGCATGCATGTTTATTAGGGCTAGCAATGAACTGGGTATTCGAGTCATGAACCTAATTGTAAAATTATATCCTATATTCGGCTGGTTATCCTTCGGGTATTGTCAGGTATCAGGCATTCTCACAAGTATCGAGTACACTCATTAATTTAAAAAAATGTTAAGATTTTCAACTATGTATATTTTTTTATTTTAATTTACATATAATTTTATGTTTCTAACAACTACGATAAACTATAATGTGATAAACTATACACATATCATCATCACCATAAAATGTTTGAAATATATAAAATATTTAAATTTCATAATTATATATATCTCGTAGGATAATTTTGTATTTCATAGTGTACGTAAAAAATAATACCTTTAAAATATATATCACACAAGAACAATTGATTTTTTATGTAATAAGGTTACTACAATGAATTATTACTAAAGAAAGATAAGAGGGAAACAAATTAAAAATTCGGGTATAGCTCAGGCTGACAATTATATAGTTTCGGGTAATTTAGTTAGGTATAACCTAATCTTATACTAGTCCCTTGTCTGTAAAATATTTATTTTTCAATCTCATACCTGATCATATACCTGAATACCCATCTCATATGTTTCGACTTTCAGTATTCCCGTTAAGCATGGTTTTTTTATCATCCCTATTGTCCATATCGAGTAATTATTCCTCATCAATATCCATTATACATTAATTTATTCGTTCATATCCATATCCACCCTATAAAACACACTAATCAATATTTAAAGTTGAATAATTTATTTTATGCCATTTAATTTGTTAAAAGTAAAAGTGAGTATTTAAAGTTGGGCAAGATATCCAATCAAAAGTGATGGTTTCTTTCTATGTCCTACCCATGAAACAAAACCAAGCCAATATACATATGTTATGTTATGTTGATGTGATCTCCCACATGTTGGAGTCCCTTTCTCATATTAGTGGAGCACTGCCGTAATGACTAAATTGTATATGTTTGTTGTACACAAAAGCCTCCTTTTCTTCTTCTCGTTTCACATGTATTTGTGCTCCAAATGAAGTCATTTCAATTCACACAAACATGTGTATACATACATATATAACCTGATGTGAGTAATGATTAGGGGCAAGTTTGATTCACATAATGAAATCATTTCAATTCACACAAACTTAGGCACAACAAAATTCCCATAGTCAAGGTTCATTGGGAAGGAAAGCGTGGTGCCGAATTCACTTGGAAACTCGAGAGAGAGATGAAGACCAAGTATCCATAACTCTTCGTTCAGCTTTCCTCTTAGATTTCGAGGACGAAATATCCAAAAGTATGGGAGACTGTAACGCTCCGCATAATTGTACTTTCATGTTTTAGCAAGTCTTGTTGTACTTTCCATTTTAGACACTTGTACTCTTGTTGTAATCTATTTCGTTTCAGTTTGTAATCCGAAACCATTGATTATAATGAAAACACAATTATTTTTATCATATTCATGTTATTTAATTCACGTTTTAAACGATATGCAATGCTTGATTCTTGATTCTTTGATTCACATTGATGTTTGATGCACGTCACACTGATTAAAATACGTAAAATAATTGAAGTTGAAAACCAAAATAATGAAATCATGTGGCTTCGTACGAAGCCAGGCCGGTTCGTACGAACCCACCCTTCGTAACTGCTCAATCATTGCTAAATCTTAGGAAACCCTAATGTACCCTCCAATCTATAAATAGAGGCCTTATGCCTTCATTCCAATTCGCCATTTCCCCTTGCAAACACTCTCAAATTGATGTTGCGATCAGAAGCTTTGTAAGATTTCTCCTCCTTCATTTCAATTCCATTTTATTTCGTTTCTTGAAGTTTTGATCATAACCTTCAAACTTTGCAAAAACCTTTGATTCTAACTATCTCGAAGATGGTTTCGACTCGTTTTGCTTGGTCAAACTGTTGTGGAGCATCACTTATACGAGAATTGGATCAATGTTCATAACATATCACAACTTAACCATAGTTTCCTTTCGATCATTACACGATCTTATGGAATCGGGAACCTATCAGACCCTAACTCAATTCATAGTTAACGACCTGCATTAGGGTTAATTTCTATCAAGAAATGATATGTTTTTGATGGATCAAACAGGAATTTCATCAAGAACCGTGCCTTCGTATGAAGGGACTATGCCCGTTCGTACGAAGGGACTCCAGTTCATACTTACTGTTTTAATTTCGATTCTGTTCACCCACTCATTTGTCATCATTTAAACGTTTATCTACTGAATTAAATAAATTAAACAAATACTTTTCAACCAAATCAGATAAAAACCAAGATTTTCATAACAAACACAGTGGGTGCGAACGAAGGGACTACGCCCGTTCGTACGAACCCACACTGCCAACCAAACCGAACTATTTTCATTTCTGTTTTAACAATAGTTTTTACACCCAATCAGCCTATTTACTGTTTTAAATCATTTACCTTATCGTTTATCATTCAAAACCAGTTCATATCGCACTTTAACAACCCGTTCGTACCAATCAGGAGACTCCCTTCGTACGTACGAACGGACTGCCTTATGTTTTAATCCGTTTTAATTTCGTATTTTAAACAATCTGATCCGACCCCCTTTCACATCAGTAATCTTATACTCTTGTGTAAACATTTCAACCTAATCTCGAGACTTCATCAACTCCACTCTTGGTTTTTGTGGAAATCTATGCAAAACTATGAGTATACTCGATCCTTTTTTCATTTTAAACACTTTGGGTGCAACATGTACAATATACAAAAACACGCAACACTTGAAACTTGTTTATATGCACACTCTATCCACATTTAAACATGAAAACATTTTGATACCTGTTAATCTCATATGCTATGTATACATTGTGTCTATATGCTCATTAATTTCGATCAAGCCTACCTTAACAACTATAGCGCTATAGGATTAACGCACCACCCCGATTCTTAGGGTATTGTTAAGTAAAACATGTTAAATCCCCTTCGTTTCGATGATGTTGGGAAGTCAAGATTGCGTTGGAAACTTTGGTTTGACATATAGTGATACTAGTTCAGCATATTAGTAACTTGTATGTGTATTTCATGTGTGATATGAGCACGTTTAAACATTTTATTCTTATTATGCTATATATCAAACTTGTATACTCGCCAACATTTTTGTTGATCATTATTTTAATACATGTTGCAGGTTGATAGACGAAGTGATGAAGAATCAAGTTAGGGTGAACTTAGAAACACACCATAGAAATAAACAATATTTGAATCTTGGTTTTGTTTGATACAATTCAAGTTATTTTTTAATAATGTATGACATTTTTAGTATTTATGAAATTTTGATTTAATTATATTGTCACAACTAGCGTTATGATGCTTTGAGCGATTTGTTTTCGTCTCACTCCGATGATTTTGCCATCAGTTGGGGTGTGACAACATGCCCAAGGTATTCAAATACCTTACGGTTCGTAAGACGTAAGTCTTGAGGTCCGTAAGGGGCTGCCAGGAATATTATTAATAACTGCCTTACGGTCCGTAAGGCATACGCCTTGCAGTCCGTAAGGATGACTCAGAGGCTAAACTTTGGCATTTTGTCACAAATGGTCTCTCCACATCTAATCTTCCACAATTTTACATATTTAGTCCCTCTCGTCCAAATAATTTGACATATTTGAGAGTTGATTAGACACGTGTTGCCATATGATTTGATATAATTTTTTGAGGTGTTACATTAATACATAATATTTAGAAGTTAATACAGAATATATAAAACGTCTAGAAATTTGAAAATAAATAAAAAGATATTTAAATATACTAAAAGGAAATAATGTTTTAAATGGGAAATAAGGAATATAAATGTTGCACTTAAATAAATATAAGCCACTTTAAAAAAAAGCGAGTTATGTATAACCAACCCAAACGATAACTGATGGGTTTTTAACTCGATTTCGACCATGTCTTGTTCCAAAACCAAACCACACCAAACTGAGCTGATCTTACCAAAACCGAACCTAGCTATACCGTTGTACCATACAACACCAAACTTGTCTATAATGTTTGTAAATAGATTTATGGCCGGAATTCATTATTTGAGCCAAAAGTTTCAGGGCCAATTTAGTTAAGGCTATATGGTGTGGGATATAGACGTGAAGGGCTTTATTATGTCATGTCTATGCCATGTAAGCAAGAACTTTATTGTTAACTTGCATGGTGTGGGATAAAACCCTCTTAAAAGTCCCTTTAACTATTATAAAATAAATAAATAAAAAATAAAAAGATCTGATTGGATATGCATGTGCCCAAATAAAAAATAAAAAGGTCTGACTGGATATGCATGTGCCCCCCCCCCCCCCAATCTCTCTTCATAGTGCTCGTGGTCCTGCTGGTGATACCCTCCATAGCGCCCAGACAGTAATTAAGCATGTAGACATATTATAGTTAGGTTAAATCCAAAATACAAAACAAAATATATTTTAAAGCCAAGGTCATGAACTTTTGTAAAAAATATCATTTGTTGAAAAACTTAACGGAATAACCAAAAAAACTGAACCAAAACACTCACCGGTGAGTTGGTTTAAAGGATAGATGAAAATCAACATTAGTGGGTCGGTTATTGTTATAAAATTCTTCGTCCCGTCAAAACTCTTTGGTATCCACAATTCTTAAGGCAATGTATTTTTTTTTTTATTTAACTAGTTAGAATGAGACCCAGTCATATGAAATTATGAATTAAAGTTTGTTTGTTCTTAACTTCATATGTTGTTCATGCTTGATGTTCAACTCAGGGTTGATTTATTTTATCTTCTATTCTATTTGGAATGAAAACATTTTTTTCAGTATTCAATTAATGGCATCACTAGGTTGTTTTTTTTTCATTTACTATTTAAAATTTTGTGAATGTTTTCTCGAATGATGATTTACAAATGTAGTTGGAAACATGAGTTAGCAGGCAGCGAAACAACGGTTGTTTCGAGCTTTTTTTTAGTTAGTTCCAAACACTTGTGACAAAATATAGTTAACGGTCAATCAATCCAAAACCACAAGCTATAATCTTCAAAACAGGTTAACCGAAACTACATTAACCGATCGGTTAGGGTAATGGTTTTGAGCCAATACCGACCCATACACACTCTTATATACTAGTGCTAGCTAGTATTGTAAGCTTATTACAAGATTTTAATACTTTTTAAACTTATTTCTTGATTATATAATCATCATCATCATCAAACTCAGTATATCCTACCAATAACAAAGCTAAAGTAGGGTCTGAGAAGGGTGAGATGTAGACAAACTTACCTCAACCCCGTAGGAATAGAGAGACTTCTTCCAAGGAGACCTCTGACTCGATTGTAGTTATTTCTTGATTATATAATAAGTATTCATCACTAACTGTATATTTTAGAACTTCGACTTGCTATATTTACAATTTAGGGGTGAGTAAAAACCCAACCATTAATCGAAACTGAACTAAAAACTAACGCAACTAAACCAAAATTAACCGAAAACCGGTCAACTAAAAACCAAAAAAACGAATTAACTGAAGATCGGTTATCGGTTTTTTTTTATACCCTTGGTTAATTAACTGAACCATTCATATTTTTATATAGATCTTGCTTTTATACATCCGTTTCATATATTTTATGTCTTATATACCTCCATTTCATATATTTATACATCCAATCAAATTCATGTATTTATACCTTAATTTTTATGTATTGATATATACCATTTCTCATGTATTTATTCCTCAAAAACATGTATTTCTTAGTAAAAATTTTAACCTAAGTTTGGTTTCGTTATTAACCGAACCAAACTGAGAACCGAAAAATTAACCGCTGGAATTAACCAAACGATTAACTGAAACCACAGGGAATAATTACATGGCAACGAATTGTACATAATGCAAACCACAGGGAATAATTACACCTGAACACACTTTAGAGGGTCTCAAGCGTAAAATTGCTCAACAGATTTCCCGCCTAGCTTGTTCCTTATTATTTTACCCTACAGATCATTCATTCATAACTTGTCTCATCAAATTTCAATTGCAAATTCTATAATCTCTTCCCTAGATGGTTCCAAATCAAAATCGAGTCACGAATGACGACGGTAAGTGATAGTTTGTAGTAATTAGTTTTTGCATTTGTTGGATTTCATGATAGGTATACACATGATGCATGATTAACCATCTGCCGCTTTTAACGTTATTTTCACGAACTTAGTAAAATAACGTTAAAATTAGTGCAATTTCACTTTCGCCCTCCGAGCGCCCACACATATATACATTATATGCGCATACCGCAAGTGAGGCGTATTTTGTCAGAATATCTATTTGTTATTAGCATTTGTATTTGTTGAAAATCTATATGTTAGTTGTAATTTCTTGACAAAATGCCTATCAACCTAGCTACTTTTGTCATCAGATCAACATGTTATGGAAACAATTCGCGAAGCACAAGTTGAGCAGGATAGGATAAGCCGCAATAGAAACGTAAGTCTTTCTATGCAAAATTACACGTTGAGTAAAATGCACGGATGGTCCATGTGGTTTGGTGAAATTTCACCTTTAGTCCCCAACTTTTCAAAATTACACTCTTAGTCCCTGTGGTTTGATAAGTTGTTACTCGTAGGGCTGTAAACGAACCGAACGAACACGAACGAGGCCTTGTTCGTGTTCGTTCGTTAAGGAAATAAATGTGTTCACGAACGGTTCATGAACACTTACCGAACGAGATTTTATGTTCGTGTTCGTTCATTAAGGAAATGAGCGTGTTCACGAACGGTTCACGAACACAAGCAAACACAAATAAATTGACGAACGCAATGAAGGATATAGGTGGATGGCCCAGAGAGAACACTAGAACTTGAATTCTTTATTGTGGAATGGAGGTAGATCATATTCGTCGATGTAACTAATGATAAAAGAAAGGGAAATTGTGCATAAACAATGTGAAAGAGAGTTTCCTAGTTTAATTGTTAGGGTAATGATATAAATAAAAGTTTAATAGTACAAAAAGTATAGATAAAATATATGAAAGTATAAAAATCTTTAACTAAAACACGAGCATACGAACATAAACGAACGCAAATGAACGAATGTTCACGAACACCTTACCGAACGTTCACGCACACAATTGAACGAACGAGACCTTTGTTCATGTTCGTTCATTTAACTAATCGAACGAAATTTCTTGTTCATGTTCGTTCGTTTATTAAACGAACGAACATAAACGAACTTCCCGCCGAACGGTTCACGAACTGTTCGCTAAACGTTCGGTTCGTTTACAGCCCTAGTTACTCGGATAGTCCCTAAAGCGGACGGAGGTTAGTTTTTCTGGTTAAGTGGGTGTGAAATGACAAGGACTATCCGAGTAACTTGTCAAACCACAGAGACTATCCGAGTAACAACTTGTCAAACCACAAGGACTATCTGAGTAACCTTCATCCGCTTTGGAGGCTATCCGAGTAACAATTTGTCAAACCACAGGGACTAAGAGTGTAATTTTGAAAAGTTGGAGACTAAAGGTGAAAATTCACCAAACCACAGGAACTATCCGTGCATTTTACTCTTACACGTTTGTGGATTTTACTAATTAGTGCATTGATTTCAGGAGGAGGTTTTTTACTACAACTTGATGTATACATTATCAGAATTTCTGCCTGTTATCTTATTATGTTGTATGTTACTGCAAATGGGAACAAATTTCTACAAAAAACACCCAAGGATGTTGAATGCAGCGGCTACCATCGTTATCGTCTGCGGTTTTATTATTGTTTTTGGCGTGCTTCTATTAGATAGAGGAGGGATTTGGTTCAAGATACTGGTTTGGCTTCTTTTGGCTTTGCAAATGGTGTTGGTATTATCTGTTATCATTCGTGCTTTGATGGATGTTATTTGAGGTGATTTGTAATATTCGGAAATTAATAGAGTAATAAATTAAATATAATATTGGTGATTTGTAATATTCGGAAATTAATAGAGTAATAAATTATAATAAATAAAGGGTTATATACATTTGAAAATTATTAGATTAAATTGTGAAAGAAAACTTGAATATATGGAATAGATACTGGAAATATTCTGATTGATATTTTTGCCCCTATTAAACGTTGTCTAGTGAGAAGAAAAAATGATAGATATAACAACTTTGATTTTTAAGTCTCCATCTTTTATAGCATCCACAATGACTAGTTAAAAGTCCGGGGCTTGCCTGGTAAGCGTGTCACATAATTTCTAACCCTGCTTTTTTCCACAACGCTAAACCACTTCAAAGTTCAAACCTTCACTTGTTATCCACCTCATTACCTATTTTTTTTATTTTAAACTATTTATAATTTATTTGCTTAATGATATTATTTAACTTTTTATTAAAATATTAAAAAAATTCATAACAAGATAATTTATTTATTACTTATTTTATTTTTTTTATTCCATTATCTAGTATATTTATTTAAATTTTACAACGCCTCTTTTTCATATAGCTTCTTTTGCAACGGCTAGTAACGACTGCTTTGCAACAGCTAGTTTTTAGTGACTATAAATTCAGTTCGTATATTAATCAACTTGTGCACTTCTCAGTTGATAATTCACTACAAAGATTCATAAAAAAATGACAAGAAACCTTGGACTGAAGATGAAACGGCACATGGCTTTGGTCAAATCTTGGATGCACACAAAGTTATATTCGTAATAAAGTATTCTTTTTGTATCGTAAGCTATATTGAGTGTCTGTATGATACCGATATCCTAACGCACCGATACCGACCGAACAACACCGGTACCGGTACATGTATTCATTTTAATTGTTTTCAATCGATGTAAAACACGTGTCGATTGGGAACGACTGTTATGCCGAGTGCCGGTATCATACTAGTACCGTAATGAACCATACCAATAATTACCAAAGACACACAGTGAAGCGCAAGAATCCCACTAGTTGTAGATAATACAAACCACAAGGATTTATTAGTTATTACACATAAACTAACTTCTTAACAGATTTTCCCGCCTTAATTGTACCTTATTATTTTGCTCATAAAATCTTAACTACAGATCATCAAAACTTTGATTGCAAATTCTCTCATCAAATTTTAATTTTCACTACAGATCATTCATAAGTTCTCTCATCAAAATTTCGATCGCGAATTCTTTCATCTCTTCTTAAGATGGCTCCAAATTCAAATCGAATTTCTGATGATGAAATCGACAACTACGGAATCGGTAAGTGATAGTTTCTAGTAATCAGATTTTGTATTTGTTGAATTTTATGATGATCATATCATCATTGATGCATAGATCTACTGTCTTGTTTGAATATCTAGTTGTTATTAGTGATTTCTTGAAGAATATCATTTGGTTGAGATCTTGTCTCTAAGTGTTTGACGAAATGTCTCACAGAATCTTTTGATCAAATTGCTATGGAAACGCTTCGTGAATCAGAATTTTTGATAGACATGATACGCCGTAATAGAGACGCAAGTCTTGCTCTTTGTTAGCTATGCCTAAATTGTTATCCACATTACATGTTCGTCAGTGGCGAAGCTTGACCCGAATGACGGGGGGTCGAAAACGTATATACCCAAAAATTTCTATAGAACCGGGTGTTGAAAACGTATATACCCAAAAAAATTGACCATTTATTACCATAGATACATAGACGGGTTCATCGAGAATGAACATATAATATGAAAATCAACGATGAAATTTGAAAATATATTTCTGAAGAGTTTCGTCCAACTAACAACGAATGAAAAGTCTGGAACAAAATCTTTTCCGAAATTTAATCTTTAATATATGTCGGATCGATAATCACTAATGCATATCGGTAATGTCACTTATACTTTACTTTTTCATCCTTTTAATAGTATTGTGTGTAGGCTTATGAACGGACCAAATTTTCACTAAACTTCTTGTGAACTGTACGACGGAAAGTTCGTAATATTGTTTGTTTCTAGTAAAAGCTTAAAAAAAAAATATTCTAGTTGTATACTTGTACAAGTTTTCTATTTTAGACCCGGTGGGCCCAAGCAAAGAAAATCACTTTTTAGTATTTAAAAGGCCCAACAACATTGTCGGTGGACAACGAAAGGAGACCCAGGGAAATCTGGGTTGGATCCTTGAGTCAAACGGGTTTTACCGGTAATTTCACTGTCGTGCCTACGGGCGGTTGGGTTACCGGGTTTTCCCCGGAATTGGTGGTGGACTCAGGTTACTCTCGGAGTACTCCGTTTGTCCAGTGGGTGCCCCGAGAGTGCTCGGGATTGAGTTTGTTGCCGTTCAAAAAAAAAGGCCCAACAACAGAAGTACTTAAACCCTTTTCTTCACTACACTGTTCCATAAACCCTATTTTTTTGAACAAAATGGTGATCATGTAGATGACAAGCTTTTAGAAGTTTGATATCTCTACAACATGAATAATTTCGGTAAGTGATTGGTTTTTAGTAACTAGATTTTGTTTGAATACCTATTTGTTATTTATGATTTCTTAAAGAATTATCACTTGGTTGAAAATGTATTTGTTGTTTGAGATTATGTCTTCAAAGTGTTTGAGGAAATGTCTCATAGAAACTATTTTTTGTCTATCCCTGTTTGTCGAGCTGCAAACGAACCAAACATTTAGCGAACAGTTCGTGAACGGTTCGGCGGGAAGTTCGTTTGTGTTTGTTCCTTTATTAATCAAGCGGAAATGAACAAGAAATTTCGTTTGTTTATTTAAACGAATGAACATGAACAAAGGCCGCGTTCGTTCATTTATGTTCGTGAACGTTCGGTGACGTGTTCGCTTATGTTCGATAGTTCATTAGTGTTTTTAGTTTGTATATTTTATTTAAACACTTCAAAATTCCGACAAAAAAAAATATTTAATAATTGTCAGTATATCATATATTTTGTTCTTGAACGCTTGTTTGTGTTCGTTTGTTTCCATTTGTGTTCATGCACATGATTTTGTGTTCATTATCGTTCGTTGCCTAAAATTAACAAACGGACACAAACAAACACGAACACGTTCATTTCCTTAACAAACGAACACAAACATAAAATCTCGTTCGGTAAGTGTTCATGAACAGTTCGAGAACACATATATCTCCTATTTGAAAATCTATTTATTATTTGTGATTATTTTAATAATATTATTAGTTTGAGACCTTGTCTTCTAAGTGTTTGACGAAATGTCTCACAGAAACTATCTTTGTCATCAGATCAACTTGTCATGGAAACAGCTCACCAAGTCGAATTTGTATACGACTTCGACAGGATACGCCGCAATAGAGACGTAAGTCTTGTTATTTGATCGCTTCAGCAAACATTTCTAGTATTACTAATCACTTGTGATCTCGCATTTTAGGATAAGGTTTTCGACGAGTATTTGCTGTTTACAGCATTAAAAATATTTTCGTTTGGTATGGCATTATGCTCTTTCGCACTCGCATTCAAATTGGATTTCTTTGTAAATCACCCGACGATGGCAAAGGCGGTGTCTATCACGGTTCTCGCGTGTCTCTTTCTTTTCGTTGGCGCAGTTCATGCAGTTGAAGGGATTTTATTCAGGATACTCGTTTGGCTTGTTCTGGCTTTACAATTGGCATTTTAGTAGAAATCTAGTAATGATCATTCATAATTTCACTGAGTTTTTAAAACCCGCGCGTTGTAATGGAACCGTTAAACCAAATCAATATAGTAGTAAAATTAAGTAATAAGAATGAAACCTTAGATGCTTTTTAAGTATAACTAGTATTAAGCATCCCTCGTCATGGCGGAGGCGTAAACTGTGCCAAATAGCATCAATGTCACACCACCACGAACGACCACCAACACTGAATTTTCGGCAAGACTGGAACACTTTCTGTTATAACAACCAAGCCTAGCAATAATAAGCCCAGTAACAACAACCAAGCCCAGTTAGGCCACATCTCCAATATGTACAGCCCAATAAATAAACGAGACATGTAGACATGTAAAATGTATGAATTAACCAAGAATGACAAAATGTAATACATTAAAAGCTGAGACGGTTAATCATGCATCATGTGCTGGCGTTGATAGCTGGAAGACAAAAGGGTACATGCACTAATGGTCTTTGTCCCGATTGCCGAGTGTTATGTGTCTTATGTCCAAGGCTTGATGCAAAACTACTATCAAGCTGGGGGGGTCTCATTGGAAGCAATCTCTCTATTTCTACGGGGTAGAGGTAAGGTTGTCTACATCTTACCCTTCTCAGACCCTACCTTTGTTTTGCTATTGGTGTGATTTAGTGAGTATGATGATGATGATGATGATTTGTATGTGAACATGGATATGATGTTTTGACTAGATAAATGTCTTTGCCGTGGTGTGGTGTGCACGTAAAAAGCTATATAATTTTAATTGTTTTATGCACTGATTCAAGTTTTAATATTTATATAAATACGATAAACTACTATCACATTACACTTAACATTGGACAATTGCACCCATCGTTGACAAAATATAGTATTGGTAAGATATCGAGTTCGTCTAAGGATATAGCGAGTTTTAGCACGAGTCTTCGTTAGCGTCTAATCAAATAAAAAGATGATAATAACCAAGTGCTTTTACGTTGATAGGTAATTCATCAAACTTCTAATCGTTTTTAGTGGATATTCATGAAAACATTAGGTCTAAGTTCTCATCAATGAAGAACAAACACAAATTGCTTTTTTATTGTCGATTGGAATTGAATTTCAATATATGTTTTGAATTTTGATGTCACATTTAATTATTTCAAGAACTCGATCACGAACCATGTTTTCTTAGGGTTTTTAGTTACAATTTATTTTTTATCATGAACCATGTTTTGATGTTTCAGTTAATAATCTCATCCCTTCGATCTTTTGCATGAACTATGTTTTTATGATGTTACGAAACAACTTATTTCATGAACCATGTTTTGCATCGGTGGCGAAGCTTGAGATTTCTGACCGAGTGGGGGAGTCACCGGACCTAAAAATTTCTATAAACCGAGGGGTCGTAAACGTATATACCCAAAAATTTCTATACGAAAACTACACTCTCCACTGAGCGAAAAGTTTGGAGAAGCCGGCCGCCCCCTCCCGCCCTGCTTAAGCTACGCCCATGTTTTGCATCCCATATCTCGTTGCCAAATAAATTGGTACCTCCTAATAAATAACAGAAAAGCAACTTATAAGGGTGTAAGGGGTGCTCACCTCTTAGGTGAGTCCCCCCTCTTACACATAACCAACCATAAAATGCCACGTCAACTCCCCTCTAACACTCCCCTAATACCCCTTTTTGATGGCGGCACTCCCCTCTTAGGTGAATTGGTTTTTTTTTAAAAAAAAAAAAAAAAAAAAAAAAAAAAAAGAAAAGCATTGATTGGTCAAGATCTCCCTCTCTCCTCCCTCTCTCCTCCCCTCTCTCGGCAACTCCCCACCTATTTCACCCTCTCTCTCTACTCTCTCTCTAACTCACCTAAGTGTTGGCAATGCTCACCTAATAGGTGAATGGAGTCACCTAAAGGGGTCACCTAAGGTGCCCCGGACACCCTAACGAAACTTACAGGGCAAATAAATTGCAACCAAATTGTTGGTCCACATTAAATAAGCCTATGAAATCCTATATAAATCACAAAAATCACACAAACACGGCACATACAAGGGCTTGTGTTGTGGTGTCTTCAGCTTTACCTTTGATGTTTTGTTTTGTTTTCTTATTCTATGTTAGCTTGTGTTCTTAATTGGTTTTATAACTTTTTAACTTCATAATTAAAAAGGCTTTTTTTGTTGAACAAGAAACCAAAGTCAAACCACTTACAATCCTATCCGCATGTTATTACTTATCAAAGTATTATCAGATTATACTGTAATGGGGTTGTGGTCTTACTTGAATTTCTTATATTCTTTGAAAAATATTTTTCTAGTTATTGATTACGAAGGATATGATAGACTAAGTAGCTTGCCCGATGATCTTATCCATAAAATTCTATCTTTTATTGGGATTAAAGACGCTATTAACACGTGTGTTTTATCATCTAGATGGAGATATATATGGACTACATTACCCTATCTCAACTTCTCACAAAAGAATCTTCGCACTTCATACGTGCCCTCCAAATTTGTTACGGATGTTTTAACTCACCGTAATAATCTAATTGGACTGTCTTCAATCACCCTTAGCTATGGTCGGTTAAACTGGTATCATGTCGAAAAAACTTTAAGTTATGCATTACGTTATGATGTTCAAAAACTGAAACTTAAATCCTTATATGGGCATGACATTACAGGCCCGGTCTCTCTCTTTAATTCTCAGTCTCTAAAACATCTTACTTTGTACGGAGGTTACTTGGTACCATTGCTTATGCCTACATCGAAATGGGAACTCTTAGGTTTAACAACATTGCGTCTTATGTATGTTACATTATATAATGACAATACTGATGATAAGTGCATAGGCCTTTTCTCCAAGTGTGTGAATCTCAAGAGTCTCACCTTAGCTCATTGCACAATGAAGGGATTAGAGGGTTTTCGTATTTGTCATCCTCGTCTTTCTCATCTTCGTATTTATGACGGCAAAGAGAAGCTCTTTCGAGGTGATCAAGCTGTGCATATCTCTAAAGACACTTTGCATTCTTTGGAGAACTTGGATCTCGGTACTTTAAAGGCAGATGCTAGTAAAATATTTGGTCTACTTCAACACCTACATGGTGTCAAGTTTCTTGCACTTAACGTGGAACTCGTTGAGGTATATTTTTTAAATATTTCTTTTATGGACAACATACTTTCTAAAGGCGTTCACTGTTCGTAGAGTTTATTTTGGTGAAAACTTTGGCTGAACCCATAACTACGGTTTGTAAACCTAACCCGCCACGTTACATAGTTTCACCGGTTTTAGTCTTTTAGACAACACAAAAAGTTTTTTTTGAACATAATTTTGTATTAATTTTTGAAATAATGATAAAGACTATTCATGAATATAATACATACACGTAACTTTATTTTCCTAAAATAAACGAAAAATTAAATGATAAAGGTTCAATGTCCGATTCCAAGTTCTGAATCGTTACAACTATAGATTTACGCAGCCTGTTTCAAGTTCTAAATCGTTAAAGCTATAGATTTACGCGACCTGTTCCAAGTTCCTAGGAATTTAGGTTTATGAACACCCCTAAATTGCTTTCTTTGTGCAGTTTCTTTCTGCTTCCATGGAACTAATCTCAAGTCCACCTTCTCCATTTACTAATTTAAAGAGTTTAGAATTTTACGAAGTATTTAGACCTCTTGAAAAACCTTTATCTACTGAAATCATGAAGTATTTTCTAGATGGTTCTCCAAGTGCTTCCTTCAAATTAACCACGTACGAGGTATTTACACTATGACAATTTTTTATTTGACATAAATTGTGCTTGGTGTTTTAGGGGTAGAATTAAGTAAAAAGTTTATTTTCTAAAATGAAAATGAATTTTAATCCGTAATTTTTCAAATCAATGTTAAGATGAACAATGTAAGAAAAAAAAAAGGTGTGTCAAGGTATTTCTCTTGTTTATTGACTTTTTTTCTCCACATGCATATGCATATTCCACACTCATTTCTTAAATGTTCATCATTTTTTTATTTTTTTATTTTTTTATACGATGTTATTTTTTCATAAAAACTTCATCATAAAATCGAGTTTTTTTATCTTTAATTTGAGTATCTTATTGCTATATAAAATATGACAATTAAAAACCCAAAAAAATTGTTGTATAACATCTATTGTGCTGAATTTTTTTTACTGGATTTTTTTGTGCTATATTTTTTTTTGTACTTGATTTTTCGTCTATATTTTTGTGAAAACAAAAGGGGTGTCAGATGCTATCTTCACACTTCTACTTAGGGGTTGTTTGGTAGCCTCTGAATGGTCATTAAAAGGCTACCTCTTAATGGAATCATTAAGAATTTTACCAATGAGATGGTAGAAGAATGTGACATGTGATGATTTACCATTCAGAGGTTATCTCTTAACCATTCAGACCTGAGATTACCTCTTATTCATTCAGAGGTTTTAAACCATTAAGAGGTAGCATCTGAATGATCATTAAGAGGCTACCAAACAGCCCCTTACAAGGACCAAAATGTTTTAGTACTAAAATGTCCTTCCTCCATACTTATAAGGAGTGACACATGTCATTATCACAATACTTCTTAGTCTACTTAGACAAATCCCACTTTTTAGTGAATCGTTACCCGAAATTATAAAGAAGAGTATTAGAAGCATAAAATATATTCCAACTCAAAGGAAACAAACGCGCTATAACCGCTTGACTTGAAATAAGTTCAGGCAGGGAAAGATTTTCCTTAGGGTGCAACCCGAACCTAAAAATTTTAGACGAACTCAAAAATCAAGTCATATATGTGAATCCAAACATGACCTATTTAACTCAAAAAAAATCGTAAATTAATATATTAAAATTAAAAGTTTTCCACAAACGAGATAATAGAATTATATTTTAATTATAAAATCTTATGTTAATTCTCTTTTTAAGTTATGGTTATCGCATAAAATATCCACTTAATTTCATTTGACATAAAATATATTGTAAAAAATAAAATATAAATAAATGGGTTAAACGGGTCAACCCGCCAACCCGACCAGGTTGATCCGAGCCCGACTTGGTTAGCTAAACGGGTTCCCGGGTTGAATCTGAAACTGACCCGAACCTGTTTAGATTAAACCTAAACCCGAGAATTTCGTGTTCGGTTCGTGCCGGATTTTCGGGTCGTGTCAGAAATTCACACTCCTAGTTTCCTCGTCTAACCCTGCCAATAGCTTGCTATGAATGAGATTTTACCAGATACTATTGTTTATTTGTGGTGTTGTCAAACAAAAATCAAAACCCTCATTAAATTACAAAACATTATTGAGTGCTTGTTAACCTTTTGTTTTGATGTCATATTTTGTTTCAAATAGAATAATCTCTTTAGTTAAGCAATGTCTATATTTTTATTTGAAATGGCATTCAAACAAGAATTCTTGTTTATTGTTTGATACTATATAAACACTGCAGGAGAGACTTCAGAGAAGAAGGGATCATAATCATATCGATCCACCAGGCACACAAACTCAACATCACATTCGGATATGGTCGACAAAGATGACGAGTAGTTTGAAATATCTAATTGAGCAAGTTAAAGCAAAGTTTTGATGAATATGCATAATTTTGCTTTACATTACGGTAGAACTACCAACTATTTAGTATTTACTATGTATATAGTAGTGTATTAGTGTTTATATATTTTGTATTTTACATCACAAACGTTTAACAGATGAAGAACAGACTATTAAAAGCCATTATGGTTGAGTTAAAGTTCAATCTCATCTAAACTATTAAAATTAAGTTTTAAACCACCAAATTATAGCTTAAAAGATGGGGTTGTGGATATTTGACACTTAACAAAAGCGATAAAAGTGCTAGATACGTTTCAGCAAACATTTAGAGAAAACTTCAAATGGGAAAAAATTTATTATAATATCAAAAGTAGTTATAAACATTAGAAATGAGCCTTAAGCTGATTACAACAATTTAGTCTCAACTTAAGTTGATTACAACAATTTTTTGTGGTTTATGTGTTTGATGTCTTCACAACTTCATGGTTTTCTATTTGATAGGTTTCACATGGTTACACTTCACAATTTCATGGTTTTATATTTGATAGGTTTCACATGGTTACAAGATTTCTAGATTTCTAATTGTATGTCAGTGAGTTTAATTCATCTAAATTGTTCATGTTGTTTGAATGTAGTGACGAGTCAGGGATTTTTGTCATTAGGGTCACAAAAGTTTAGTTGTTTATATCAGTGGCCGGACACAGACATAACCCAGGATTTGTTTTCTGGAGGTGTGATCGGATGGTTTCACCATACTTTTAAGGGATACGATCAAGATTTTTGCCTAAATAATATACTAATTTTTTTTTTCAAGGTGAGCGCCCGCTACCCCATGGATCATAATGGGCCCGCGCCTTGTTTATATAGAGAGCCATGGAGGTACTTTGTCGATCGCATAAACTGTGGGTGATAGTTGTTAGCTATCTTTATATTTGAGAAGTTTCATATAATCATAAAATAGAAAAGTTTCTTACAAAATTATAAATATAGTTATGCATAAAATCGAAAAAGAAAAGTTCTTTAAATAAAAGGGTTATTAGATTTTATCACCCCCAACTATTGGCTATTGGCCGCTACCACCCCCAACTATCACTTTAACGTCTGTCACCCCCAACTTAACACTTAATGTGTTCTGTCACCACGTCGTTAACTGATCACTAACTTTTGATCTTGTTACTACACTTTTTGGGGTGTCATATGGATCTTGGGAAGGTTTTTAGGGATCTTAAGACACCCCCAAAAATATAGTAACATGATCAAAAGTTAGTGATCTGGTGACAGAACACACTAAGTATTAAGCTGGGGGTGGCGAGAGTCAAAGTGATAGTTAAGGGTAGCAGCGGCCAATAGACAATAGTTAAGGATGATAAAATTCAATAACCCTAAATAAAAGGACTTAATAATTTGTGATTGTACTGTGGCCATCTTCTATAGTAATGTTCATGTTTATCATGTATGTTTCAGTAATGTTCTTAAAAGGTAACCCAAGCAATGGGCTAATCTAAGTAAACAAGAGAGATGGGCTTCAGCCCACTATGAAAAACACACAAGATTTTCAACAATGATTAGTGAATAGTAATTGTATGATATCTTTCCATATAAAAACTGACAATGAAGATTAAAGACAAGTCCGAGTTCGATATTAACCGAGTTTTACCACGTGAGCCTATGGGTGGTGGGTTTTCTCTGAAACTAGTGATGGTGGGTTTGGGCTACCCAACACTGTCTGCAATTGCGGACGTATGAGATCGCCTCTTGCCATCGGGTTACCCTGGATAGACAGACTTTTATTCGTTGCTCATTCAAAAAAATAATAAAGTTTTACCAACTATTAAAGTAAATATAAACAATTACCCGAATTTATTAAGATAATATTAGTAGAACATGGAGTTGTTTACAAGTATCAAAGTAGTATGGGGATGTTATTTTACATTCCCTCTTTTACAGTTTCAAGTAGATTGTATTGAGATGCATTATTAGTTTATTCTGTTTTACTAAAAATAGCTACAATCGACGTCTTTTTTAATTACTAAAAGTTATCCAATCATGAACCTCAATCTTCGTGTGCCACCATAAAAGTCTTATTTTCTGCGTCGGTTGGGGTCATCAAAATTCCAATAATTGTATACTTTAGGAAATGGTAAAACAACTTCAAAAGATCTTATAAATTTTGTTACCGTTTAAGCTAGATTTATTAAAATTGAACGATTTATTTGTTTTATGGGTTAATTGATTTATGACAATGACAATGAATATGTTAATAATTCTTCATATATAAGATGTAGGTTATTACATGGTTAGGTTAATAATCTTAGAAACATTTGAAATTCTTAATTATTAGCATTTCCTTGTTTATTGACGTTTTCTTTATTCTAGATGTTTTATGTATTTATCATGGCGTTTTTCCTAACTAGATGTTTTTATGGCGTTTTAACTAGTTATTTTCATGGTGTTTTTCTAAACTGAGTGTTTTATGGCGTTTTCAACTGAGTTTTATCATGGCGTTTTTTCTGAACTGTGTGTTTTATGTCGTTTTTTCAGTACAAATTATGATTTTTCTGAGCTCAAAAGATATTAATTTAGGCGGTTAGACACAAAAAAAAATGGTTTTTTTTTAGATATATGGCTCAAAAAATGGTTTTTTGATCTGTTATAAATTATAGCTAAAAAAAATAGTTTTTTTTTGTGGCGTTTTAACTGGGAGCTTAGACTAGGGGGAGTGGGGCGTTCTCCCCCTCCAAGACGCCTAAGGCCGCCCCGCACACCACCCCCATTAGGCGTTCCATGAGGCGTCCCCCCTTTGGGCATCCTCTTCTCGTCGCTAAGCTCCTCACACAAATCAATTTTTGGCCGTTGAGCATGCACAAAATTTCAAGAATTCCCCCCTCCAACGGCTACTTTGACCAATTATTGGTTTTTTTTTTAACCAAATCACATATATATATATACATCCACCATACAACACCATTTTCATTAACACACTCTAAAAATATACAACACCATTTTTATAAAATACATTCTTTCAACACAACCATTTTGTTTTTTTGGAACCACAAATGGAGTTCAACGTCCCTTCGTCATCCTCGTCCGACGACGATACAACTTCATCTAGTTCTTTTGAATTTGAAGAAGCCATCAACGAGGTGGTAATGACAACGATCAATTTAATGGTTCAAGTTGCTAGTGAGGACAATGAAACGGATAACCAACCGATTAGAAGAAGAACTCAGATTATGCGGGATCGTGCCGCAGGACAACAACGGCTGATGCAAGACTATTTCGGGGAGGAGCCGGTATATGACGCGAAGATATTTAGACGTCGGTTTCGCATGAGTAAACGTCTATTTACCCGTATTACAAACGACATGGGGGAAGATTATGATTATTTCAAACAAAAGTACGACGCTCGTGGGTATCTTGGCTTTACTCCATTACAAAAGTGTACTGCGGCCATCCGACAACTTGCATATGGCACAAGCGTTAATTCATTTGACAAGTACCTGAGAATGTCTGCCATGACTGCGTGAGAGTCACTCACACACTTTTGTAAAGGTATATTTACTAAATTTTGTTTTCAATTTTTTTATATATTTAACTTTAGCGTCAATTTTTTTATATGTTAGTGTCAATGTTCGTATACATATTTAAATTTATATAGGTGTGATTGAGTTGTATGGGCCGGCTTATTTACGACGTCCGACTTGGAGTGATCTCCAAAGGATGTACGACGTGCATGAGCACGTTCACGGTTTCCCCGGTATGATCGGTAGCATCGACTGCATGCACTGGAAGTGGGAACAATGCCCTACCGCTTGGCGTGGTACACATACTAGAGGCGACATTAGCAAACCGTCGTTAATATTGCAGGCGGTTGCATCTTATGATCTTTGGATATGGAATGCATATTTTGGTCAACAAGGTTCTCACAACGACATCAACGTGTTTGAGTCTTCGCCGGTTCTCGAAGAGATTATAAACGGGTTGGCACCAAGTTCAGCGTTTTATGCGAGCGATAATTACTACAAACGCGGATATTATTTAACTGACGGTATCTATCCGGAGTACACAACGTTCGTAAAGACGTTCACCGATCCTATTGATCTTAAAAGAAAATATTTCAAGAGAAAACAAGAATCAGCAAGAAAAGATATCGAGCGAGCGTTTGGAGTTCTTCGAAAGCGATGGCACGTCATCAGTTATCCAGCAAGATACTGGACAAAGGAAAAAATGCATGACGTCATTTACACATGCATTATTTTGCATAACATGATATTGGAAGACGAAGACAAAGCCATTTGCCAAGATTACAATGAGAATGACCCTTCATTGTTCCCGGAGTATTGGACACAAGAAGTATCATCGGAGACACGAATCGAGAACATAATGGATATAAAGAATAGAGAAACACACAACATGCTTATGTCTGACTTGATCGATCACCCATGGGACAACAAACAACCAGGATACGAGGCGGAACTCGTTAACGAGGATGAAGGAGATAATGAGGATGAAGATAATAACGATGTAGTCGACCTCGACCTAAACGAGTATGTTAGTGACGATGAGTAGTAGATGTGTATTCTTGTATGTTTTTTAATGAATAAATTGTATGTTGGTTATTTTATTTAATGAGTATCAATAATTTTATAAAAAATATAACACTTTATATTTTTAACATAAAAAAATCAAAATTAAATGGGTGTCACGTGTCGCAAGACGCCCTACCCAGCAAAGTTACCCCACTCCCCCTTATTTGCTCAAAATCCTCTAATCTGACGTGGCGCCACGTGTCGCAAGACGCCCTCTCAAAAGGATGCCCCACTCCCTTTAGTCTTATGGCGTTTTTTGAGCTATATGGCTAAAAAAATGGTTTTTTTGAGCTGTTGTAAATTATAGCTAAAAAAATAGCTTTTTATGGGTTTTAATGAGCTAGTTAAAAAAAATGGTTTTTTTGAGCTGTTGTAAATTATAGCTAAAAAATAGCTTTTTTTTGGCGTTGCATTTTAACTGGGAGCTTATGGCGTTTTTTGAGCTATATGGCTCAAAAAAATGGTTTTTTTGAGCTGTTGTATATTATAGCTCAAAAAATAGCTTTTTTATGGCGTTTTAATGGGAGCTATATGGCTCAAAAAATGGTTTTTTTGAACTGTTGTAAATTATAGCTCAAAAATAGCTTTTTTTTGCGTGGCATTTTAACTGGGAGTTGATGGCGTTTTTTGAGCTCAAAAAAATTGTTTTTTTGAGTTGTTGTAAATTATAGCTCAAAAAATAGTTTTTTTGTTATGGCGTTTTATTTGAACACCCAGTTCACGTGAGTGGGTTTTTTTTTACAATATTACCCCTTAGTGTAATTTAACATCAATGCCACATGGCACTACCAAAATTGTTCTCACCGTTCTCACACTTTTCACCGTTCTCTCTAAATCCTGACCCTTAATACATAATATCGATCATAAGAAATTATTCGGTTTATTACTTTTTTTAACGGCTACAATAATAAATAATTAAAAAACTATATATTATTATAAATTAAAATTACTATTCATGGATCTTTGTTAACAATATATATATATATATATATATATATATATAATGGGAGAGATAAATCAGCTAATAAACTTTTATTTATCTCATATGGGGTTTATAATCATTATTACATTTAGAATTTTAGATGTATTGTTACTATAAAATACTATGGTTTCGAGGAAAATATAAAATAAAGATGGCTAGCACGATTATATCTTTGATGGAATATCAATGGGGCCTATAACGTTATATTGATATAATCTGTCATCGTCGAAAATAATACATGTAATTTATATAGTGTAGCTTTGAAGATAGGGTACTTAGTTTGGTGAAAACACTAGTAAATTTATTGACTTTCATCCAAAAAATAGCAATAAATTTAGTTATCAATAGGGTTGAGATCCTGTACAAACAGTGCTAATTATAAGAACCGTAAGAACAGATCTGAACCATTGTTAATTTAAATCAAGGGTTGATATTGATTATAAATAAAACTCTTATAATTAAAAATTACTACTAACAAATTAGGGGTAATTTTGTAAAATTGCTAGTCATTTGACCATTTTCTATTAAATACAAATTCCACCAAGGTTTTTTAAACTAAAATAACTTTTATATACTTGATTATTTTTTTTAAAAATATATACCATAAAATCAAGTATTTTTTTATCTTTAATATGAGTACCATATTGCTATACCTTTTTGTATTTATAAAAGTGTTTTTTAAAAAAAGTTAACAAAAGGTGTTGTATATTTGTGCTAATAAGGTGCTGATTATGTGTTAATTACAAAATAATACAAACAAACACCAAAAGTAGATATAATCAGCACATCTGGTGTGCTGATAATGGAGAACGATTGAAGATGTTGTGCTAATGTCGTTTATGTTGATAAAGGAGAACGATTCGAGGACGATGTGCTGATAATGAAGAACGATTAATGATGTTGTGCTAATTATATAGTGTTGTGCTGATTATATTTTTTGTAATTATTTTTAGTTAGTTATAAATAATTATGGTCAAAAAGTCTAAATTACCCCTAAACTAATTTTTTATTGATGGACACTTGTCAATTATGTATTGGTTCTTATGGTTCTTACAAACTTAAGTGTTTGTATTTGATCCCATTCCGTTATCAATAATGTAAGAAAGTAAAGATATAAATGTTAGAGTACAAAATAATTGAAAAGTATGATAAGTTTGTCTTTTCTTATTACGTTTTTTTCTTTTTTTTTTCTTTTTTAACCATTAAGTATACCCTAAGGAAGTAAATTTAAAATTGATTTGATAGTTTTTCTAAACTGCAAACTTACATGTACCTAAACTACTCCTAAATCTACTTCTTTACTTATAAAACTATATGTAATGTAGCGTTCACGTGAGAGAACGCATCATCACATCAGACCCATGTTCAGGTAATATTGTGTCGCGGTGCTGTGAGCCTAGTCTCTGTGGGCTTGATTACGTTGACGAGGGCGAAGATTTCACATGGGTCAAGGCTTTCTGGTCGTTGTAGAATGGTTGTTACTAAAATAAAAATTAAATAATAATAATCCAACTTAAAATTTTATAATTACCTGTATACTCTTTTCACAATTCTCGCTTTCTATTCTCGTTTATCTCTAGTTACTCTCCAAGTACTTTATAAACCATGAGGCAATTCACAATCAATAAACAAATAACTACCGCACGGATTTATTAGATCATATTTGAAGACTCGATTCACAAGATGATGGGTTAAAACCCCTCCAGTCTACATAACACCTACATTAGGACTTACGTGATGTACTTTTTCCGCCTCTCACTTGGTTATTACATATGATCTAACTAGACTTAAACAGTCATCACTTGAAATTATTTCAAGTGTCTGATACCATTTGATAGTTTAAGGACTTTTTATATAATAATTACATGTTTGATAATTAAAGGATTTTTTATATAATTACCGTAAAAAAAAGAGTAAAAATGAGACAAAATGTTAGATAGTTAAAGGACTTTTTAGTTTTTAGCGGCACTCGGTGATGATGGGAGACGAGGACGGCGATCGCTAGTTCAATCGTTGAACTGGGTGGGTTTTATCTCATCGTACTGTCGTGCGTTTGGGCGAGTGTTCATGGGCTTCTGCCATAGGTGAGAGTTTTCCCTAATTTGGAGATGAATGTGTCCTGATATAATGAATTTCGACAGTAGCCTGTTTAAAGGATTCGTTCCGTTTAAAAAAATTGGCGGGGCGAGTGGGTGAAGTTTGTTTTGAGGATATAAACATTCGATTGGACGAAGGGGTAGACGACGTGTTCACGTGTGTGCGGTGAGGTCACGTGATGTCCCTACACGGCGGCCGGTGTACATGTTCTTGTGGGGTCCACGCCCACCCTGTTCATTTTGTTTTGTAGTCACATCGGTTTTCGTGTTCTTTCCAGTGTGAAACTTACGAAATATTGAAGCGTCTCTTTCAATGTCAAAACACACAACTACTGTTTTATTATTATATATTAAAGATGGAATTTTATTTATATTATTATATTGATTAGTCAAAGTAGAATACAACTTAACCTTAATTTATCATCAAGATGAGTAAAACCGTATGTGTTTTAGGGTATACTGAGGCGGTAAACCCACTCGGTATCGACCCCCCTCTACTGCCAACCAACTTTGTCGATCAAGTTTAACGAAATAGAGGGAGTTTTCGGTGAACCTTCACCGAATCGGGGAGAGGGAGGGAAGGGGAGAGAGAGGGGTGTGTGGTGGAGTCCATGCCTTCTGAACCAATCACACATTTTTTCTTCTTTTGTAATAGTTTACCTATTTCAAAGTGTCTAACCACCGCCAACGTTTTTTAGCAATATGTAAACAAAATAGATAAAATGACGTGGCACTGTTTGATTGGGTGATTTGAGAGTTTACCTATTCAAAGTGTCTAACCACTCCCTTCACCCTTAGTACTGTAACTAGTGGGTTACATATGTGATTCGTGTATGTGTGCGATAATAACATGAATGGAAGGGATACGGTCGATACTGGTTTTGTTCACTTCGTTATTGATATGGTGTCGTCACTCGATATAGCAACCGAAAGAGAAAAGTTTAAAAAAATAAAGTCGTGATATTTCCAAAAAATGGTGGACACGTGTTTTTTCGATCTGTTTTAAAAAATTATATCATGTATTAAGTTTTTGTCAAAGAAAAAACTAACGAATAAGAAAATAAAACTATTGGGGTAAAGGTGTATAACATTTATAGTAAAGACTTACTTTAGGTTTTTTTTTTTTTTTTTTTTTGAAAAGTAAACTTCATTAAACACACCCCAACCTAAATGGGCAAGAGGACAAACAAAAAATAAACTTCCGACCCAACGAGCAAGATGCCAATTTACAACATATACAAAGACGAGTTACACCAATCTGTCCATCTAATCTTTTTAAAGGAAGACCTATTTTTAAGCCAAACATAACCTCTACACTTGACTTCACCAAAGACTTACTTTAGCCAAGGAAATGTTTTTAGTCTATATTTTTCTGTTTCAAAAATTTATATCACGTATTTAGTTAGAAAAAAACTAACGAACAAAAGTTATAATAGAAAATAAAACTATGAATTAAATGCTAAAATGGTACCTGAGGTTTGATCACTTTTGACACTTTAGTCTAAAATTGAAACCTTTTGAATCTGGGTCTTTGTGGTTTCAATTTTGTTGTCCTTTTCATCCAAAATCCAAACTGAGTCTGATTTTTCAGTTTACCACATGCCTTTTTGTTGTTTTCCTCCTTTAATAAAGGGTAGAATGGTCTTTTAACGTATTATTATTTGGTCATTTGGTTTGTGATTACCACAAATTGCTCGAAATATCATGTATTGGTTACATCTTGATCATACTGCGATTACATACAACACTGTCAAACTTGCAAAAGCCCCATATATTTCATTAGATTAATTGTCATTACATACAAAATATAATACATAACACTTACAAACGCCCAATACTTGTTCACCTAGACCAAACTAACACAACCCACATCCTGACTAAGAACCAACTGAACCCTAGGATCACTTTAAGCATCTTGTTCTCCTTAGCCATTTTTTTACTTGTTCTTCAAGATTTCTGTTCATGTTTTCCATTATGATTGCATTCTCTTAATGTCTGTTAATGGTGCCCAACAGCCCTGGAATCATAACAACAAGGTTCTGGATCATGGGTGGCTCAGCCCAAGCATCAAAATCGCAGCTTTGATCCTATAATGAAGTTCAGATCAATTTTAGAAGAAAATTAGATCAACAAATTTGTAATCAAATAACATACTGGTTTAGGTTTGTTACATCGATGGAAGTGACGACCCGGGTGTCGTCCACGAGGTGCGAAGTTGGGTTAGAGCTCCAGAGGTGCAGACCACCATTGTGTTAATCTTCAGTTGCAGGTGGCTAGGGTTGAAGAAGGATGGTGGGGACTCGGGTTGAAGAAGGGACGGTTATGGTTTTACAAAGGGATTTTGTGATTTTTATTTTTTTTCATTTTTTTAATTTGTAATAATATTGTGTTAAAAGACCATTCATGTCACCGTATTTTTTTACCTTTTCATGTCTTTTCGTAAGTTTTGTATTATAAGGCTCTTTTATCTTTTGCCTTTAAATTATAATTTAAAATTTGTGATATTAGTTCACTGTCTTAGCTTAAATAAGGCGTATTGTTTCTAAAAAATATATATGTAGATAAAAGTTCCGATGATTGTAGGTTTATCATATCTTTTAGTAGAACAGTAAATCTGGTTTTATAAGAAACACATTTAAGTTCATTAGTGTTTTATTTATTCCATTTCTAAAAACAATAAATCTAGTTTTATAAGAACCACAGGTAAGTGTAGGAACCGTTCGCGTAATTAAAAAAAATAAAACTAATTTTATTGCTAGATTAAAATACAGAAATAGAGAAAGCTGAAAAACTAAATACAATTACAACTGAAATAAATAAAATATAAGAATTGGAGATGAAGAAGATTGGTTGAGGCACGTGTATACACGCTTCCCTTAAAACAAATTCCCAGGGTACAACAGCCGGAGCAGAAGTACTGTCGGAGTTCGCCTACAACCCGAAGGTTACCTTGAAACTGCAAGAGAGAGATTAGAAAAGTTGTGGAGAGAAAGTGAATTGTTGTTGTGTTGCTGGTATTCGTGGTCTCCTCTGCAGCTGGGTATGGAGCTGTATTTATACAGCTCCCGATTTGAAACAGCCAAAAACGAATTAAATGAGAGGTTTAAATCGCATTAAACGTCTTCAATGCAATTTAATACGTCATTTAATTCTCAGTCATAACCCTTTGACTTGGCAGTTTCGTTGCTGAAGTATAACTGCATTTCTATTGAATGCTGTAAGCTTCTGCGCGCGCAATAGACACTGGTGCGCGCGCGTCCTTGTGCGCGCATGTCTGCACGCTCATGCGTGGTGCGTCCAACTGGCTCACTGCCATGCGCGCATGCGCCACCCTGACTTAGAACCATGCGCGCGTGCGCCACGTCACCTGTGAACCTCTACGAGCACGCCACACAGTCGCGCCGTATTGACTCACTCTGGTGCGCCGCGCATGCACAACAGGACCCATGCACCATGCGCAACCGCGCGTCGTGCCACGTCACGCGGTTCGAACCCGCACGCTACTTGGTCCTTGCAGCCCCTGTGATCAACCACGCGCACGTGGTCAAAAATACAAAGGCGGCTTGCGGCGATGCGAAGTGCAAAGTGCGCCATCAAAGCTCCACATTGCCCACGCCACGCGCGCGCGAGTGCGAGTTTCGCGAGGACACTAGTGTGTGCTTCCATGAAACAATAAGGATGGAGAGTTTCACCTTAAATACCCATTTAAGTTTCATCTCTCCTCCGATGTGGGACAAGGTGCTACTTTCCCTTTTGTTTCAGCTTCAATGTTTCAAACACCCAACTTTGAGCATCGATATCTCATTCATTTTAGCTCCATTTTGGACGTGGTTTAGTTCGTTGCGAATCTCTTGCAACATAGAACACAAACCCACAAATAAATATATGAAACCCGTTTATTTTATTATATTTATTTCTAGTCCAAAATAGGAAAAAATCATTTTCCTATATTTGTGAAAAATGTTATTTTCACCTATTTTTCCAACAGTAAGTTCATTATCTTTCATTCATTTTGTTTATAGCGAGTCTGTTTGCATTTCACACCAACTTGGGGAATAAGTTTGCTTTTGTCTTTGCTATGCGTTGACATTAATTCGCGTACTTGTTTTACGATTTTCTTGGTTTTGGTCGTCATTTGCTTAATACTTAGCACGGTTTTACGACTAGTGACGGATTTAGTGTGTTAGCAGGGGTAGCACGGGCTACCCCTCAACCCGTCTCCTTAGTGTAAAAATATCCCTCAACTCCGTTTCCGTTATACAAAGGATACTCCTGAATCCCTGATAAAAAAAATGGGATACACATAAATTTTTGGGCTAGATCCGTGGTTGATATGCCCTATTGTGTTAGTTGTTCTAGTATAAGTTTCTTGGTTGTAAGGCTTTCGTTGTCGGCCATTAGAGTTCTTATCTAAGGTCTTTTAAGACTGTGATAGGCTTTTACTATTATTTAGGATACTTAGCACCGTTTACAAAATAAAAGAAAAATATCACAGAATAGTAAGCAAGTTTTAAAAGTGTTCTAATTAAATGAACAGCTAAATTTGCTTGCAACTCAATTCACAAGAGAGAAATTTGATATCATCAATTCTCCGTCACAACCCATATATCATAATTGAGCTCACCATAACTTGATATCTATGCCCACGTTATGGAAACACAAAGAATAAACTATTCTCATACCTCTATTATATGCAAGGTATTACAACCCTAAAATAGATACATATTTCTTTCTTAACAATCACTTACATTGGCCTATAATGGGTTATTTGGTGCGCGTGTGGTCTAGTGATCATCAAGAATTATTTTGCTAAGTCTGGGTGCAGTGCTCTGTGCGCATGTGTTATAACTAGTGCAGTTTCAGGACCATACAAAAAACACTAAATTATATCAGAGTGAATTACAAGTTTTAATCTTTATCTATATACCTGATTTCTGCCGGTATCCTTTGTCTTTAATATTAACGAGTTTTGTACTCATTGTTTCAAAATCTTTCACTATATGTTTTTAACACCTAACAAATAAGGCATCCTATAATTTATTTCTTGTCTTCAAGTTTCTTTAATAATAGTAAATAGATTTGAATTTGCTTTAAATCCCTTTCAATATCACCATAAATGAAGATAAATAGATAATTGAATTTGCCTTCTTGTTTTGGTCAAGTATAGCTTGTAGATCTTCAGACTTGTACATGGCTTTATAGACTAGTGGTATCTTGGAGATGGGATAAGGCTTTGGGACCAATAGTTTCTAGGTTCGATTCCCACAAGGAGGTTTTTCCCATATTTATTGGGTTTCCTCCTGAATAGTGGAGATGGATATGATCGGGTGGTTCTGCTGGTGACATGATGATACTTCAGTAGTCCGTCAGTGATCCAAATTTGTCGTTCAAAAAAAAAAAGAAGAATCCACATATTAATCTACGATTGCTAAAGTTAATTCACCAAAAATGTTTGTTGTGTTAGATTAATAATTAGGGTAAAATGGTGGATTGGTGGTCTTCATATATAGAGAGAGACATGTTAGAAGTTTAGGCTCTAAACTATTACATAAAAACACTCTAGTCTAACACTCCCCAGCATGCTAAGCGCGGGAACATTGTGGCTTGAAATGTAAAAACAACCAGGTATAAAAAACTTTGTTTAACCAATGCGAAATCCATCAGGCCCCTCTTTGTTTAACCCACCACGGTTGGCGCGCTTGTGGCAGGTCAGGTTCTGGAGAAGTTGGTTGCGTGTGTGTTGCCTAAATGGTGTGTGCATCAGCACAAATGAACTAGCGCGTAACGGACCTGAGGGTTCAAGCGCGAACCACGCCGAGCCAACATTATGTTTGGACACGTGGTTCTAGAACGCAACATGGCACTAAAGCAAACTGCTCGCACGAGCCTATTGCGGACTAGTGTGCCACAGTGGCGGATCTTGACCTAAAACTCAGCATGGGCCGATGTTTTTTGGAGATAAAATCAGCCTGGGCCGAACCAATACACATTTAAAAATATTCTCGAAAACCTGAAATTTAACACTACTAAGCGAAAAGACCGCACGGGCCGAGGCCCGGTCCGGCCTCCTCTAAGCTCCTCCCCTGGTGTGCCAGTTCTAGCTCGCGCGTAGTTCAAATTTGAAATTAAAGCTTTATAAAACGCATAAGGTTGTCTACATCTTACCCTCCTCAGACCCTACCTTAGATTTGCTATTGGTGGTATTTACCGAGTATGATGATGATGATTTATTGAGTTGTCTCGACTTTTGTTTTACTATAGAATCAAGGTGAGCCTAGGTTGGAAAATACTAAAATACACTTCAACTCTCTGAAGAAATCTAGTAATCTACTTCTTGATTCAAGGTACAACTCGGATGTTATTGTCTTCCCCCACAGTTCACCAACTAAATTATAGGTTCTCACTTGTCATGTTCATAACTTTAAATTTACAACTCATAAACTAAATAAATTATTGATTATATGGTTTTCACTTTCACGAATAAAACTTTTTTCTCCCAATGAGCGCGTGTAAAACAAGCCAAAAAATAAGCAATAAAACTTTTTTTCTCAATGAGCGCGTGTAAAACAAGCCAAAAAGAAAGCAATGAACCAATATGACCCACGAATTATCTTGTGCAACTAATGTCGAAAGTTATGGGTCCGCCGCACGCATCAAATGAATCTATATAAAGATTTGAAGGAGAGTCTCAAATGATACGGCACCTAACAATAATTGTCTAGTTACATGAAATTCACACACATATACCGGAATATATAGTGACATCTATACTTAACAAATAAGTATCTGATTGCGTCACATGTTATCATTTTATGAACCCAATATTCTTTTTCCGTTTTCTCTTTGGTATGTATTCAATTTCTTAGTTAAAATGTTATAATCATTGGACTTAGCCTTGATGTTTAACTCAAAAAATTACCTTTCGATTCAAAGAAAAATCTTATTTCATCTCTCCTAAAACAGATTTATCCACTCATATAATTTAGGTATCATTGTTATACAATTATATAAATAGATAAAAGTGGTATTATAAGCAATATTTCATGATACTACTTGCCTATTTGGTTGCTTTATGTTGTGTGTATTTTTCATTTATTGTTTAGTTGAAAAAAGATGTTCAAGGCATGTAAATTTAGATTCTCCAACCAATACACCAAATTCTTGTAGATATTTGTTTTAACACTACTTATTTTACCAAATTCATGCACATATTTGTTTTAATTACACTACTTATTTTATTAACTTACAACACTACTTATTATACCAAATTCATGCACATATTTGTTTTAAAACTACTTATTTTATTTAATTTTTTAACGGCAATCAACAACATTTTATTCATCACCAAACTTTCAAACAATATATATCGTGTTTTATAAAGGCTCTAACTATCTGTACACCCTGTTTGCCTATCTGCACACTAAGGGTTTACCTACGCTGCGTATAGACCTATACTCAGCGTATATAAACCATGGATTTCAGAGCCTTATCAGCAATCATTGCACAGAAAACAAGGGTTTATATACGCTGCGTAGGGACCTAAACGCAGTGTATATAAAGCTCAATTTTTGTATTTTTTTTATGTATTCCTTTGTTTATTTATAAAAAAAGAAAATTATTTATAAAAAAAACAATATTATTGGTAAATAATACAAATATAAATTATAAAAATTAAAAATAATACAACTATTATGAATTATAAAAATTAAAAAAGAAAATTATTTATAAAAAACAATATTATTGGTAAATAATACAAATATAAATTATAAAAATTAAAAATAATACAACTATTATGAATTATAAAAATTAAAAAAGAAAGTTATTTATAAAAAAAGAACATAAATGGTAAATAATACAAATATAAATTATAAAAATTAAAAATAATACAACTACTATTAATTATAAAAATTAAAAAAGAAAATTATTTATAAAAAACAATATTATTGGTAAATAATACAAAGATAAATTATAAAAATTAAAAATAATACAACTATTATGAACTATAAAAATTAAAAAAAGAAAATTATTTATAAAAAAACAATATTATTGGTAAATAATACAAATATATTATACGATACGATGCAACACGATACGCTACTACACTATACGATACGATGCAACATGATACGCTACTATACGATACGATATAACACCCGTATAGGTCTATAGGTGTATATATGTCCCGTATAGGCCTATAGGTGTGGTTGAGGTCCCGTGTAGGCCTATAGGCATATACATCACCTATACGAGACTTATACTATACACTATACGATACGATGCAACACGATACGCTACTATACGATACGATATAACACCCGTATAGGTCTATAGGTGTATATATGTCCCGTATAGGCCTATAGGTGTGGTTTAGGTCTCGTCTAGGCCTATAGGCATATACAAGACCTACATGGAACCTATACGAGACCTACATGGAACCTATACACTACTACACTATACAATACGATGCAACACGATACGCTACTATACGATACGAAATAACACCTGTATAGGTCTATAGGTGTATATATGTCCCGTATAGGCCTATAGGTGTGATTTAGGTCCCGTGTAGGCCTATAGGCGTATACAAGAACTACATGGAACCTATACGAGACTTATACTATACACTATACGATACGATACGATGCAATACGATACGCTACTATACGATACGATATAACACCCGTATAGGTCTATAGGTGTATATATGTCCCGTATAGGCCTATAGGTGTGGCATAGGTCACGTATAGGCCTATAGGCAGATAGAAGACATATATGAGACTTATACGAGGTTTATACGAGACTTATACTATACGATACGATACTTAAAAATGTTTTTTTTTAAATTCACCGTTTTTTAAATTCACCCTTTAATTTTTATAATTCATAATATTTGTATTATTTTTAATATTTATAATTTATATTTGTATTACTAATAATATTGTTTTTTTTATAAATTAAGAAAGAAATACACAAAAAAAATACAAAAATGGAGCTTTATATACGCTGCGTATAGATCCCTACGCAGCGTATGAGACAAAAATGACACAACTACCCTTGTATTTGGCTTCGTATAGCCTCAACACAAGGGTATAAAGGACATTTTCAGACCTTTATATACGCTGCGTATAGGTCTCTACGCAGCGTATATAAATCTTGTGAAAAGCTGATGCTTCAAACCTACCAAAATGACCCCAAATTTTCAGATGGTTTATATACACTGCTTAGAGACCTATACGCAACGTATATAAACCTTGTTTTCTGTGCAATGATTGATTATTAGGCACTGAGATCCATGGTTTATATACGCAACGTATAGGTCAATACGCAGCGTAGAGGGTTAACCCTATACGCTGCGTATTGACCTATACGCTGCGTATATAAACCCTAGTTTTGCTAGGGTTTGGTGTGCCAATAGGCACATTAGTGTGCCAATAGGCACACCCTTTATAAATTTAAAACTTGATGCGCGAGTAAAAGTGCTTAAAATATATCTAAAGTGGTTAGTAAGCTACTAAGCCAACCACCTTTACATCATCGCCTAGAGCATAATAAAATTACATAAAATCGAAAACAGTATATTGATTAGTTATCTTTCCAATTCAAACCTCACCTATTTTTCCCATTCTATGTTTATCCATTTCGCCCGAAATTTTACCCACACGAAGGAAATTGCTTGGATCTCCCCGAAGATTACTTCTAAGTTTATTCGTTTCTCACCGAAGATGTGCTCGTTCCTTGCTTTCCAAATCTCACAACAGGTTGCCAAAAAAAAATACAAACACTATTTATTTTATTAACTTACAACAATTTGTTATTGTAACACTATTTCTCACTCCAAATCTTCATATTTTTTATATAAAACCTTTTGATCTATTTCGTTTAATTTTATACTCTTCCTATACTATAAATAGCTTATATAATTGTTAAAATCAACATAAAAGTTATAAATAAGTTTTAACGGATAAAATTATTATTTACAAACTATACATTTTAATATTAAAAAAACGACATCGACCATTCGTAGTGGATGGGTTGAGTGGACATGGGGCACACTAGCTAGCTTAAAAGGGAGTTGCACACCGCGTCGGTAGGGGCGTTGGTGAGGCGTGGGGGTGGCCATGGGATGGATATTAGATGCACAAAAAGTGAATTTTGCTCATGATGGTGACCAGTCTCTACGATGGTGCTCTAGTGATCAAACCCTGATATCACCCGATTTACTTTGAGATACATGATTTTTCTCTATGACTCCCTCATGTTGGCCTTAGGACCAATTACTAAGATAACACATTTTTCCACATTTACTTGACTATCATGAGTGGTCATACTTATAAACCCAAATGCTTAAAAGAGTTATCTTCTCTTAGTCTTAGTTTTTAGGTTTTAACTCACACAAGAGGATGTATATATAACAGTTTTAGGAGTTTTGTCTAGTAGATTTCTAGATGTTGCCATCTTTTATCTATTTTATTGAACGGTTAACGAATACTATACAAGCCCGGTCACCCGGACAAATCCATTGACGAAACACAACTCACACCC
The DNA here is from genome assembly GCF_002127325.2 of Helianthus annuus. Taxonomy (NCBI): domain Eukaryota; kingdom Viridiplantae; phylum Streptophyta; class Magnoliopsida; order Asterales; family Asteraceae; genus Helianthus; species Helianthus annuus. Next base: position 5,135,413 of record NC_035449.2, read on the forward strand.
TTTTAAACATTATGTTAGGGGTATCTAGGGAGAGAAAAGAAAAAAGAAGAAAAATATTATCTGTATAACAATTGCAAGTTTTGTGAATAGTGTTTTTCTTTTTATCTTTTGTGTGAATAGTGTTTTGACTTTTCTTTTGTATTTACGTGTCGGTATAAATTCAAGTTAATTTATGTCTCGATGTAATTTTTATTGTGTTTTCTCAACTTTCAACATTAACACTTACAATCCTTTAACTTTCTAAAGACTTTGTAATCGAGTTTTATGTGTTTAGTTTTATTTACGTGTCAGTATAAATTCAAGTTACGTTTTAACTTAAATTTTATATTTTCTCGAAAATGAGTCGGGTCAAATATAATATGTTTTCATGCTTATGCACGTTTTTAGTAGGTCAACGTTTTGACGTAAATTTTGTTTGGAAACGAGTCGAGTCAAATTTAAAGCATTTTCATTAGATGGTATATATTTGATCCATTTTGCGTTTTAACACCGCCGCGATGCGGCGTACTATTCGTTTACTTAGAAAAAAAATATGTTTTCTTACGAGTTTATTTTTATGTACATGTTGGTATAAATACAAGTTGTTTATGTTTCGATGTAAATTTTATTCGAAAATATGTCAAATCATATATAATACGTTTCATGCTTATTTTTATGTATGCTTTCAGTTGGACTACATTTTAACGTTTTTTTTTTTCTGGAAATCAGTCGAGTCAAATGAAATGATACACGACTTCCTTTGAATTTATTTTTGGGTATTCTATGCATACACTTTTACATTGACATATATTTTTATGCTTTTATAGTTGTTAAGTGCGTTATTTTTCTATTTAAATTTTATAAACAACCAGCTCTAACGCACAACTTTAAAAAGACGTTATCCGATCACAAAGCGCGAATAACTTCTAGTTGGAACATAAGTCAAAGGAAGCAGGAGTCGGTTATGGCCTTTTAGCATTAGCCACACCCCCTCTATATCATTCTTAGATCCTATGGCATAATTTAATACTACATCCCTACCAACAATCCCCTTTTGGTCACAATTTAATACCAATCATAGTCAAAATAAGCACACATTTCTTACACTATTTTAACGTTTTTATGTCTTCAAACACTTGCAAAACAAAATAATATATTCCAAAAACAAATTAAGAAATACCCAAAATATTAGACACCAATTACTTCAAATATTAAAACCAACAAATAATAAAACTTGATTTCACATTTGGCCCATCAAAATACCTTTTTCCAATAATAATTCAAGATGTGCAAAAGATTCCATCCAAAAAAACAAACAATAAGTAACAAACCACGTTACACAATCGTACTACTTTTTAAACATCAAGCAACAACAACCCCATAAATTTATTCAATTCTAAGCAATCAAAATGAAAACCAACATTATTGCATTCATTAAAAATCCAAAACATATACAATATGTTAACTTCAGAACTGATTTTATTTTTCATATACCCTTTTTAAAAAATTAAACTTCAAATTTAATTATTTTAAGAGTTTAAGTAATTATCTACCGCGTTGCTGCCATAAACTCAGCCTCTATGCATCGGCGACCGTTCATGCATATGTAATTTAGTCGTCTTCGACTGCCGAAAAACCTTCAACGGGCTCGGAAAATACCATCCGCGACGCTTAGTCGTCGCGGGACTAAAACCATCACCCGCACCAACCGCAACCGATCTGGATCTCAACATCCTCGAATAATCTTCGGTTACGCCATGACCATCACTCTTATTCGATCCATCATCATGTAAATCACATTTACTAGATTTACCAACTTTAAAAACCGACCAGAAATTAATTTTACTCCTGCTAACATACGCAGGCTTCTTATTCTCCACCTCAACAAACTCTTGGTCCAACCCGTACCGCGATCGCGACCGTAGAAACGGGATCGCTAGCGATCTCGATTTCCGAAAAGCCGGTTCGCTCTCTATAAGATTAGAGATGCGACCTACTTCTTTATTCCCGTGACGGGACCCGCCACGGGAATACTGAAAGAGAGAGAATGATGAGGAGGATGAAGACGAAGAAGTTGATGTCGAATGTTCATGTTCTCGGGTATGAGAACATGAACATGGACGAGTGTTGGCACACTCCGGGCAGAGTGTGACCAGCCGGTCACGTAGACACGTAGGACAGATGCCCGTTGTTCTCCTGCGCTTTAAGGGGTGTTTTGGACATTTATAGACTTCTTCTTCCTCGGTGTAGAACGCCATGTTCGTGTTGTTTAAGGTTGTTTTAAGGTTTACTGTGTGATTGATTTTGGTGGATGAATGTTTTTGTTGTTGTAAGTTGTAACGGATTTCGGTTTTTTCTCTCACTTGAATTTTCTCTCTCCAGGAATTAGCCAGTTTGTTAGTGGGTGGGGTGTTTATAAAAGGAAGAGGGGTGGATCTTCATCTAACCGTGGTTGGGTTGAATTAACTATGGTTGAAACGATATGGGTGAGTCTAGTTTTAGTGTTTACATACCGGTTGGTGGACCAAGCTAGAAGGTTAGGATATTAAGGTGTCACAAATATGGTCCTTAGATTGTCAGCCATTTATTAAAAAGATATACTTTAACTATTTCATTATTGTAGGTGAAGGGAGCGGGATAAGTGTTCGGGTTCATCAAGTTGGACGGGAACGTTGTGGCAAATGGTACAAGATAGGATTCGGATTGGAAATTCTTGAGAGTGAACTTGATGTTGAAGCCGTAGAGATGTCTGTTACGATTTGGGAAGATGAAATTTGGGTTCATGAGTTCGTTTTCGAGTGCATTCTGCAATTTGGGTTCATCGGGTTTAGTTTAGGTAAAAATAAGATGACACTATTTCATCGGTGAGTTAACTCTCATCAATGAGTTAATTTGGCTTCAATTAGGAAATATATCTAATATACATAAAATAAAAGATATATAGGGTTGTAAACGAATCGAATGAACACGGACAAGGCTATGTTCGTGTTCGTTCGTTAAGGAAATTAACATGTTCGCGAACTGTTCACAAACGCATACCGAACATAAGTTTATGTTCGTGTTCGTTTGTTAAGGAAATTCAGTTGTTCACGAACAGTTCGTGAACACCGGTCTCGAACACAAACGAATGCAAGCAAATAACAACGAATGTAAACGAGCATTTAACTTGAAAAAATAAAAAATAAAAAAACATTGTTATCCTTAAACATTGGATATAAGTAGTTAAATACAACCATCAAATGATAAATTAAAACACAAGAAGTCTACTACACCACTAAATGATAAATCAAGGTTAACTAACCTAGACATAATTATCCCAAAAAAATGTCTTAGAGTGTCCAAATTTTAGCTAACTTAGAAAAAGACAGAGTTTCAAGTTTTCAATATATTTAGATAAAAGATTTATTATTTATTATTTTTAATATAATCACACGAACATGAACAAACGTAAACAAACATATTACCGAACGTTCACGAACGCAGTCGAACGAACGAAATTTATTGTTCGGGTTCGTTCGTTAAGCTAATCGAACAAACATGAACGAACTTGTCGCCGAACAGTTCACGAACTGTTCGTTAAACGTTTGGTTCGTTTATATATGTGCATAACGACTTACATGAATCAAGGTAAATAAAAATAAAGGGATTATTGAATGTTTACAAATGTAATTTAACGAATGATTTAGTAATCTTTGTAAATATGTATAAAATAATATTTATATATTGATATCGAGAGGGATCCAGTACAAATATGGAGTGACGAATAAATGATATAAATAACTAGAGTAATTATTATTAGAGTTAATTACTGTTTTCGTCTCTGAGGTTTGTTAAAAATAACGGTTTCAGTCCATTAGTTTAAAAATTGCGATTTCAGTCCATTAGTTTCATTTTCGTAACCATTTCAGTCCACTAACTTAACTCCATCCATTTATTTTGTTAACTTTGAGTTAACTAACTAATTCAGGGACGGTTTGCGTCAGTTTTAGAAACACAGGGACTTAAGTGTAAACTCTAAGACATTAAAACAAAAAAAATAGTAAATTCCAAAAAATCAAAAAAATTCCAAAAAACCAAACAAATTCCAAAAAATTCTAAAAAATAATAAAAATTCTAAAAAGTTCTAAAAAATCCAAAAAATCCGTTTCGGCGCGAACTGTTTCGAACCCGAACCGTTTCGAGCTGAACCGTTTCGACGCGAACCGTTTCGACCCGAACCGTTTCGAGCTGAACCGTTTCAAGCTGAACCGTCCGAACCGTTTCGACGCGAACCGTTTCGACCCGTACCGTTTCGAGCCGAACCGTTTCGACCCGTACCGTTTCGAAGCCGAACCGTTTCGAGCTGAACCGTTTCGAACCGAACTGTTTCGACCTGTACCGTTTCGAAGCCGAACCGTTTCAAGCCGTACCGTTTCGAACCGAACCGTGCCGTATCGAACCGAACCGTTTCGAGCTGAACCGTTTCGAACTGAACCGTTTCGAGCTATACCGTTTCGATATGAACCGTTTCGAACCGAACCCTTTGGACGCGAACCGTTTCGACGCGAACCATTTCGACGCGAACTGTTTCGAAGCCGAACCGGTACGGTTCGATACGGCACGGTTCGCGTCAAAACGGTACAGCTCGAAACGGTTCGGTTCGAAACGGTTTAGCTCGAAACGGTTCGGTTCGAAACAGTTCAGCTCGAAAGGGTTCGGTTCGAAACGGCACGGTTCGGTTCGAAACGGTACGGCTTGAAACGGTACGGCTTCGAAACAGTACGGGTCGAAACGGTTCGGTTCGAAACGGTTCAGCTCGAAACAGTTCGGCTTCGAAACGGTACGGGTCGAAACGGTTCGGCTCGAAACGGTACTGGTCGAAACGGTTCGCGTCGAAACGGTTCGGCTCGAAACGGTACTGGTCGAAACGGTTCTCGTCGAAACGGTTCAGCTCGAAACGGTTCGGGTCGAAACGGTACGGACGGTTCAGCTCGAAACGGTTCGGCTTCGAAACGGTACGGGTCGAAATGATTCGGCTCGAAACGGTACTGGTCGAAACGGTTCGCGTCGAAACGGTTCAGCTCGAAAGGTTCGGGTCGAAACGGTACGGACGGTTCAGCTCGAAACGGTTCGGGTCGAAACAGTTCGCGCCGAAACGGATTTTTTGGATATTTTAGGATTTTTATGATTTTTTAGAATTTTTATTATTTTTAAGAATTTTTTGGAATTTGTTTGATTTTTTAGAATTTACTATTTTTTTTTTGTTTTAATGTTTTAGAGTTTACACTTAAGTCCCTGTGTTTCTAAAACTGACGCAAACCGTCCCTGAATTAGTTAGTTAACTCAAAGTTAACAAAATAAATGGATGGAGTTAAGTTAGTGGACTGAAATGGTTACGAAAATGAAACTAATGGACTGAAATCGCAATTTTTAAATTAATTGACTGAAACCGTTATTTTTGACAAACCTCAGAGACGAAAACAGTAATTAACTCTTATTATTACATTACCCGAAAGTTGTAGCGTAATAATTATTATTTTATTTAAAGCATGATAACTCTAGTTATTTGTATTATTCGAACATTAAAAAATTTTTGTATTTGATTCTAAAACTTGATATGTATATATACACACACAAACTGTTGGTTCAGTTCTGTTTGTTCATGAAGGAAAACAATATAAATCATACCTGTCACAGCAGATAGTGCAGAGGAGAATCCTGTGAGAGAGTTCGACATGCCTGTCATCTTGATTTGGTTCCTCCTTAGGATGCTAACTGATGATGGTGCTAAGAAAACCGAAAAGGGATATCGGTTTGGAGAGGAGGCCGAAACTAATGATGTTATGATACTAATGGGGTGTGAATTGTGAAACTGAGTAACCCTTAAACCTCCACATAACTCTCCTTATATAAGCACCCAGGAGGAAACCTAATTAGTTACTAAGGGTAATATGGTCCATCAACAATTACCAACTAATTAATAATAGGTTCTAATATATTTTGATCTCTATAATGTAAATGATTAAGATGGCTATAGATTAAATATTAAACATAATATATTTAATCTTACATTCTCCCACTTAGCCGAGTAATCATTTACTATGAGTATTAGATAAGCCTGATCAGGAGTTAACACTCATTTTAGCCTTAAACAAGTACTATAGCAGAAAAATACAGCCGTTGAATCATTATGCGACTCAGGACCCCCATTAATCATACTATAGCCTTAATTTAAAACCTAGTCGTTATGATCAAAATACGCGTGAGCCCTTTGTTTGATTTGTAACCTTTTATTTGTCTATATGCCATTATACCGGTTGAACATATTCTAATAGACATACAAAATCAAACTTGAGGAAATTTCATTAAACATAAAACATAAGCTAGTACAATATGCTCAAATAAGGTCTTTACATAATCCCATATTCCGAACATGTTCTTCGTAAACCTTAGGAGGGAGACCTTTAGTCATCGGATCCGCAAGCATATGCTTAGTACTAATATACTCGATACAAAGATTATTTTCCTCAACACGTTCACGTACAAATAGATATTTTGTATCGAGATATAAACCAGCTCCAGTCGAACTGTTACTGTTCGAGAAACTAACGGCAGCTGAATTATCACAGTAAAGCTTCAATGGTCTAGAAATGGAATTTACGATTTTGAGTCCAGTGACCAGATTTCTAATCAACATTCCATGACAGGTTGCGTTATAGACAGCAATGTACTCTGCCATCATTGTGGAAGTTGTGGTCAACTGTTGTTTATGACTCTTCCAAGAGATAGGGCCGCCTGCTAACATAAAGATATAGCCCGAAGTGGATTTCTTGTCATCTTTGCATTTGGCAAAGTCAGAATCAGAATAGCCCACCACTTCTAAATGATCACTTCTTCTATAAGTCAGCTTATAGTCTTTCGTCCCTTGCAGATATCGAAGTACCTTCTTAGCTGCTTTCCAGTGATCTAGGCCAGGGTTAGTCTGATAACGGCCTAGCATTCCAGCAATATAAGCGATATCTGGACGAGTACAGACTTGAGCATACATCAAGCTCCCGACTACTGATGCATAAGGTATCTGGCTCATTTGCTCCTTCTCAACCTCTGTTGTCGGACACTGAAACGAACCGAAAACATCTCCCTTAACTACTGGAGCGACGGAGGGTTTGCACTGTTGCATGTTATATCGTGTAAGAACACGATCTATGTAGGCCCTTTGGGACAATCCTAAGATCCCTTTGTTTCTATCTCGGTGAATTTCGATGCCAATGACGTAAGACGCATCTCCGAGATCCTTCATGTCGAAGTTATGCGAGAGTAACCGCTTCGACTCATGCAACATGTCTAAACTATTACTTGCCAATAGAATGTCGTCAACGTAAAGGACAAGTATAGTAAAGTTGCTCCCACTCATCTTGAGGTAGGTGCATTGATCCACTTGATTCTTCATAAAACCTTGCTTCTTCATGACTTCATCAAACTTGAGGTACCACTGACGTGATGCTTGTTTTAACCCGTAAATGGATTTCTTCAGCTTACAGACTAGATGCTCCTGACCTTCAGGCTCAAAGCCTTCAGGTTGCTTCATGTAAACATCTTCGTCCAAGTCTCCGTTAAGGAAAGCGGTTTTAACGTCCATCTGATGCAGCTCTAAATCGAAATGAGCTACTAGGGCCATGACGATCCTTAATGAATCTTTACGAGAGACAGGTGAAAACGTCTCTTGATAATCAATTCCCTCTTTCTGAGTGTAGCCCTTTGCAACCAATCTCGCTTTGTAGCGTTCAACGTTACCATTCGGATCCAGTTTTGTTTTGAACACCCATTTGCATCCTACGGGTTTGACTCCGTTGGGTAATTCTACCAAATCCCAAACGTCATTTTTCTTCATGGAATCAAGCTCATCAATCATTGCTTTATTCCATTCAGAAGACTGATCACTGCTAATGGCTTCATTGTAAGAGATAGGATCATTGAGCTTTCCGGGATCCATTTCAGTCAGGTAGGTAACATAATCATCCCAATTAGGAGGCCTTCTTTGCCTGGATGACCTCCTGAGTAGATTATCGGGTTCAGCGTTGTCTTGGTTTTGAGCGTTTGATGTGCCTTCGTCATGAGGTATAATGGGTTCTGATTGTAGAGGTGAATTTGGAGTTGGTGCAGTAGCTTCAGGAACAATAGTTGCATTGGGTACAAGAGGAGTAATCGGAGTAATGGTAAGCGACGAGTCTCTCCCCCCCGCGTCTTGTACTTCTTGCAATTCTTCGTAAGGGTTGGTACTGCTCCCACTGACCTTGAAATCCTCCAGGAACGCGGCACGCTTGGTTTCAACAATACGGGTGACATGGGAAGGACAATAGAAACGATAACCCTTAGAGTTCTCAGGGTACCCGATAAAGAAACAGGTAACTGTCTTAGGGTCAAGTTTCCTTAGGAAAGGATTGTAAAGTTTTGCTTCAGCAATGCAGCCCCATACTTTCATATATTTAAGACTCGGTTTCCTTCCTGTCCAAAGTTCATAAGGAGTTTTAGGGACAGACTTAGAAGGAACTCTATTGAGTATATGAACAGCTGCTTTTAACGCTTCAGTCCAGAGGAATAATGGTAAGTTAGTGTTGGCTAACATACTGCGCACCATGTTCATAAGGGTACGGTTTCTTCTTTCAGCGACACCGTTCTGCTGAGGTGTACCAGGCATGGTGTATTGGTTCACAATCCCCTGGCCCTTACAAAACTCATAAAATGGACCAGGAGCTTGACCCACATCAGTATGTCTTCCATAATACTCACCGCCTCTATCTGATCTCACAACTTTAATCTGATGATCTAATTGCTTTTCTACTTCAGCCTTATAATCTTTAAAAGTTGTTAGAGATTCAGATTTCTCCTTAATAAGATACAAGTACATGTAACGAGAATAATCATCAATAAAAGTGATAAATGAAGTATGTCCTGTTATGCCAGCGATTTGGTAGGGACCACTAATGTCAGTGTGAATGAGTTCTAATAAATTAGAACTCCTAGTGGCACCTTTCTTATTCGCTAATGTCATTTTACCTTTAAGACATTTGACACATGTTCCAAAGTCAGAGAAATCGAGAGAAGGTAAGACTTCATCCTTCACAAGACGATTTAATCGTTCTTTTGAAATGTGGCCTAAACGCTGATGCCACAACATGGATGAAGTCTCTAAGTCTCGTTTCTCTTCCATCTTTGTGAGTGATTCATTAATGTTATATGACAACAAAGATTTGGAAAAGCCATCATCTAGTTCTAATCTATAGAGACCTCCATCCAGAACACCAGTACCATAAAGAACAGAATCATAATGGATAGAGAGTTGGCGATGACCATGGGAAACAATAAAACCGTCCATGTCTAACTTTGGTCCTGATACAAGGTTCCGAGTTACCTCAGGAACATATAAGGTATCATAAAGTTTAATACATAAACCAGTTTTCATAACTAATTGTAATGTTCCAATGGCCTTCACTTCTAATTCTCGATCATCCCCAACCTTAAGCGTTCTTTGGTTTCTTTCCAGCTTCCGGATTGAAAGGAATCCCTGAGTAGAATTGGTAACATGAACCATAGAACCAGAATCAAACCACCAAGAATTAGCAGGAACACTTAAATTATAGGACTCAAGTATCATAAAATAATCGTTACCTTTCTTAGCCAGCCACTCCTTAAAGTCAGGGCATTCCTTCTGCATATGTCCTGTCTTTTTACAGAACTTGCAGCGGATACTGCCTAAGGAGTTCTTAGAGCTGGAAGGTGCACTTGCATTAGTGTTAGGATTAGACTTATGGACTTTAGAAGCATCCTTCCTCTGATAATTGTGCTTCCTTTTCTTAGGATTGGAGGTAGTAAAGTTGGCAACATCAGTATGGCGATCCATCCTCATACGCTCCTCCTCCTGTACGCACATGGCGACCAGCTCACTCATCGTCCATTTTTCCTTCTGAGTGTTGTAGTTGATCTTGAATGCTTCAAAAGAAGAAGGAAGCGAAGTAATGATGAAATGAACAAGGAAACCATCACTGATTTCCATTTCCAGCCCCTTCAGCTTATTGGCCATGTCATTCATCATCATGATGTGCTCGCGAATGCCGCTCCTCCCATCATACTTAGTTGTCACCAACTTGAGAATAAGAGTACTAGCGTGCGCCTTAGACGTCCCTTTGAACTGAGCCTCCACATGCTCCAAGTAGGTTTTAGCATCTTCAGAATCAGGAATAGCTCCCCTGATTGCATTGCTTATGGATTGCTTCATAAACATGAGAGACATGCGGTTACACCTAGTCCACTTTTCATGAGTTAACTGCTCAGCAGCAGTACTTTGAGTGGTAAGGTCCGCTGGCTTTTTCTCTCTTAGAGCATAATCGAAATCAAGCAATCCGAGAGTAAGCATGAGAGCATCCTTCCATGCAGCAAAGTTATCACCAGTCAAAGGTGGAATCCCGCAGTTGGGTGCTGATAGTGGAAATAAGATGAGCAAGTTATGATACTAAGGAAGAAATTCTAATGTGATCTATGGGCACGTTAAACTAAGGCAGGCAAAATAATGACCATTTTACATAACGAAGCTGTGATAATGTCTATTACTAACATCAAAATAATAGACTTAACTAAAAATTCTACTTAAACGAAAACAAAACAGCTTTGGCCAGAAGTGTAATCGTTTAAGCATATGTGCAAAGTGGTTGTAACAAATCAGCTTTGGCCAGAAATTGAAACAATCACTTTAGTTATGCACTTGCTAAGTATGCCATCTATGAAAGAATTAAATCAGCTTTGGCCAGATATTAAAACATTCATGCTTATGATGCACACTTAGCATAGCTTTCGTAATACTTGAATGATAAGTAGATGTATCAAGTCAGCTTTGGCCAGAAATGATATATCAAAAGCTCATTCAAGTTAAGCTATTTCTGGTTTTGTAAAACATTACATTATCTGATTCTGATTAATTAACTAAGTAAATTACAAAACCATTTTTTTTTTCTTTAGTTCACATTTAAACAGCTTAAAATAATGAGATTGCGAGTCGCAACCACGATTTCGACTAATGACGTTATGGTTGCGAGTCGCAACTACGGTTTCGACTAGTCACGTTATGGTTGCGAGTCGCAACTATGGTTTCGACTAGTCACGTTATGGTTGCGAGTCGCAACTGTGGTTTCGACTAATCACGTTATGGTTGCGAGTCGCAACCTCATGGTTGCGAGTGATGACATTCTGGTTGCGAGTAGCAACCTCATGATTGCGACTAATGACGTTATGGTTGCGAGTAGCAACCTCATGGTTGCGAGTCATGACGTTATGGTTGCGAGTAGCAACCTCATGGTCTCGACTAATGACGTTATGGTTGCGAGTAGCAACCTCGTGGTCTCGAGTAGCAACCTCGTGGTTGCGAGTAGCAACCTCATGGTTGCGAGTAGCAACCTCGTGAACAGCTGTAATTGTGATATCATAACCGAAAATTCGAAATCTAAGGGATTAAAAGATATCCTTTCCTATTTAAGCTGATCTAATTTTGTTAACAGATTTCGAAATTTCAATCTCTTTATCTTTTAACAGTTTTCTAAAAATTTTAGAGGACAAAATTAGATCAAAATCAGGAAAAACACTTAATAATCCAAATCATATTCCAAAACATAACAGAATATTCGAATTTTCACATAAACATGATGAACCCTAATCATAAAAAATAAAAATTCTGGAACCCGAAACCTGAATTTTTAACAATTTTACTAAACAGATTTCGGCTAAAACATGATCCAGTAAATTCGGTAAACAAAACAATTAATCTTTTCATCGAAAACATGATTTCGAGTCGATACTTATGACTTGAAACCGGCTGTTGAGTTTTTAAAGGTTTCAAAAATTCCGTTTTCCAAGTTTCAATCCCAGAATTATGGATACGAAAACAGAACTGACTAATCAACATATGCTCTGATACCACATGTTGGTTCAGTTCTGTTTGTTCATGAAGGAAAACAATATAAATCATACCTGTCACAGCAGATAGTGCAGAGGAGAATCCTGTGAGAGAGTTCGACATGCCTGTCATCTTGATTTGGTTCCTCCTTAGGATGCTAACTGATGATGGTGCTAAGAAAACCGAAAAGGGATATCGGTTTGGAGAGGAGGCCGAAACTAATGATGTTATGATACTAATGGGGTGTGAATTGTGAAACTGAGTAACCCTTAAACCTCCACATAACTCTCCTTATATAAGCACCCAGGAGGAAACCTAATTAGTTACTAAGGGTAATATGGTCCATCAACAATTACCAACTAATTAATAATAGGTTCTAATATATTTTGATCTCTATAATGTAAATGATTAAGATGGCTATAGATTAAATATTAAACATAATATATTTAATCTTACACAAACTTCTCATGCAATTTAACAATCGTTCGATTTTTCTACAACCATAAATATATGAGTGGAAAAGGAAGGTTGAAGGATCATCGAGGGGCCATATTGTAATTCACTTATTCATGTTACTAGTCAAATATGGGATTATGGGGTGAGAAAGAATAAAGGAATATATGGGACTAAATGAAAAGGTTTGTATTTCAAACTTTTGACATGTATGATTAAAAAATACCAAGATTGATATTTTATTACATTGACCTTTTTAAATAGAAAACTATAAAAGAGTCATAGAAGTAAGGGGAATCAAATATTTTACAAAGATCGACCGTTTCATAGTTGGGTTTTTATAAGCCTTAAGAAGAGGAAAACAAAGGGTATTTAAACTTCTAAAATAAACTTCTTTTAAGCCTCAAATATTTGTAGAAGAAGAAATGGACCAAACCTTAACAGTCTGGAAGAAGAATACTGTTTGTTTTTAACGTATGTAGACTTCTTAAATAAACTGGTGGTGGTGTACGGAGGTGGACGGTGGGTGGTGGATGTGGACGATGGGTGGTGGTGGTGGGTGGTTGACGTGGACGGTGGGTTGTGGTGGTGGTGGTGGTGGTGGTAGATGATGGTGGGTGGTGGACGGTGGTGGTGGACGGTGGTGGTGGATGGTGGTGTTTAACCCTTACAGTCCTTAGAAGATCTTAAAAGTGGTTGGACCAAGTCCGCATCAAAAAGAGCTTGCGCAGTTTTTTAATGAAACGTATTCGGAAAAACAAACAATCTACATATGGCAATGTTTGCGCGGTGCAAACTGAAGAGATTGCACGAATCTTTTTTAGAAAAACAAACACCACCTAAACAAGTTTCTTCAACGTCTTTAGATGCACTCACATTTTGACACGGTCCCCTTAAATAGATTTTCGTTCACGTGCGAAACTAGGGGTGCAAACGAGCCGAGCCTGAGTCTTACCTTACCCGAGCTCGGCTCGAAAGCTCTATCTAATTATTTGTGGCGCGGGCTCACCTCAAAAGATCGATCTAAAATTTATAACTAAGTATTTGTATGTAAGATATTTTTGTGTTAAAAGTAAAATAAGTACATGGATGGGCTGGATAAATTTGGGCCGGGTAATATTAACTATTAAGAGGAGTAGAAGCTCAAAGATAGTTTAAACCCCAAAGTATAATAAGCTCGATAAGGCTCGACAAGTCTAAACGAGCTACACATACAAGGCTCGAGTTTGGGCTTGAAATCCAATCGATCTTTATTTCAAGCTTGGGCTTGAAAAGGCTCGGCTCATTCGATCTTTTTATCGATTTGATCTCGAATAACACGCGAGCCGCTCGGCTCGTTTTCACCCTTGTTCAAAACCATTTCTTAATGTACAACAATAGAACATTAACTATTGTAGATGCACTCACAAGCTTTAGATTAACACCAAGTTTTCGCGTGTTTTATCAATTGTGGGGAAAGAAAAAAGAATGAGTAGAATGAAACACTATTCAGAGTGCTTTTCTCTTATTTTATGAACAATATACTTCCAAGTGACTCTCATCTCGTCTATTGCATGTTTCGTTTTTCATAATTTAAATTCTTTAAAGTTTAATCGTTTACTAGATTTTTTTGAAGTCGCACATTGCGGCGAAACAAAGCAAATGATAATATAAAACAAACGTTATTTGAAAATAAAGGGTGTTGTTTAGGATGCCAAACCATCAGAATCGATTTGGTTCAATTAATCATCATACCGTTTTAAGATACCAAATACATACTCTATTTTGAATACAACTTCGTTTTAATAAAATTTATACCGAAATGTGGAAGAAAAAAATTAAGCACAACTATGTACATAGATTTTTAGAAAAAATTAACGAACAAAAATTATTAAAAATATTAAATTAAATAATAAAGGAAACATGATTAAAAAATAAAAAGGAATGATTAAAATAAAAAAGTAAAAGGGATTTTTAAAAACAAAAACTCTATTATGTATATAATTCTTTGCTCACTAAAAACGACATCGAAAGGAAAACAAAATAAAAGAAAAGGCCAAAACACATAAAAAATAACATGATAACAAAGAAAAAGAAAAAAGGAAATAGATAAAATGAGAAGAGAAGATGGGTTAAAAATGGGAAAAAGGTTGTTTAGACCTGAACTTGTAACCTTATGGATGCAACTTCAATAGATTAACCAATAGACCAAACACAAACTTTGTTCGTAGCTTATGTATAGTAAGTATATATATATATATATATATATATATATATATATATATATATATATATATATATATATATATATATATATAGGGTAGGGCTAGATAGAAAACCCTATATATATAAAAAACCCGAGAAAACCCAAGCTCCCGACATTTTTTTTTTTGAAAAAAATAACACATGTAATATACATGTTTTTAAGACTTTTGGGCCAAAAAAATCAAAAAAGCGCCGAAGGGATATTTTAAAAAAAAAAAAACAAGTTTCAGCAATTTTCAGCGAAATTCTGTCTTTTTTGCTTAACACGTGTTAGGAGCTGAAATTTGTTTATTTTTTTTAAAAAAATCCCTTCGGCGCTTTTTTGTTTTTTTTGGCCCAAAACACTCTAAAACATGTATATTACATGTGTAATTTTTTTCAAAAAAAAAAAATGTCGGGAGGTTGGGTAAAAATGGCTTCCCATTTGGGTTTCCAGAGTTTTCTAAGAATTTTAGGGTTTTTTATCTAGCATTATCCTATATATATATATATATATATATATATATATATATATATAGTGGAGGGTTCAAATGAGAAGAAATTTTTTGTAAGAATAAAAAAGAACAAACTTCAACCAATAAAAATGTTTCATTTTACTTCATTTAATTTTTATATTTAATATGAGTGTAAGGGTATATTGGTAAATTTAGATAGATCATTAATTATTAGTCTTCCTTTTTAATAACTAATTAATTAAATTTGTAACTTATTTTCAAAAAAATATATATATCTTTTCAAAGAAGAAAAAAAATCAATTTAAAGTGTAGGATAAATTATAAGCTGTGTAGGATGAATTACAAGCTGTGTAGGATAAATTTCAATATGTGTAGGATAAATTTCAAAAACGTGTAGGATAAATTTTGAGGTGTCTAGGCAAAAATTTTAGTGTGGATGATGATAGTCATTATGACTAATTAATTAGTCAAAGATAATAATAAATGAGATGAGAAAAAAAACTATTTAATGTTTTACAAATGTACCCTTTGTTCTTTTTCTTCTTAATTTAATTTTCTTCTCAAATGAACCTCCCCCTATATATATATATATATATATATATATATATATATATATATATATATATATATATATATATATTAACTATACTAGATTTACCACCCGCCGCAATGCGGCGGGGGATTCAATAGTTATATATCATGTAAAGGCAAATGTTTCTCACATGACCACCAGCCTGTGTGTAAAACCGAGAAAAAAATAACTAAGTCGATCTCTGACTCGCACGTTGCGACAGACCTATCAAATGGGGAAAAATCAATGTTTTAAAAACCGGTAAATACCGACAGGTTACACCGGTATTACCGTTTCCAGATGTAATTCCAGTACGAAACACCCTGGTAAATAAGTGAAACGGCATAAGGTTTGTACCGGCGGTAAAATCCGGTATACCGGTTTGAAACGTAATACCGGTACCGACACAGGGTTATTTTAGTTTGAGTTGATACTTATTTTCAATATATATGTTAGTTATCTTATGTCATTTTTATATATTATGATTATTCGTAACTAAAAGTTCTTATTTAATATTGTATGAAACGAAAATAGTTGATGTATTAAACACTCAAATTGCTTAAACATATCGTACACTTTCATTTAAAAGAGCTTGTTGGAAAATTGAATGATTTTCAATTATCTTTTGGATTATTTTTTAATTATGGATTTACTTTTGGATTCTCTTTTAGTACGTAATCATTTATTTTTGGATTAACTTTTGAGTTGATGTTGTAATTTATGAAATTATAGAGTTAGCTAGTCAACCCGGTTGAACCGCTCGGTACAACCTGGTTCAACCGGTTGAACCATTTTTTAGCCTAATCCGGTTTGATCTAAAAACCGGTTTTTAAAACATTGGGAAAAATAGACGCGCTGCGACGGAAATGTCAAACAGGAAAAAATAGATGAAAAAACGTTGAATCACACACGCACGTTGCGGCGTGTTAAGTCGGAAATTTAGAACGACACGTTAAACAGAGAACTTATGAAAGATGAAAAGTATATAAGAGACTAAAGTTGAAAGTAAAAAAAAATGTTGAGATTAAATTGCAAAAGATGAAAAGTTTTGGATTGAAATTAAAAAAAAATTAAAGAAACAGAAAAAATAGATGAAAAAACGTTGAATCCCACAAGCACGTTGCGGCGTGTTAAGTCGGAAATTTAGAACGACACGTTATACGGAGAACTTATGAAAGATAAAAAGTATATAAGAGACTAAAGTTGAAAGTAAAAAAAAAATGTTGAGATTAAATTGCAAAAGATGAAAAGTTTTGGATTAAAAGTAAAAAAAATTATAGAGGTTAAATTGCAAAAGATGAAAACTTTTGAATTATAAATGAAAAAACAAATTAATCAAAGGGATTAAAATACCAAAGATTGACAATTTAGACTTAAATTGGCAAAGATTGAAAGTTTAGAGTTAAAAAAGAAATCAATTAAACAAAAGAGATAAATAGATTTAGTTAAATTGATGTTTAATATTATTATTATTATTATTTAATAAAAGAGATAAATAAGAAAATAAGGGTGAGAAATTACCAGAGAATGACACGTGTTCAAAAATGATTTTTGTTTATTAGTATAGAAAGATTTGAAGATGTAAAAAAATAAAAAAAAAATAGTGGATACCACATGACATCCACTGATTGGTCTATCATTTACAACACTATTCATCAAGGCTCGCTAATAATATATATATATAATATATAATATATAATATATAATCTAATCTAATACTAATAAAGAAGTCCTCTTAATGCCACATGGCATTATCTCATAATAAAGGGTTTTGTCAAAATGTCATGTGGCAATTTATCATATAACATCAACCATAATAAATAATACCTAATTGTCCACCTTAATAAATAATTATATTTATATATCATCTCACTCAAAAGAAATTGATATACCATGATAACTGAGTTACTAAATTATATTATATGATATATAGATAAAGATATAAGAATTATTTTATCTCTTGAATATACTGATTTTACATATTAAACAAGTTCATCTTCACCTCTATGACATACGATAAAGGGTCATTATATTTTTTTTAATATGTCTGTATTTAATATGAATATTCTTTAAAATCAAAAGTCTTTTAATCGTTAGTTTATTATTATCTATAACAAAACTATTATTATTTTTATTATTATTAATATCTCCGATTTAATTATTTATGCATTATTATATTTATATTATTTGATAATATAACATCTCATTAAGATTAACCACATATATTTCTAAAAGCAAATGATTTAAAATATTAATTATAGATAAAGATGATAAAATAACAAATCTACTAAAAAAAGTCCCCTGAATGTCACATGTCACTCTAATTTAAATTTTACTAAACATCAAATGTTATTTAACTTTTAAAATAAGATTACAATTATTGTCACGTGTCATTTTCTCCTTTAACCTTACAATTTAGGCTTACATTTTATTTAAAAATATTTTTTTAATCATTATCCTTACTAATATAATAAATTTAATTTAAATATGTTAATAACCATATTAGGATGCACTATTTAATTAGTTTTATAGATAAATACAATGTATTTTATTAATTATTATCGTAAAATAAAAAAAAGATAATAATTAGATCTTTTTTAGTAACCCATCCTTATATTAATACTAATTGGAAAAACGCAATAATTAGATTATACTAATATTACATTTTTTAACTATGTGATCAGGATTATATAGAAGTATGATTTACAATATTTTTTTTTTTGTTTTACATGTGTAATACACGGGTTTATAACACTTATAAATTAAAATATTGTTTAATCTAAGTTTTTTTTTATATTTAATCCGTGTGATACACGGGTTTATAGACTAGTAATAATAATATAATAGTTATTTTTTTTGAACGACTTTTGAATTTGTTTATTAATTCACCAAATGTGGATGACAAACTAAATAAAGGGAATGGATGTTATACCAACTTATTTGCAATCACTCTTTAACCCTCATAATTCTATCGGTGTTTATTTCTTTCAATGTTTTGGATATTGGGTTGTAGCTCTCTCTCATATGGCATACACCACTTCAAAGATGTCCAAAACTAAATCTTAAATGAACAATGGAAAAGTACTATAACGAGGCTACTTCGGTACTCGGTACTTGAGATACACACGGGAATATAGACCGCACTATGATGGATATCTGGTTTTTATCGAATGATACAATGATGATGATTGGATATATGAAATAAAAGAATCTTAATCAAAAAGCGATAAGTGTACACATCCGACGGTACAACTTGTAAACGGTACCCTCAATATGAGCCATGCCTATCGGCTATGACCCGTTTAATGGTTGACCCTTAGTCCCTTATACAAGAGGAAATAACCACATTCTATAAGCTTACAAGGGCCTCTTCCTGGCTTTTCCTAACAGCCACACTTTTCTCTCAGTATATATTTCTATCTCATATTATATAATAATACAATTAGGAACAAGGGTTGCGTTTAGCGCCGAAAATCAACTCCCACCCTTTCCATGTTATAGCACCGTTTCAATAGAAATAAAAAAAATACACAAAAGGCACATGTATATGCAACATATCTGTATGGATATGCTGCAAACACAAAGGTCGAACCGCATGTATGGATATGTTGCAAACACAATAGGTCGAACCGCCGTTTCAAACATCTACAAGTAGACATTCTACACAATGATATATAGAAGTTTTTGTATGACATTTATACAAGTTGAAATGATGAAATCATATCCAACAGTATATATAGTACTGCATCATATAAAACAAACAAGAAATCTATGTTCATAAAAAAGTATACAATATTTGAGTCCCATTCAAATTCTACTACTTTGTTATAATTTATATTTATAATTTATCAATAGTATTACGTATTCTACCGTTTTCTTCGACAACAACATGTCAAAATTCATTCCCTTTTACTCTCCTACTTTACACATACTAGTATTTATTTATTTATTTATGAAAATGACAAACACATAAATCCTTTTGAAAATGATATCCAAGTACATTTTTTAATTCAAAGCTTTGAAATGGTCTAACATGCTGCAACACATAAAACTAGGTCAATACATTATAATTTACGTTTCAAAGGGAGAAAAAAAGCTTATGACTTTTTTTTTTTTAAATTGGCACCCAAGGTGTGACAAAAATACAAGTGGTTTTATGTTGTTAGTTTCACCCTAAAGGATTTTATGTACATGTAACATGTTACATCCGTATCATATATTCGAGTGATACTAATTTAATGAACATTTTTTTTTTAAAGTGACACCAGTAGAAAAAATTATGTATTAATTTTAATGTAACATTTGATATAGTGTTTAAAATTAATTCTTATGTTTACCAACAAAATAGATGCTATATATTTCTTTGAAAACAACTCAAAATAAATAATAAAATAATCCAAACACTTTTGATGTTTGACAATGTGACGAACAATTTGAGTTTTCGGTCTTCTTTTTGTTTCCCCTTTTATTGTAAAGACTACAAATTTGAAAATTTTATGCTTCCATCTCAATAGGTCGTAGTGGAAAAAAAATTGAACAATTCAAACGCAACAACTTTTTTTTTTGATAATTAATATATGTAAATGATAATACATTATCTAACCCACAAATACACAATCATATTTCTATAGAAATAATCAAATTTAAAAACCAAAAAATAAGTGTGATTCGTTTTTATGTTCTTGGTTGAAAAGAAAAGAAAAATAGATGAATGATTTTTTTTTTCAATCTTGAAAGTGTAACCTAGTTTAACAATATTTCAATTACCCCACCAATTGTTATTAAAACTTATGAACCACGCTGGAAATATTATTAAAACTAATTACTTTTTTTGTTCTTTCTTCAAAAAGATATCATGTTACATGTAACTTAAAAAGGCAAATTGGATTTAAATAATCCCAACTCACTGTTATTGACCAATAATAATCCCAACTCATTTAATCACCAATAATAATCCGAACTATTCACTTTTGTTTGTAAAATACTCTCAGTTAAAAATACACTAACTAGGTTAAAAAATTGCTGACGTGGCAGGTGACATGGCATGCCACATCAGCAAATTTGCTGACGTGGCAGTTGATGTGGCATTTTTTGATGACGTGGCTGTCTACGTGGCATTTTTGATGATGTGGCAACTGATGTGGCAGGTGACGTGGCATGCCACATCAGCAATTTTTTAACCCAGTTAGTGTTTTTTTAACTGGGATTATTTTACAAACAAAAGTGAATAGTTCGGATTATTATTGGTGATTAAATAAGTTGGGATTATTATTGGCCAATAACAGTGAGTTGAGATTATTTAAATCCAATTTGCCCTTAAAAAATGACAATCACTAAATAGTTATAAGTTTATTTTATGTACATTTAAGTCAGTAGGTTTAAACATTTAAACAAAATTTACAATAATAAAAAAGGTATTGTTTTTGTAGTTGGAAAAACATTTGTGTTGCTTTAATAGAATAGAAAATTATCTTAATTACATGTTAATACGAAGAAGAAAGCTCTAAGTTTTTATAATTGCACACTTATTATATAATATACTAGGTTAGAACCCTGTGTATTACACGGGTTGAATAAATGTAATTTTATATATTAAATAATAAAAAATTATATCATTATGAACCCCGTATATTGTACGGGTTAAATAAATGTAATTTTATATATGAAATAATAAAAAATAGTTATATCTTTAAAAACCATGTGTATTACACAAATTAAATAAATGTAATTTTGTATACTAAATACTAAAAACGTCGTATCTTTAAAAAAAACCCGTATATAATCAGGTTGAATAAATCTACCAAATAATAAAAATATTACATCCTTAAAAACCTGTTACATGTGTTGAATAGATCTAAAAAAGAGTTATATGTTTAAAAACCATGTGTATTACACATATTAAATAAATGTAATTTTGTATATTAAATACTAAAAACGTCGTATCTTTAAAAAACATGTGTATAGTCGGGTTGAAAAATCTACCAAATAATAAAAAAAAATTGTATCCTTAAAAACCCCATGTATTACACGTGTTGAATAAATCTAATTTTACATAGCAAATGATAAAAAGTTATAACTTTAAAAACTTCGTGTATTACACGTGTTATATAAATGTAACTTTGTATAGTAAATAATAAAAAAAGTCATATTTTTAAAAATCACGCGTTTACACGAGTTGAATAAATATAATTTTGTATACCAATTAATAAAAAAAATTATATTTTTAATAAATTAGATAACATTTAATATTAATTTACTATTTATATATATAATATAAGATAAGTAGGAAAGAGAGGTATTTGTTTTAAAAATATATTAAATTAACAATTCAGATTTAAGGATAATATTTTATTAAAGCATGATTAGATTTATATTAATTTATATTTTATTTATTTAGTTAATCTATATATATATATATATATATATAAACATGATAAATAAGGGCGGATGTGTCATGATATAAGGGCTTGGAAAATGATGTGGCATCACCATAGGCACTCTAGAATTTGGTTTTGGCTCCAAAAATTCGGGTCTTTTTTTCTTAACATGGACAGACAAGGGATCCGGGTTTTGACCCGGCTATAAATACCTTCTAAAACACGCTTTTTTTTATCCCTGTTCTAAACCCTAGCCTCCCCTTCCTTCCTCTTCTACATCAGTCATCGCCGCCATCACTGAATAAGGATTAAGATATCGATCAACCACTACAGGTATGTTCTTGATCTTCAAATTAACTCCATGTGTAAGAGTATGGTGACGGTGGTGGTGGTGGTAGCCTTAAGAGTAACGAATCTGTATGTTCTTTGACTCTATCCTTTTTTTGGTATGAAAACCCTAACTCGCATCTTTGAACAATCGATGCCAAACCCTCAAGGTAAGTTTGAAATTAAGTAATCTACGCCACTGCATGTGATTTTCATTTGATTTTAAATGTTCAACGCGGATTTTATTCGACACCACGATGTTTGATTTACTAACATTCATCTACTATCTGTGTTTGTTCATGGATTTGGGGTTTTTGATGATTCTCGACTGTTACAACTTGCGTATCTGTTGATTATCTTCTTGGTAATTTTGTGCTTCCGATTCGTATTTTGGATACTCCAAGTTTTATTAGCCGTTCTAAGTCTTATCATTATCTTCTACTTGGCGTATGATTATAGGATTGGTTGAGCAGAGCCACAAACTGGGCTAAATTCGGTGCAACAGCCGGGTTAGGTGTACCAATGTGAAGGTAATTGTCTACTAACATTTTTTATACCATAAACTTCTTCACACACATATATTTGTATAGTCGGGGCTCTTTGCTTCTGAAAAACTTTTTTAGAAAAAAAACTTATCTATATGTGATGCATAATTTCAATGTTAAGCCCTTTCGTGCATCACAATTTGAAAAAAAAATGATGCACAAAACTTACTCTACCTGATGCTCTACTATTCTGTATGTTGGTTGGTTCAGGTGGTTCAGCATGGTGCTTGCTTAGGCCTTGGCTTGGCAGCTTTAAAGCCTTCACAGGTATCTCTCTTCATGTCGGTTACTTCATCTTAGTTATTATAATCTATTGCGTTTAATCAAGTCTGATTCAGTCTTCTATCAAGTATTATTATGATGAATCTGATCTTGAAAACGCAATCATTACTGTGATCCGATCATGTGGATTGAAATAGTGAAATCCAATTGTTTAGTTTGATGATTGTTATTATTCATTATATATGATAATTTGTGTGTTTCGGTGGTTTCAATAACGTTTGATGCATTAGAAAGAAAATAATTTACAAGAATTTATGTATTTTGCAGAGGTTTTGATCGTTCCGGCACATGATATCTCCGTCTCCAACGACGTCGAACAGCTCCGTAAAGCCTTCTCAGGTATCTCTCTTCATGTCGTGTCCTTCATCTTAGTTACTGTAATCTGTCATTGAATCAACTCTGATTCAGTCTTCTATGAAGTATTATTATGATGAATCTGATCTTGAAAACGCAATCAGTACTGTGATCTGATCATGTTGATTGAAATAATGAAATCGAATTGTTTAGTTTGATGATTGTTATTATTCATTATATATGATAATTTGTGTGTTTCGGTGGTTTCAATAACGTTTTGATGCATTATAAAGAAAATAATTTACAAGAATTTAGGTATTTTGGATAGGTTTTGGTCGTTCCTGCACATGATATCTCCGTCTCGGACGACGTCGAACAACTCCGCAAAGCCTTCTCAGGTATCTCTCTTCATGTCGGTTACTTCATCTTAGTTAGTGTATGGCGTTGAATCAAGTCTGTTCGGTTTTTTTGCTAGGAAAAGGTGACCCGATAACCGACCCATTTAAAGTTCGAGTTGTTCGGGTATGGGTTATTCGGGTTCGGGTTAGTTCGGGTCGGATTGTTTGGGATTTTGCTAGGAAAAGGTGACCCGGAAACTTAGTCCGGTTGTGTGTCTGTACATGACTGTCAGTTAACTCAGCTTTTTGAAGCTTTTTGAAGCAGACTGCATGTAGTTGATGAAGTATAATGTCAAGAGTAACAGAGTTCTCTTAAAGCTCTTTAAGCGGTGGTCCTGTGTGAAGTAGTTGTAAAATTACAAGAATAATCACTATTGACTTCAAAACTTCCAACATAAACAAAAATGCTGGCTCAGCCTTCGCTTTCGTTGAAAGTGTATGCTAAACTGGTATTTTTTTTCCCAAAAAGTTCAAAAAGTGACGCCTTAGCTGGCGCTTACGTAGGAAATCGGTGGCTCAGCCGATGCTTTTGTCAGAAATCAATGGCTTAGCTTGCACTTTTGTCGGCAATTGACGGCTTAGTGTGTTCACCTCAGCCGACGAAGCTTACTTGGTGCAATATGATTGGTTTAAGTAGCTTTCAAAAGTCTAAACGTGATGTCTATTTTGCAAAAAAAAAAGGGTCAAAGATGTATATTTTAGTTATTTTCTCTGTATTTGATAATTGTGTGTTGATTTTGTCATTTATCTACATTTGGGGACTTTTTAGGTTTAAATTGATTTTTGATGTTATTACATTAACGTAGGTACACTGGCTGTGTCTTCTGGATCTGATATGTTTGGATTAGAGCAACAGTCGAGAACGCAACAAACTGATAGAATGGGGAAAGAGTCATCTACAGTAGGTCTCATTTCCATATTTAGTTTAGTGAATATTTTTTTATATTTATTTATATCTCTAAACACTTTTAAAATATTTTCCAGTCTGAGCAGGGAGCATTATTTGAACACCGACGAGTTTATTGACGATGTTGCTGATGAGCTCAAAGCAAGACTCCCCAACAAATAATCATGGTATGTATGATTGATTATTATTTGTTGGTTAATTAATTATTAAATTAGTAATGTCTTTAAGTCTTTACCTAATTTCTTCCTTCCGAAAGAGTTACTTTTAGTTTTTTTTTATATAAAAAGATGGTAATTTTGACCTATTTACTTGCAAACGAGTTGATCCAGCTGTATTTGTATCTAAAACGGGTCAAATAAAACAATGTAAGTAAAATTGGGGTGGCTCAAATGGACTGAACTGGTATGGATATGTAAACTGATAATAACCGGTTTCACCTTTATTGACTACTTGAAATGCAAATGATTGCTTATTGGTTACATGGTGGTCTAGACTTGAGAGTCGGTTTCAAAGATTCTAAAGAGGTATTGTTCCTTATAAGTTTCACTTTATTGGCTTACCTCCTTTTATACTTATATCTTGGAAATAGACCATATAATTAGATGTAACAAATTTTGACCCATTTATATTGGGTTGTTTTATATGTAGATGGTTAAAAAATATAAAGCTATAAAATTTTATCTTAAATGAGTCAAAATAAGAGCTTGAAGTTACCCAAAGTGAGATGGGTTCAATGATTAGTATTTTTTTTTAATATTTTTTGCTGGTCTTTTATTTTCTGTACTTGTAACTGGCATTTTGGCGAATGCTATAAAAGATGCTACTAGACGACCAAGATCGGGTATCATTTAGGGCATGATTTTGTTTATTACTCGGTCGATGCTTCTTGAGTGGTGTTAATATGTGGGTAAGGATGAGCATGGTACCCGTTCGGTACCGGTACTGAAAAACGGGAAAAGTGGGTACCGGTACCGAACATACCGGTTCAGTACGGTACGGTACCGAAAAACGAAGAAAGTGGGTACCGGTATCAGTACTAATATACCCGGTACGGTTCGGTACCGGTTCGAAATGCTCATCCCTATATGTGGATATGTGCTTCTTTGGCTCAATTGCTAAACAATACAGACAACTGTAAGGAATAGCAACTTGAATCCAGTTTGGAATGAAGAGCTTATGCTTTCTGTTCCTCAGAATTACAAGCCTGTTAAAGTGGTAAGTCTAAATGCTTTCACTTATTATTCTCTTCTTAAAACTTCCAGAATTAGTGCATTTGGATCCATAATGCTTGAAATCTTGCCATTTTCATCCGAATCGTTAACTCCATCCATTTTTAACCACAAGTCGGGTGTTTCCGGCAATTAATCTTGCCATTTTGTTACAAATAAACAAAACAAATAGCTAAAATGACGAAAATGCCCTTCACTTAACGAGTTGGATGAAAATGACAAGAATTCAAACCTTTTTGCCTTCATATATGAACTTCATTTGGGTGATTGAGCAATCTGAAAGTGTTTTAATTGTATTTTATTATGATTCCATAGATGACAACAGCCATAGCCATTGGAGATGTTACACAGGAGGTTAAGATATTGCTCTGGTATAATTGTATTTTCGCTTAACGGGTCGTGCCTTGACCAGGTGAGCAGTTTAATATGTTTGATTTTTAAAATTTTGAAAAATATGTTGTGTCATAAGTTAAATTGTTCTGGTATAATACGTCAAATTTTAAAAGATCAAAAAACAATGAGCATCATGTTTTTAATTTAAACGTAAGTATTTTACATAGATCTCTATTCTTTGTTGTAAATTTGTAATCTGAGTGTATTAACATGCAAAAAAAAGTAAAATAATTAAAAACTTTTGGACTAAACATGGCGGGTTCATGTGCGGACACAAGTGAGAAAGATGCAATATTTAACTATAGGATGAGGTATCTACCCACTCAGCAGGTAATGCAAGTATATATAACATGACCTATCTAATTACTCGCGTCGAAAAAACTTAACCCTAACCCATGACCCACATAACCAGTCTAGATGTGTCAAACGGGTTGGCAGGTTGTAAATGGGTTGATAAATTATCTTATATTTTGTTCATTTTAGCTTTGATTAAAAGCGTTGGATCGCGCATTGATGATCGGTCATTTGAAACTGGATAAACTTGGTACTGATTTTGGTGGTTGCATTTTAACCTTTCGCAGATTTGTCGTGTTGAAGACATAGAGCAATGAGTGTCATCGTCAGCACAGAAGGTATGATAACTGCTTCCGAGTTAGGTATTTTTCTTTAAATTTTTAAGCAAGATCTACTTTATCCAAACTGCATGTATATTGACATATAAATACTTGAGATCGTTTCTGCAGGTTGTCGAAATGTTCTATATAGTTTATAATATTGTGTTGTTACTCACTTACTTTTTACATTTGTAGCAGGAAAACATTCTTCAATATGTCAAAAGTCAAGCTCCTATCACAACCGCTAACAATGATGATGCGAATACCAGTTGTGATAATAAAATAAACAAGCGTAAACTGGTTGACGTCTATAATTCTCCAACTTCAAGTAACGTCAAGGATTCGGAGAAAGTTAGCAAGAAAGAGGTTGAGCTTCGTATATCTACGGATTTAAAATTAGTTTTTATGTTTCTTACGTCTTAAACATTAGTCTTAAACATTGTTTTTTTTTTATTATTTCTGTTTGTTGAGTTTACTGTTTGATGCTTATTTTGTTTTCATATGTATGAATAACTCTTACCATTTTTAAAGCAAATAATTTTGTTTTTATTTTAGCTAATCGTCCTTACATTTGACGTTTAAGACTTTTATCACATTGGTCAAAATACTCTATGTACTTTTTATTATTGAAAACTAAATTTTCTTAACTCGGGATGTTCTCGGGTGATAACCTAGTATGAGATAAGTATAGATTTGAGGATACCTTATATGAATGACACGTGTCCAAAACTTGGTTTCTTTTATTTTAGTAGATAGATTTTAGTTAGAGAAATTATTGAGATAAAATTATAAACTTTTTTGTTTCTTTCCTTTTTGAAACTTTCCGAAACTTAAAAAGGTAGACAGCGGTTTAAATTGGTTTGATCTTTCCCAATCATCCTGACTGGAACTTGTACGCTGGGCCAAATGGGTTGAGTCTTTCCTCAACCCAGCTAGCAAAGCTAAGGTATGATCTGAGGAGGGTAAGATGTAGACAGCCCTACCTCTACCCCATAGAAATAGAGAGGCTGTTTCCGATAAGACCACTGGCTTGATAATAATAAAAATAAAGATAATTTACTAAAAATTATCCACGTCGAATTATTTTTGGTCCAAAGGAAAACTCTGGAACACAACCAAATGCTTAAATCTCTTTTTTTACTTCGTTATCTTTCTAGACCGGGAAGAGAGGATCTAAAATTCCTAAGTTGTATTTTCACTAAAAGTGCTCCCTACCTAAAGCTCTAGAAGCTTATAATTGGAAATACCTTTTTGAGTTAAATGTTTGGTTGGTCCCTATGGTTTTCAAAAATTGCAGACTTGGTCCTAGTGGTTTATTAATTATACGCTTGGTCCCAAAACTTGTCAAAAATGCACTCGGTTGGTCCCCAACCCTAACATCAGTTAAATTTCTCAGTTAACTATGTATGAAATGACTATATTACCCTTGAACAGTTAAAAACCTAAAACTAAAAATTAAAAAAATTAAAACACAGTATATGTATATGTATGAACATTCTGCATCATCTTCATCACCATCATCATCTTCATCACCAACCCTCCTCCCTCTTCTCTCCCGTTTTTCCTGCCACAGCCCACGCGACAACCACCTGCACCTTCAATTATCAACTTCCCGTGTCAACTTCCCCTCTTTCGCCAACTTCAGCAACGGAGATCAGAAGCGAAGAGAGAGGAGAGAGACGACAAGAGAGAGAAGAGATCGGAGAAGATGGTGAAACGGCGGTAGCGTCGTCGCTCACGGCGGCGGCGGTGGAGGCACAGGCGGTGGTGCTTGATTCAGGTGGAGGCACAGGCGGTGGTGCTTGATTCAGATGATGATGGTAATGAAGATTTCTTGCCGACTCCAAATTCCCTCAATCTCGAACCCTAATTTTCAACAACATCTTCATCATCTCCATCAGGTAACATCGTCTTTCAATCCAACATCTTCATGGTGATGAAGATGATGACGCTGTGGTTTTGCACAACAACATGTGGGGGTAATTCTTTCTCGTTAAATTGAGTACCGTAATCCCCATCTCTCTGTTCTTCAAGCGAATTAAGAAGATTCAAAGCTTCATCGAGTTTAATCTTTAAGAGGGAATCGTTTGATGAGGATAAATTGATGAATGGGTTTGATGAGAATGATTGGGTGAGTGTAAATTGATGAATGGGTTTGAAGATGATGCAGATAATGATGGAGATGAAGATGATGCAGTGAGTTTTGTTAATAAGCAAGGGTAGTTTGGTCATTTAACATGAACTTAACTGAGAAATTTAACTGATGTTAGGGCTGGGGACCAACCGAGTGCATTTTTGACAAGTTTTGGGACCAAGCGTGTAATTAGTAAACCACTAGGACCAAGTCTGCAATTCCACAGGGACCAACCAAGCATTTAACTCTACCTTTTTATATCCGTTCATGATAGATGTTTTTTTTTTTTTTGTAGGTGTATATAATAATAGACTGGTTTCAAAATTTAGGCTAAGTGTTAATGAATGCAAAGAGGAGCCATAATAGAGTGACATCCAAAAATTGTATGATCGCGTGAAGCGAAACATGGATTCCCAAGGATACTAGGCAGCATCGATCGTACATATTGGTCGTGGTGTAATTATCTTAATGCGTGGCGAGGTTAGTTCAAGTTAGGTGATCATGGATATCCGATAGTAATGCTAAAAGCTATGGCGTCACATGATCTATGGATTTGACATGCTTTCTTTGGTGTTATCAGTTCAAATAATGAGTGAGACCTAATTCTTAACTTGGTTTTAAGAGTAGAATACAAACACATATATTATTTTGCTGACGGAAAATAACCTGAATACGAAGTAACTGTCAAGTCTTCCACATTTTCGGAAGGTGAAAAACAAAAGAAATTCAAGGCAAGCCAAGAATCTGCAAGAACTGATATTGAACGAACATTTAGTGTTTTAACTACGACGTCACATATAGTGCAAAACCCGTCGCATGCACGGTCACCCAAAAAACTGAGGCACGTAATGTATGCTTGTATCGTATAGCATAACATGATTCCTGAATATGATGTTCTAACGATACGTCAATGCGGTGAAAATGACATTGATGAGAATGTTCAATTAGTTGATGAAGCACAACAAGAAGTCTAATATGTGGGTGTTACACAACCAAAATACCCACAACAAACTTCGTACGGATTTCATCGAACATATTTGACTATTCGGTTGTATCAATGAAAACTAATTATCTTGTATATTTTCTAATTATGTAGTTTTTTTAGTAATGTAGTTTTGTTTTGTTTTTAATAAGGTAGCTTAAATTTTTAATTTTTTTACTAATATTTTTTTTCATTTTAATTATTAACTATTTTAAGTTAATTAATCTTAATGTTTAAAAATTAAAACAATTCAAATGTATTAAAAAGTGCTGTATAATATAGATTGATGGATTGAGGTAAAGGATGAAGTAAAGGGTGATGTGGCGCAGAACTGAGTAAAAATAGATAGATGAGAGATTAATATAAAAAATAACCTTATAAATAGATTAATATAATAACCTTATGTGACTTGACCCAAATACGAAAAAATGATTACCTCTTCTTGCACTTTCTCATTCACATACGCACGTAATATACATGATGCATGGATATATTTACAAATATGCATTTAGATCTACAATGATGATGGCTGATATGATTCTTGAGACTCCTAACATGTGGAAAAAGGAGGTCGATCTGGTGTTGATGACAACCGCTTAGTGGATATGGAAGACTATAAAAGAGAAGGAATTTAACAACAAAGTCATTATTGTATCCAGGGCGATAGAGAACATTGACGAAGATAATTTTCTTTGGATTAGAGACATGTCTTTTTTTTTTATATGGTAAATTGGAAGAGGTCATCTGATTTTAATATTCGTGATGTAATTATGTCACTTTGGTTGTCCTTAAGATTAACAATTTTTGGCTGGCCTCTTTTTTTCAATATAGAGATTAGCTGTGAAAGAAAATAACTACAAATGCAAGCAAACATGTACATAGATTACATTATAGAAATTTCTAAAAAGAAAACATTTAGGTATAAGCTAGACGAGTAGACATACACATGGGCCTGAATTTGGATCAATTGTATGGCAATGAGATAGATCCGTCATTGAAACGAAATTTGGCAGTTTGTCCCTTTTTGATGCCGTTTTCTTCTATTTATAAGTGGATTCTTGTTCTTAATAGAAGGTGGTTAGGTATGTAATGTTAAATCAATAGCTGATGTACCACAAAAGCTTTTTTTTTTAATGGCAAGGAACGATGTGTCAACCACCGTGACACCGAGAGCTGTGGTCAAGGTCGACTACTCGACCGCCGTCAGCCCCTTGGCTCTTCAAGATGTGTGGAAACCCGACCTTCACCTACCCGAAGGCACGACAGTGGAATAATCGGTAAATCCTCGCCTCCCATCTAAGACGAATCGGCGCCACCCGTATTCGCCCTCTTGGATGCCGCAGAAAATAATGGCGATAATAGGAGTCGAACTTGGGTCACAAGAAACACCAAGTTTTTCTCCAACCGTTATTGGCGATGTACCACAAAAGCTAATAAGCATTATTTGCATGAAAGAGGTCGGCCATCTATACATTTATTTTTTAGTATGAGATCTGTAAATATGTTTTGTTTTCCATTTCTTATATATATGTTTATTTAGGAGTCGGAGATTTAGGTTTCCACATTTTAATTTGTAAAACTATATTGAAAAAAAAGAGATGTTTTGAAACTTCTTTTTAATGGTTTAAAGTTTTAGTTATTTATTAAAAAAACATGAACATAAATTATATGTTATGTAGATTAGTAATTTGCGTATTTTGTTAAAACCAAAACAAAAATCCCAACCCAATATTCTTGGTATATCTGGCCATAATATAATTATTTATGAGCTCAAATTTAATGACATTAGTTGATTTGAAATGACATATACTTCTTGAGGCCCAACTACCAAATCTGGTCAAGCCCAATGTTAATATACTTTTAGAGAGGTGTTAAGTGTTATAAAATGGGCCTAAACCTCAAAAATACAGTAGGGTTGTAGTTTTTATTTTGCTCAGAATTATTGGCTCGATGTTTTCACTAATTGTGGTGATTGAAACACTTTGGATCAACCAAATATTGAGATTCTTGAACCCAAAAAATAGATATTACAATCTTCAATGTTAGAGCTCACCTTTTCAGCTAAAAATACTTTTACGTTAAATACAAAGGATCCTAATCGTAAAAAGTGTAAGAAGGATTTATAAAGTGACAAGTGTTCAATAACCTAAAAAACCCACTACAAAAAAAAAAAAAAAAAAACCTTAAACATCCACCACCACCAAAAACCTAACCCCCCCCCCCTCCCCATCACCCACCCCCCCCCCCAATTTTTTTTTTTTTTTTTGCCGAGGGGGTGGGGGTGGGTGTTTAGTTTTTTTTTTTAGGTTTTTGGGGGTGGGAGGTTAGGTTTTTTTAGGTTTTTTTTTTTTTTTTTTTTTGGGGGGGGGGGGGAGGTGTTAGGTTTTTGGGTTTTTTTTGTGAGGTATAGTTTTTTTTTTTTCTTTGCCGGGGGGGGGGGGGGGGGGGGAGGGGGGGTTTAGGTTTTTGGGTGGTGGTGGGGTGGGGGTGGGTGTTTAGGTTTTGGGTAGTGATGTAGTGGGTTTAATTTTAGGTTATTGGACACTTGTCACTCTATAAATC
Organism: Helianthus annuus; assembly: GCF_002127325.2. Classification (NCBI taxonomy): domain Eukaryota; kingdom Viridiplantae; phylum Streptophyta; class Magnoliopsida; order Asterales; family Asteraceae; genus Helianthus; species Helianthus annuus. Next base: position 5,168,082 of record NC_035449.2, read on the forward strand.
CTTCTTACACTTCTTACAATTAAAAGCCTTTGTAGAATAACTTGACCCCGTTAATAATACTCATTTACTATGTGTTATTTACGTATGTGATAGTCGAGTGACATCGACTCGCCGAACATGTTCATAAAGTGACACCAGTAAAAGAATACTAGGTCAGCCATTGGGCATATGATATAGTTTCTGTTTATAAAACTGTTAAAAGTAGTTTAAAGAATAATATAAAAAAAACCCTTTACTATCTTAAAAGATAAAGTCGGTGGGGTTTTCCACTTTGTCTTATTCCCCTAAACTTGTACAATATTGCATTTCTAGCCTCTTAGCTTTGCTACGGCTTCTCCACTTTTGGAGTAATCAATTTTAGTCACTTATCTAACTTTACTATTCTTCTACTTTAACAATTGACATTTTTAGCCCCTAACTTTTTACTAATTTAAATTTCCTTCGACAACATTCGTTCGTTAATTTCTTTTGTTTACCCATATCATTTTTTATTACTTAAAAAACTATTTTTCCATGCATATTTTCATGTACGTATTCGTATAAATTTAAGGTTGTCTACGTTTCAACATAATATTTTTTCTGGAAATGAGTTAGATAAAATATGATACGTTTTTGTTTAAAAAACATTTTTACGTGCATATTTTTATGTATGTGTCTGTATCAATTCGAGTTGGTCTACATTCGGATATATATTTTTTTTAATATAATACGTTTTCTTACTTATTTTATATACGTTTTCATAAATTTTGATCCGAACAGAGTGGAGTCAAACTGTGGTTTTTTTTTTCTTTTTTCCAAAGCTTTAATTAATCCTATAGAATAAGTTATGATTGTACGAGATATATTCAATTTACTTTACGTTATGATCCAATCGCAATACTTATATAGGTTACATTGAGTTCAGTCAGATATGTCGACACACGCATTTTCGTATGGTTAACGCATCATCTAATACTTGAACAAATACATTCGATGTTTGTGATGTACTCGCGCCGTAACGCCCGCGAGCCTTATTACTAGTTATTATTATTATGTTAAAATATATTCTGCCTAGTACTAGTAGTAGTTACAAGCAATTTTCACTTGAAAAGAAATGAATTAATATATTGTTATTTGTTAAAAGTCATAAAGTGGTGTTGCACGAGAAACATCCAGCCACTACCAATCTCTTTCAGCCAATTGGCCCACTGCTGTGGCGGCTCTCTTATCCTTCGTGGATATGGTTAACGGTTGGGATTCAAACTTGTTTCAGATATTTATCTATTATTATTACTATTAATATATTATATCATAATGATTATAAAAGTTAAATAGGTATTTGATTTTGGTTGACAAATAGGAAGTCGAGTGATAGAGACATTAGGGTATTTGATTTATTGTAATTAGGATATTAGAAGAATGAAATTCGACTATACTGATTTTAGCAAGGGAAATTAGAAAAATCAACAAGTTGATCTTCAAAGTTGAATAAATAGAAATTCAAATTTAGCCCTTAGAATAATGAATAAGCCGAAAGGTTCATGGTGAAGTAAATAAACAAGTTGACTTTGAAAGTCGGAGAAATAGATATTTAGGGGGAGCAGGGCACCCTCGGTGACCCGTGCGGGGACCAACCCCACCGAGCGGGGCGGTGCCGCCATCCAGGCGGGGAGCTGAATCGGGAAGCCCATTTCGGGGAGGGGGCACCGAAGAGGGAAGGAGAGAGAAGGTGGGCCACCCTTTTTCCAACCAATGAAAACTTTCTTTTTTTTGAATAAAAAAACAATTCCCCTAAAAGGGGAGTGCCGCCATCAAATTGGGGTGCGAATGGAGTTTAAGATGAGAGTTGACGTGGCATAACCTGATTGGGTGTGCGTAAGAGAGGGGACTCCCCTAAGAGGAGAGTGCCCCTCTCACCCTTATATTTGGCCCTTGGAATTATAGAAAAGCTCAAAGGTTCGTGGTGAAATAGAATTAGGTCCCCAATAAAATCTACAGGAAAAAAAAAACGTGTAAAGCGAAGGCTAAGTAGCCGGCAGATGAAAAAGCAAAGGCTAAATAGCTGGAGGTTATCAGCCCACGCTTTTTACATGTGTTTCAATCTAACTGACTATAATACGGACCTTATTGTACTTTAATCTAATCCTATTTGGCATCTCCTGGTTGGCTCTCTTTCTTTTTTTGTTTTGTTTTTTTTTAAACGACGAAACTTCTATGTATAAATATAGAAAATCAGGCCAACAAGAAACTGAATACCCGACATTGCAACACTACATCGCGGATATTCAAATCAATACATCTATCACAATTAAGATTACAAAATTTTGATCTATCCAATATCCAAAGAAACGAGTTGTCTTTGATTGTTTCGGCCGTTCCGTTGAAGTGAATATGATTGCCATTAAAGGTGCTTTCGTTTCTAGCTTTCCGTATCTCTCATGACGCTACTTGTAAGACCGCTCCTATAATTTTCTTCCAAGACTGATCTATTTTTAAGTGTGGGATCTAACCCAAAAGTTTAGGGACATCCCAATTTTTTTTTTCGGATCCGCCCCTACTATTTCTTCAAAGACTAGATATGGATGTCTATTCTTCCAAACTTAAAGGTCAATTTGTCGAATTTAGTAATTTTCCCTTTTAGTAGAATTTGGGTTTCAAGTAATTTTAAATTTTGTTATTTTGATCAGGTTCGACCCATGTTTTCAAATTTCAGGTCCTAAATAATTTTTTGTTTATCACAACACATGTTTCTATTTATCTATTCTCATAATGTGGTTCATTTAAATCAGACCCCATTATAATTGGTTTCCCAATTGTTAATTCATATTTGAATTTAGTTTTAGAATTTTAAATTAACCCATAAACACCCGTAACTTGACTTATATTTCCAAGTTATGTACCAAGCACATATATTATTCATTTTATATTTATTAATATTTAAGTTGATGTTCATTCGTTTGTTTTAAAAATCACCAACATATTTCGTTTGAAATTACAAAATTTTCACATTCAACTCATTTAATATGTAACTAGAACTTCCCCGTTGCGGCGGAAAATCCGTATTCGATTCATTACTTACCGTTATTAGTTTCAACACATTATTAGTTTTTCGATATATTGTGGCTAATTGAACAATTCATTTTGGTATAAGACGATTTTAAAACCATGCTATAAACCAAAATTATGAAGAACGACCCCATTGATTCAAAAAAACATCGATAAAAAATGCATGTGCGGTTAAGCCACACGGTGAACACCTGGTTGCATACATACATGCACACGTTTACGTTCTTCTATTATTTAACAGAATTACACTACACAAGTTACTTTTGTTTATTATTATTATTAAACAGTAATATAATTTCTTGTGTTACAGGAATACCTATAAAAAATAAACACTAATAATTTACAACAATATCTATTTTTTTTGCATTCAGTCTTTACTATTTTTATTAGCTATAGTATTCAAACAAGGGTGAGAGCCACATAAAAAAATTGAAAATGTTCCTGAATTGAAGCTTGCATTATAGTATTCAAACAAGGGTGAGAGCCACAGAAGATTAAAGAACACTATATTGAGAATATACATGATTTTAATGTGTCTAATGCTATAATTAATAATTTTGTATCAACTACCAAATTATTGAAGTAGTTACAAATTAAGAAATTACATTTGAATAAAGAAGCCGTGAACATTCTAACTGAATTATACTTGTCTAAACTAAATCATTTACTCTTGTTACTCTTTAATCATATATATAAAACTTTTTATTATAATATATATAGATATTTCATAAAAAGTTTGTGACTTATTACATTATTAATTATAAAACTAATGTTATTATTTATCACCTTTAGTGTCAAAAGTTTCTTTCAACTTTCCCCCTAGCATTCAATATCCTGATTGAATTTGTAGACTAAATATCTCTTTTTAATTGGTTTATTTGACAAATTAGTCCACAACTCACACCTACAACCACCAATGTACTTGTTATATTCCAACTATAATTTCTTAAAACTCTATTTTCAGAAGAAAAAAAAATAAAATAAAGAAAAAGAAAGGCATACAAAACATGACTTTTCATCATCCTTCTGCAAGAAGATGACCGAAGACAAAACCTCAAAACCCTCATACAGCGAGCATTAGCCATTGCAAAGTTTTAGACTCGATAAGCATGGGCGGTTCTTTCCATGGGCCAGGCGGGACCCCTTTCCGTCGTAGTGTAAATTTTACCGAAAATTTCTGATTTTTTTATGTACTGTAATATGTTGCATTTTGAGAATCCAGCTCCCCTTATTTTATCGAAAACTAAGTTCGAGATCCACTCATGCGGATAAGCGATATCACATCTCGATTTGTTGGTTGAGGTTCATAGAGTCTCAACCAGGGACGGAACCAGAGGGGGGTTAAGAGGGTCCGCTGACCCCTCAACCACGAATATTTATTAGATTTCTATATATAAAACCGAAGATTTTTCTAGAAAAAAAAAAGATATGATTTTGACTCTTTACTTGTAACCGATAGAAATAAAAGCCTTATAATGACCCCCCGATAAAATAGTTCTGGTTCCGCCACTGATCTCAATCGATCTACCATGCACATTGCAAGCCATAATACAATTACTTAATTTTCTGCGATTTAGCACCCATCATATTAGTTTCAGATCGTATGTTGTATATATAAATGAATTTCATTGCAATTTAATGTAAATTGTTGTCCTTTTTGGTTGACAATGTGCACACGTTTGGTTGTTGGGCAAAGTTTTATCATCTTTCATACATCCAACTATTTATAGTCGCACCATGTATGGCCCAAATAAGTTTTGAACGATTAAATAATGTTATTTTAGATCCTATAACCAGCAAACTTAGGTTAGTTAAGACAGAGACAATAAAAAAAGAGTATTACATTAATGATAGTTAAACAAAATTAAATTAAAATTATATACATATTTAATTTATGTTAATAGTTTCTAAACTTGGTCACATGATTTTAATATATTTATTACATCAGAAGACTTCAAAAGAGTTCACATTTCCGATTAAATCAACTATCTTTTCTTTTCTTCAAAATCATAATTTATAACTCAAAATTTGAGGTGTAAATTGTGACCGAACTTACGGTATAAAGGAAGCTTGACAACTAAAAACACGTTAAAGAAACTTAAACGGTATATGTTAATTCATCTCGAGGTACTATCTTTTAGTTTTTCTTTTTTCTTAGGTGATTATCTAAAAGCATGTGTCTCACCATTGGCGGAACTTGAACAACTAATGTGGGGAGCCGAAAATATTACACAAAAAAGCCAATTTCTTTTCGCCATATAAAGACCATAAATCTAAAAAAAAAACAAAATCCCTAGTTCTTCTTTTTCAGCCCAGAATAGTTTAAAAAAATAAATGGGCTAACGCTTATACTTCTAACCAAAAAAATTGAGGGGACGGGAGAGATGGCCCCCTCTAGCTTGCCTCAAATGCATATGTACAGTCTAAACAAATAATAGAGAGGATGTGAACAAAAAACATTCCAAAAGAATGTTTTGAAAATATGTTAAAATCAAATTTCAAAACATGTTAAATGAGCACCTTAAGCCTAGGGTGATAGACACTAGAAGGTACATTGTCTCTTAGACAACTTTTTGCACCGTGTGACATATAAATATCCAAGATAGTGCCGTAAAGGTACAATGCTTCATCTTAAGGCTATGATACTCACCATAAGCTTACGGTGCCAAACTGCCAATGTACCAATCATGCACAACCACAAGTACATTCTCACTAAGTTCCTCTATCCAATAACCATATAACTAAATTTCACAAATTCAAAACTAAATTGTGCATAGCTTAATCATGGTATATCTACCAAACTACTTGCACATTTACACGCACAATACCAATCCATTTATAATGGTCAGAATCATTGTTATTTGGAAATTAGTAAGAAGAATGGTTCCTAAATGTTTAATATCAAAAACAAAAGAGTAAATTACATTGATTGTCCTTGTGTTTTGGAGCAAATTACAAATTTTATGCTTAACTTTTTAAAAGAGTAAAGTACACTAATAATCCCTATGGTTGATCAAAATTTTGGATTTGGTCCTTAGATTTCCAAAAGTACACGGATGGTCCCTGCGGTTTGCACTTTGTAACACATTTAATCCCCAACTTTAGCCACAAGTGAGATGGTCCCTATGGTTTGCACTTTGTAACACATTTAGTCCCTAACTTGGACCTGCTGAAACCTTTAGATTTTTTAGCCGGGGACTAAATGCGCTAAAAAGTGCAAACCACATGGACCATTCGTGTACTTTTAAAAAGCTAGAGACCAAATCAAAAATTCTGGTTAATCACATGGACTATCCATGTACTTTACTCTTTTTAAAATTTTACGAATATGGTCTCAATTGCTTGTTTTCTTTCATGCATGGTCCAATAATCTAACGATAGTTGATTTTTCTATTAAGTTTATGTAAAGTACCATTTTGCTTTTTCATCCATATGTCCAATAACAAACAAATTCATTGCCTTGTATTTGGACTCCCCAATTATGGGAAATCGTCAATATTAAACAGAAGGAGGTGGTTTGTAGCGTCCAAAGAAGATGTCGATTTCACACATATTGCTCTTATATGCCCCTTAAACTATCCCTCATTGGGTATGGTATATTAAAAGGCATTTTTAAGATGTTAAGGGTAAATTGGTAAATTCATATTAACTTAGCAGAAAGGTGACTATCCTTAACCGATTGGACCATGGATGAAAGGGAACCCTGCAAATGGAGACTAAACTCGTAATATCAAAAGTGTAGAGACCAAATCCGTAAAAGTATTTAATAATATGTTAAACATATACAACGATGTGTCTAAATTTGCTCGATATACTATTATAACGCGTTTTGAGGTAAAAGTTTATAATTGTGTACATCAAATCCATTAAGAGGGTGTGCGTGCTAATTTGATTCACATAAACAAAATCATTTTGTCAATCCATAAACACTTGATGCTTAGTAATTAGCATTAGCATGGGAAAATGAATAACCTCTTATAACAACCCTCAAATGACATTAACGTCCAATTATGCCCATAGCTTTATAGCCTAGTGACATTTTGGGGGTGAGATAAGGTTTTGGGACCAATTAGTCTTGGGTTCGATTCCCACAATGGGGGTTTTTCTCATATATATTGAGTTTCCTCCTGAATTGGTGTATACACAATATGCCTAGTGGAGATGAATATGATCGGATGGTTTCACTGGTGGCACGATAATACTCCAGTGGTCCGTCAGTGATCCACATTTGTTGTTCAAAAAAAAATTAACGTCCAGTCATATCCACACAACACGTTTAGAAAAGGTCAAAAAGGTGGATGCAACAAAAATTTATGCAATTACTTAAAAGAAAGTGGCACATAATTGGGGGTAAGTTTTCATGCAATTTCCATATAATGTGAAATATCTTTTTGGTTTCCAATAATATCTTTAATCTTCCTAACAATTTTTGGTTTCCCAATAATATCTTTAGTCATCTTGCTAGACAAGAAAAGGTTTGGTGTCCACTTATTGCCAAGTACCAAGGTTCAATAATTGACTTTTCCATTAACCTATTAGTTGACCAAGCTAACTTTCGTCGAATTTTCTACCCCATTTCTAAGGACATAATGGCAATTTACACACATTATAGCAACAATTGGTTAATTGCAATTAGCCAATTAAGACCTTTCCTTAATATTAGGTATAGAAGTCCTTAATTTTGGGTGTGTTTAAACAAATAAAGTGTACGACCTAATCAACTTCCTATTTTGAGGAATCTTTTGACAAAACTAGCTAAACAACAAATGAAATTGCGTTAAACAACCATGTAATAAATAATATGAACATGTATTAATTTATATTCATAAAGATTATAATATGTAAAAGAGACCGCTAAAGCATTCATTATAAGTTTATCAAAGAGACCGCGAAAGTGTTCATTATTCTTGAAAGAAGTTTATCAAGTAATCTCTTAAGCTACAATTTCCTACTACTAACAATTTAAAGTAGGCTATTCACAAGATTGAAATTGAAACGTTGACACTTGATTGGACCAGAGACCGGTAGTGAGTAAAAAAACAGATCGGAGATGGGCTTGTTATAAGGTTGGTCAGTTCCAGCTCGGTTCGGGTTGGTCATGTGGTTCATAATCTAGTTTGGGATTGATTGCTAGACCCAAACTACATGATGTTTTCAGGGTGGTTTATACTTTATAGAGTAAAGATTACTTAGTACACGGGATGTCCGATAAAGTTTTCCTTAGAGCTTAGCATTTTGGCATTAAAGCTTGTCGATCAATATTAGAAAACATTATATTTTTGTACAACTTTTACTAAAAGTCAAATATTGAATTAAAAAGGTAATTTATATATATAATTTATCATTACAAAAATGTTCAAAGGGTTATTTTAACTCCTGTACGGGTAAAAATAAAATTATGGATTTCTTATTGCTCAAACACATGATGTTAGATTTGTTAGATTTCGACGTGGTAAATTGGATTTTAATAATACAAATCATACATCATTGATCGATAATTATCCGTACTACCAATGTAAGAAATAACATTAATGCAAACTCACTGTAATGAAAAACTAACATTGTACGCCCCTTCCTTCGATTTATGTCTTTCAAAATAGTTTACAACGTTGTGATTGATATAGAAAAAGCAACCAATTATTCATTAGGGATAAAATAGTTTACAAACATTGTGGTTGATATAAAAAAGCAACCAAATGTTCATTAGAGATTTTTATTGCATTATGCATTATTATTGGTTCATAAGTTATAATATGTATTCTTTTTATAAGAGATAAACATCCAATATTCCAATTCACTCTAAAACTTTATAAAATATAGTTTTATCTAACTAACGAATAGAAAATGCATATAATGCAATGGTCATCTTTCACTTGGTGGTTTACCATATCACCTCACATCAGCAACACCTTTATCATTCAAATCAAAAAAAAAAAAAAAAAAAAATCTAAACAATTCGACTTTCACCCATCATTATTTTTTCCACTTCACTGGCACTTTGTATATTCATTTTTATAATTAAATTATTGTTATAATGAATTATTTACTGTTTCATGATGTTACTAGTTTACATATACACAAACTTATAGGTATATACAAACTTGGTTGGAGTTGGATAAAAAGTTCAAAATTTCTATAAATATAATATAAAAAGTTATAAAACACCATAATATCAACCTTAAGAGACCTAAAACCCACAAATAACATAATGAAGATTACTAAAACATCATATTTGTGGGATTTTGTTGTGTGTTTTGGATGATAAGGTTTTAATTATCGAATAACTAACATTAATTATCATGTTGTGTTTTATATTCATAGTTCTATGATGGTGTGTTTGATTTTTTTATAAAGGGTTAGGGTTTGAATATAATGTTTTAGTAATCTTCACTCATTTATTTGTGTGTTTTATGGCTAAAATTGTAGAGTTTTATGACTTTGTACACTTTTTAAAAGTTTTAGACTTTTTAGCCGAACTTCACCATAAACATATATATATCGTTACAAGTCCATACCAATTATCAAATTTTATTAAAAAACTATACATATAACATAATTTATATTTCGTCATCATAAATAGAAAAAAAAAACTATACATATAGCATAATTTATATTTCGTTATCATAAATAAAATAATACATATAAGTCCAAACACATCATAAGGAAAAAACTAAAATGGCTAACACTCGTCCGTAATTTCTTTCGTCCACATGAATATACCCACAAAATGTAACATTTGTCGCTTCCCGTATTCTTCACCGTCAGAGTAGCATCAATGACCATTTCTCTTATCTTTCACCATCACAGTAGCATCAATGACCAGTTTCATTACAGATGCTCTAATAACTTTATATATTTATTTTCTACAGCTCAATTAATGCAATTATCATCTTACAAGTGTAAAGAATATTCTAATTACGATAATAGTTATCTATTTTTTTTTTTTGAAAGGTGAACTTCATTAAACAACCGAACCCGCAAACCGGGACGGCAAGAGAAACAAAAACTTACATATTCACAAATTTACACCAATCCCCCCAATCGGAATTACCTTTCTTCGCTCTATACTTATACCAAAAGAAACTGACTATCATGACTTCACTAAACACCTCCTCGACACTACTCTTTTTACCGTTAAATCTTAGGTTGTTCCTAGCTTTCCATAGCACCCAACACGTGGTAAGAACAATACCGTGAATCGCGTTCCTGTCCGCCGTCCTTCTCCACCCCATCTTATGGATTTCGGTTAAATCTCTAAACGAAAAGATGAAGAACTTCGGTATTTTGCACCAAAAGCTAACCTTCTCCCACACTCCCAAGGCTAATGGACAAGCTGTGAAAATATGGGAAACCGAATCCAGGTCTTCGTTGCAGAAGTTACATCCGTCGCCGAGCACCACCATTCCCCTTTTTTCTAACGCCTCAACCGTTGGAATTCTATTCAAGTCCGCGCGCCACGCGAAGATATTACACTTTTTTGGGACCCATTTACACCAATCCATTACGAATCTATCGCTGAAATCCCGGTTAGACACCATGAGGTTTTTCACGGCCGCCACCGAAAACTCCTTAGCTCCACTACCCAGCCATTCCCACCTGTCCGGGCCGTTGGAGAGGCAGGCCGCCGCCACCGCTGCCTTTAAAGAGAGCCAATCTGCCGATTCATCCGGAGAATCCGGGTCATGTTTCCAGAGCCAGAGGCCATCCCCCTCCAACCGATCTTTCACACAACAGGATTTAACAACCTCTAGAGAAAAAAGAGAAGGAAATTTATCTTTGAGCGGGATGTCGAAAAGCCACGGATCTAGCCAAAAAAGAATCTTCTCTCCCGTACCCACCATGAACGGGATGTCGAAAAGCCACGGATCTAGCCAAAAAAGAATATTATTTTGAGCGGGATGTCGATAATACTTATCTATAATTTTCTTTGAGTTGCAATGAATGATGAAACACCATGAACTAAGGTGGCAACAATGCATTTTAAGAGGAATCCCATAGCCACCTCACCCTTCGTAACTAACAACTCATTGTAGGAACGATCCAACTCACCATACCATCTTTTGTGGTATAATATAATATATTAAAAACTAAAACACATTTCTTATGTATAAATAAAATAATATCTTCTTGAATTATGCATAATTATTAGAGCGTTTTAAATATTTATCACAAGCTATTTCTTCAATGTAGAAATTCAAATGAAATCATTATATCAAACTTATATTCTGTGTCATGATTAAAGTGTAGATTCTAACCACTTAATATTAATTAATATTTATAAATATACCACTTTATATATACATGAGTTGAAAGAAAAAGATCCAACTAAAAGCCTACTGAACTAGAAAATTACATTTTTGGTCAAAAGATGGTTTTCCATATGCTTTATTCCTGATAGGAGTATTGAATTCTTGCATAAAATTCGTCCGATTATTAAAACACTACCCAACAAATAAGGACTAAATATATGTGTTATTGTTTATTATAATAAAACTAGTATTCTACAAGATTCAATAAGAAATGGCCTGTGGCAACTTAAATAATCTTCTTTTAGCTATTTATATATTATAACTATTTTTTTTGACGTCACGTGTTGCGGTAAAACCAGACAAATAATAATGTAAAATAAACGTGATTTGAAAATAAAGCATGTTGTTTATAAAGCTACACCATTAAAACGGTTTAGTTTATCATCGCACCGTTTTATCATTTACGATAATAAATAAATACTTGGTCCCCTTTCATCACAAACAATTGCACACACACACAAGCCATGTCTATGTGGTTCTTTCCAATTGAACATTAACACTTGTCACATAAAACCTAAAACCCATGAGGAGCACTCTTTCTCTTAATTGTTTACAAACTTCTTAGTGATTTGCAATTTAATTTTAGTTTCATAAACCAAACCAATCAAAACTTGAGATTGCTTTTAAACATTTTAGTTTTAATATTCATAATTCACAAACTACTTAGCAAACACATTTTCCACAAACTCCCTATATTTGATACCTATTTACCATTATCTACTTAGTGTATTCGGGTTATTTTTGAGTGAGACTTCGACCTCACATCACTTCTTAAGGGCAAAATCGAGGCTTCGTGCTTTGTTGCTTTCTTTGGGCAGTTCTACCAGGAAATCTGCTATGACTTGACCTTTTAGCGAGCCTTTCGTTCGAAAGTGATATCAAAAGCACCGAGTTCGACGGCCCATTTTGCCGTTCGGCCGGACTCCTCTTGTTTCCGTAAAACATGCTAGATCCTTTGATCGGTCCGGAATTCGATTGGGTGAGCCTGTAAATATCGACGTAACCTTCGAGAGGCATGTACTTGTCACACCCCGATATTTACACGTTTCACCGGTGGGGAGTATCGTGACGTAATTGATATCATCATAGTCAAACAACACAATATATAAATGCACAGCGAAGCAAAAGATAAAAAATATTACAATCCGAATATAAAGTAATATCAAGTATTACAACGGAAGGTAAAGGATCCACAGGCGGATCAAATAAAAGGAGAAACTGTTCAACAGTCTTTAGACGCCTAGAACTTGCAAGATTCCTTATTAACGCCCTGAGCTTCCAGCCAATTTCGTTCAGTACCTGTCACTTAACCTTTTTGGAAAATACGTCAGTTTACACTGGTAAATACAATTAACCGACTCATTTGAAAAGGTTTAATAAAATTGATTTGAATGCACAAGGCATAACATATCTTTTATAACTTGGGACAATTATATTATAATCTTGTATACAAATTTACATGTTCGTTGTACGTTCAGGGCCCGATGTAGAAACCGAGTCAAGATTAACAGACACGCCACAAGTATAGGCCTACAAGAGAGTGAGATACCATTTCCCTTATGCACTGTCAGGGGTATGCCTACACCTCGTGCATAAGACGTGGCAATTTTATAATACAATGATGTCAAGGATATCCGGGACATGGTCATTAACCCCTAAAGGCTTTTATTTCAAACAATACAGATTAAAGCGGGTTACCTCAATAATTTAATCACAATACGACTAAACATTCAATACCCGACCAAGCGGTATTATTATAATACCGTATCCCAAGCCCGTATAGGGAAAATAAGTTAAAAGTATTTACCTGAGCTAGCAATGCAATTTATACTCAGCCGTATATCCTAATCAGCAAGCACAAGTACTTCTACTGGGGCTCACAATCTGGAGCGAAGGTTTTATTAACCTTTTAGATTCCTAACGGGTCTTATTTAAGTCGTAACTTAGACCGGTTAGTTTTAAGGAACGGTTCACGGTTCATAACGCATGATTAAGCGAAGACCGGAATAGAATGTGATTTAGACCCGACAAGTTTGGAGGCTTGTATAATATGGGTACACTAAACACATTCTGGATTTTGAGATAAAAATGTTAACGTTTGACCCGTTTCGGCTAATTTATGCAAACTAGTTACATAAACCGAACCGAACGCGCAAGAAGCGTAACGGGTGACCATAAGGGTCCTAAACAGGTTTCCTAAGTTAATATGCCTTAAATATGTTGTGATATCAGTAGGATATCTTCCATTATGCCCAAAACGAGTTTAATCTCAATATAAGCCTCGTAGGGGTATTTTGGTCATTTTAAAGATTATAAAAGAGATTAACTATGATTCTGAGGTTCGGTTCTGAATACATCAGTAAAATAACTTATTTTAACAGGTTACATCAGTTGATGATAAGTCTTATGTGACAAAATGGTTTTTGACCCAAACTATGCGTTTAATACGCTTAAAAAGCCATTTTAAGCGATTTCCGGGTTATACAGGAAATCTAAGTTTTCTGATCAGGTTATAAAGTTCAAAATACTCCATTTATTGTACAAAATCAGTAGCAATTGGATTGGTGTCATAACGCTATGTAGAACTCATTTTATGCCCGAAAAGGGTATAATCGGTATCTACCGAATCAACGCCTTAACCTTAGGTTATGAGTAGGTTAAAAATAATTAAAAATCTTTAAAAATCTCAAAATATTATATTACATCAGAGGGTAAAAGGTTTGGTGCCAAAAGTTGGGTTTAGATAGGCTTTATGCTAAGTGCGCCTGTTTAATTAACAAAAGTTTCTTATTTGCGCTATTTAGCATAACTCCTATTCTGGACCTCGAACTGTTATGAAACTTTAGGGACATGTTTATAAATTAGTCACGAAGATTTTTGCTCTCTCACATTCCCAAAATTCTCGTTTTATGGACAAGAGGGCATTATGGTCAAACATTAGGCAATTAACGGAAACTTGTAAACGAAGCGGACGATCAATGAACCAATCACAAGGGTTTTACTATCATGTAACCTGGTCCTAAGGAAGTCCTAAGGCATTTCTAAACTCTACTAAAACGGGTCAGAACTGAAGTCAAAGAAAAAGTCAAAGTTTTGCGACTTTCGGTTCCGAACCGGGTCAAAATAGAAAATGGTAGGATCAAACATGTTTAGGCATGTTCTTACCTTAATTACTAAGTTACAAGAGTAATAAAACAGGTTGCAAAGCTTCTACATTGTTAGTTATCTTTTAAATCGCAAATTAGGATCCTGTTGACTTTTTATAAACAACTTTGACCCGACAAAAGTCCTAGAACGGGAATCAGTGGGTGCCCTTTTAAGGGTTTATTGCCCACAAAATTACCAACTTATAACTACTTTCAATTCGACTAATCACTGGACCATTAGTGATTAATCGCTAAGTCAACCGTTAATTGCGACGGTTTGACTTTTAAGCTAAAACTAAGTAAAAACTCAACTAGTAAAGGTTAAGCATACTTACCAAAGTCTAATGCACTATTAGAGATGGCTTGGGTCTGCTCTTATGCTCCAGGAAGCTCCAATAAAGCAGATGGAATGAATGATCACAAAGTTGCAACCAAAGGCCTTTATATAGTGTTCTTGATTGCTTAAGATCATGACAAATCATGCTATACATGATCCCTGATGATTAACAAGTGTCCCTAAGGCCTAAGGATCATTTTAGGCAGCTCTTGGGAGTGTTTAAGGGCAATATAAGTCGGTTAAAACGCTAAACAGGCTACTGCCAAAGATTTTCTGCATCTGGGCAAGCCAGGCGGCCCGCGTAAGGCCTTCACAATGTTTACGCGGCCCGCGTGGGCCTTCTGATCTGATTTCCACACTTTTCAATTATTGCATGTTGGCTCTTGGCTCCTCGAAAGGTCAGTTTAACTTTGTTTCTTGCACTATGACCCCCTTGTATTTACTTATAAGGGCTTCAAGACTTTTACCCATTACGTTAAGTCCTTGGTCACCTTATGTTTACCCAAAAATTCATAATTTTCAACGTTGACGCTTTTAACCCCTCATATACGAATTTGATCTTAACTTCCTCATATTATAACGAAACTTTATAAATTTTTTATCGAGCATTCTAGTGAGCATAATTTACCGTTACAAAGCTTCGGGTTTGCTAAAAGGTCACTTAGAGGTATAACTTAAACATGTTGACACATTTAACCCCTGTAGTTTGTAATATCTCACTTTCTTTCACAATTAGCTTCGTATGATCCATGAATCATTCGTTTAAGGGTATAAATATCATGTAGGGTTACTGCAATGTATATTTATCCCTTGTTGACATCTTGAACCCTTGAATTCACATACTTTCTATGTTTGTCGACTTTAGTCCCTCTAGAGTATTCTTTCTCACGTTCTAACTTATGACACGTGTCGATACATTATAGGACGTGAATTTTTCGAGGTGTTACAGTACTAATGCTAAAGCCAGCTTCTCTAAAATTGGGTACCTCGTCTCGTAGTCTTTCAAGGTTCAGCTAACATAATACATCGGAATCTGAGAGTCGGTTCGATGTGCTACCAGAACAGCGTTGATCGCACCGTGTGATGCGGCTAAGTATATTGTTAAGACTTCGTCTTCCTTTGGCACTGTGAAGGCTGGTAGGATACTTAGACAAGTTTTCAACTCCTCGAAGGCTCATGCTGCTTCATCCGACCATTTGAATTCCGCTTTGAAACTTTTTCGGAGAACATCCATGAACGACAGATTTATCTACTGCCTTGGATAAGAAACGATGGAGTGCTGCGAGGCGTCCGTTTAAAGACTGAATTTCTTTGACCGAAGATGGTGGTTTCATGGTGAGTACCGCATCCTTATCTAGATTGGCTCGCAGGACATTCGATCTGACCATAACCCCTAAAAACTTTCCTTCCTCAACACCCGACGTGCATTTCTTGGGGTTCAGCTTCATATTTTTGCTTCAGAGCCTAGTGAAAGTTTCATGGATATCTTTAAGTATGATATCCTCATCACTGCTTTTGATAACAATATCATCGATGTACACTTCCAAGTTTTGTTCGATTTGATCTTTAAAGGCCTTATTCATCAAGCACTGATATGTGGCTCCTGCATTTTTTAGCCAGTTAAGCATTTTGGTGAAACAATAGATTCCTACATTTGTGAGAAAAGTTGTTTTGTCTTCGTCTTCAACGACCATTTGAATTTGGTGATATCCCTTATATGCATTTAGAAAACATCTTAAACAGAACATGGCGACAGAGTCAAATTTTTCATCGATTTCAGGGAGTGGGAAACAATCATTTGGACAGGCGATGTTTAAATCAATGTAATCAATACACTTCCTCCACGAGTTGTCCTTCTTCCGAACCATGCCTAGGTTGGAAACCCAAGTCTGATATCGGACTTCATGAATATTCCATACGTCCAAAAGGCTTTTTACATCTTTGGCGATAGATTTTGCTCGATCCGGGGCCATATGTCTCCTTCTTTGGGTTACTGGTTTCATTGACTCCTTTACATTTAATCGATGTTGTGCCATTGCTCTGGGGACGCCCTGCATGTCTGAGTGTTGCCAGGAAAACACATCGATCGAGCTAGTGAGTAAATTCCAAAAAAGCTTTTTGGTCCGTTTTGGTAATTGAGCTCCGATTGCTACCTGCTGCTCTGGAAACTCTGGGTTAATTGACAACAGCTCTGTGGGAACTTCTGACTTTTTGAGCTTGTCTCCGCTCCCTGCCTTACTTCTGCTACACACAAATTTGACTAGGAATAGATAGTGGCAATGCCTGATTCGGTGGAAATTTTATGGCCCCATGCATTGTGGAACTAACAGCGCCGAGAGCACGCATTCCCGGTCGTCTGAATATTACGTTATGGATAGATTTGGAGCCTATGACCAAAAATGTAAGTTGTACGGTGCGAGACTTGCTGTCTTCTTTAAATGTAACTGGGAGGGTAATCTGTCCGACTGGCTGCACTACCTCTCCTGAGAAACTCACCAAAGGAGTAAACACTGCCACAAGCTTTTGCTTTGTGTGAGGGGCTAGTTGCTGGAAACACTGCATGTACATGATTTCGAAGGCCCTTCCCTTATCAACGTATATCCGCCGAACGAGATGTCTGACGATTACAGTAGAAATGATGATTGGCCCGTCTCGAGCGTCACTGGGATCGACCACCGGAAAGTAAGTTGGCTGGTGCATCCAGGCTGCCATGTCTTGGTTTGATCGTTTGGTTCCTCGAGGCTGAATAGCTCGAATTATGTTGAGGTCAACTTCATTGTTCGGGTTATCAACAGCAGTTACCGACTTCTTACCGTCCTTGACTTATTTTACGAGATGAGAAAGTTTACCGGATTGTACAGCTTTCTCGATTTCCTGTTTTAAAGCCCAACATTTGTCAGTGGTATGCCCTTTATCCAGATGGTATTCTTAATATTTATTGGAATGTTTGTCGGACATGGGGCGTTGCTTCAAAGGAATAGGAAATCGAGTGCCTTCGGTGGTAAGGATCTCGCTCGGAGATTTTGACAGCTCGGAGAAGGTATTGGAACGAACATGACCAATTCGAAAGTTGCTTCGATCTGGTTTTTGATATGGGTTCCGGTTTCTGCTCCAGTTTCTGTTTCGATCCTTTGGAGGTGATGCGTTCCTTCTCCAAGACGAGGTTCAAGCTTTTGCCTCTAACGAAGGCTCGAGCTCGTTCTATAAGAACCTCCATGGTCTTGGGTAAATCCTCATGGAGCTTTTCTACCAGTTGGTTGTTGCGGACTCCGTGGCAGAACCCAGAAACTCGTAGTTGATCCACTGCTCTGCTGATTTGCATGCTCTCTCTGTTGAAACGGTCAAGGAAATCCTCCACCGATTCTCCATCTTGTCGTTTAATGTGGTGAAACTCCGTGATATCTTTGGAGCAACGTTTTGTTGGCAAAAGTTTTGAAGGAACACCTGCCAGAAGTCTTCAAAATGGTTAATCGATCCTTCTGGTAAGCCATCAAACCATACTCTGGCCGAGCTAGTAAGCGTCTGTGCGAACATCTGACACCATGCTTGCATGGGCCATTGCTCGACTGTGGCAACCTTGTAAATGAGAACATGTGATTGTCTGGATCTGGCGTGCCATCATAATATTTCAACATAGGTGGCATCTTGAGCTTTGATGGGAGTGGAGCTTTTGCAATCCTTAGAGTAAACTTTGACTGAGAAGTCATGGAAGTTGGCTGAGGATTAAGTCCCAAAGAACCTTGGTGAAACAAGCCATGTAGGCCGTTACTAGTGGTTACATACGAGGGAGTAAAACCCTGTGAAATATGCAACGACATGGGAGTGGTGACAACAGGACTTACCAGTGATTCAGAGGAGAAAATTCCCATAGGAGCAGAGTTGGATCCTGGGTAAGAGCTTCCGAATAAGTTCGCTCGTAGATTCTGCAACATTTCATCACGCTGCTGCTGCTGTTTGAGCCACCGTAGGAGATTTACCTTTCATTGTAAGAAAGCATCGCCGAACTCAGGCAAGGCTGCAGAGACAGGAACAACAATTGCAGTGGAGACTATTGAACTCATAGTCAGAGGAGTGACTGATGTGTCGTGAGAGACAGTGGAGCCTACAGAAATTGTAGAAGCAATTGTTGCAGTGGTGGTATTACCTATTATGATATCGCTAAAAGATGAGAAAGATGAAGCCATGATTTCGTAATGAACAAACTGGAGAATTGTGTTTCGTGAATTCGAGAGGATGGCGCCACTGAAGACTCAAGGATTAGTAGCTTCGAGCTAAGAGAAAAGCAGAGTCTCAAAACTTGTGGTGTAACCTTTAAAGACCATAACAGAGAAAGTAACACACCGTTAGCCTCATCACAGGGACAGGGGCCTCTCTGTAACCAAGCTCGGGCGTGAGAATAAGTACAAGAAGTACAGAGAGATGTCAGTGAGAGAGTTGGAGATATTAGAGAGAGAAAGTACTGATTACCCGTTTATGGAGACTTAAATATGATATTTATACTTTGGGGTATGCTTATGTGGCAGGGGGAGTTATGGCCGAACCAGTTGCTGTCAGACTGTTAGAGTTGTGGGCCCTCAGTTAATTAGGAAAGATCCTTTAAGCCGAGCGTTCCTCATAGACCAAAGCGTGTTATTCGATCCTTGTTATGTAACGTTCGGTTCGGTGAGTTATACGTCACCTCATCAGAAGGGTTATCACCTCTTGTAGAGAGTAGGATAATGAGCTAAAGATAATGCGGACCAAAGCCCGAGTAAAGCCAACTTCTATAATTAGCATCCCAAAAATAGCATTGAATCCAAAATTTTCAATCATACATGCATTGCAATACCTAAAAAAATGATGCAATACACCAACAGAATTTGGTTTTTTTATTACATAAAGATCTTGACGGTTTGTTCCAAATCCAAACAAAATAAAGGCAGACGTTTAGACAAAAGAAAATGTGGTGAAATTTCATGTAAAACTTTATAGGATCCTATATCAAAAAATGTAAAATTATCAAAGAAAAGTTAAATTACGATAACATTTGGTCTAAGGCACTTGGCATTATAGCTAGTGGTATCTTAGTATCTGATAAGGCTTAGGGACTATAAGGTTTTGGATTTGATTTTCGTAAGGGGTGTTTTTGCAGATTTATTGGGTTTTCTCATTGTATAGGCATTATAGTCTAGTAGATATTAATATGATCAGATGATTCCGCTGATAACACGATAATACCACAACATCCTTAAGAAAAACACATTTGATCTAAGGCTCATTATTGCAAAGTACAAGAATAATTTATGAATACACGACCAAAGTTAACACATAGGTACCAAAATAAAAAAACAAAACTCCATAAAACACATGTCACCTACATAAAAAAAAAGAAAAAAAGAAAAAACCATTACCGGTTCCTTGCACACGGTGTTCTATTCGTTCAGGTTCGGAGCTAGCTTCGGTTCAACTTACATTAATTATGTAACAAGATAAGAACGACCCCCCCCCCCCCCCCCCCTAACCCACCCCACCCCATCCACCCCCCCACATATTTCTCCTACAAGTACCCTCTCATTTCTTCGCCGCCTCTATTTCTCACCACTTTCTCTCTCTAAATTTTACAAACACTCACACTCTCTCTCTATATATATTACAACGTTGTAATAAGCTAAATCTTTCAATTTGTCAAACTGGCGATCGACAATCAAGAAACCACTTTTGTCCGTGAAATCAAACCAAAGAACCGGCGCATCATGGTATGTATGGTGGTGATTTAACTAACAAATCTTTTTTTTTATGTTGTGGTGTTAATAATTATTCGAATGAATGAATGTATACAGGGTGCCGGAGGACCCGATGAAGAAGAACAAAAGTGGCCGCCATGGTTGAAACCGATGCTTCGAGAAAGCTTCTTTGTTCAATGCAAATTACACGCGGATTCACACAAGTCGGAATGCAATATGTACTGCTTGGATTGCATGAATGGCCCTCTTTGTTCTCTTTGTCTTAATCATCATAAGGATCATCGCGCCATTCAGGTCTATATTCTTCTTATTATTCTTATTCTTGTTCTTGTACCTGATTGTTTTTCCATTGATTCCTACTTTTTTTTTTCAGTCGCACATTTTGACTTTTTCATTTTTGGCTTTGACCATTGATTTCTACTATAGGTGTGAATTTCTGACACGAATCTAATACGAAATTCGTGGATTTGGATTTAGTCTAGACGGGTTCAGGGTCCGCGAACCTGTCTAGCTAAATCGTTTGTGTTCGGGTCAACCCGGTCTGTTGGCGGGATGACCTGTTTAACCCATTTATATTATATTATATTTTTTTATGGTATGTTTAATGTCATAAATTAATAATTTGAATGTGTATTTTATGTCATAATTATAACTTAAAATGGAAATTTGACACAAGATTTTATAATTATAATGTAGTTTTATTATAAACATTTGTGTTTTTTTAGCAAATGTTAATTTTAATACATTAATTTGTTAAAAAAAGTTAAAAAAAAATCGGGTTGAACGGGTCGTATTCGGGTCAATTCGCGAATATTCGGGTCGGGTCGGATTCAGGTTCATATGTATGACTCGTCTAAAATTTTCGGTTTTGGGTTTGGTTGAGCAGGGAACGGTTTAGCCCGCCTAATTTCTTCTAATTTTTTTTGGAGTTGCCAATTTTGACTTTTGTCAAATGGGGTTTGACCATTATGAATTTGAATTTTGACCGGTTTGATTGATTTGCAGATACGCAGGTCATCATATCATGACGTGATTAGAGTGTCGGAAATTCAGAAATTTTTGGATATCGGTTCGGTTCAGACTTACATTATCAACAGTGCAAAGGTTGTGTTCTTAAACGAACGTCCGCAGCCGAGGCCTGGAAAAGGTGTAACGAATACGTGTGAAGTTTGCGAGCGAAGCCTT